>NC_136331.1:3079822-3097322 GCF_964198595.1 Lampetra fluviatilis
ATGACTGGTACCAGCGGTGTCAAGATCGGCCTCAGTGGAGGAGGCTCGTGAAGGACGCTACTGGGCAGTTGGAGGCAGTCGCCCTCCAACAACAACGGAGGGCGGAGGAGCGACGCTCACAACAACGAGCGGAGCGCCGGGTGGCTAAAGCACAGCAAGTTGGCACAGTAGGGGGCACAGGTGGTGCATCAGCCAGTCATCTCGGTCATCTCGGTCAGTCGACCCGTGGCACCTGCTGGGTCTGCCCCGTGACCTCCTGCCAGCGGGCGTTCGACACTTCACGTGGCCTCAGGGTGCACATGGCCTGGCACAAGCGTCGTGGTGACGTCACCGCCACTTAGTGGCGAATGGGGGTTGTTGTTGTTGTATGTGTGTGTCTGTGTGTATGTGTGTGTATGTGTGTGTCTGTGTGTATGTGTGTGTATGTGTGTGTCTGTGTGTATATATGTGTATGTGTGTGTCTGTGTGTATGTGTGTGTATGTGTGTGTCTGTGTGTATGTGTGTGTATGTGTGTGTCTGTGTGTATGTGTGTGTATGTGTGTGTCTGTGTGTATGTGTGTGTATGTGTGTGTCTGTGTGTATGTGTGTGTATGTGTGTGTCTGTGTGTATATGTGTGTGTCTGTGTGCATGTGTGTGTATGTGTGTGTCTGTGTGTATGTGTGTGTATGTGTGTGTCTGTGTGTATATGTGTGTATGTGTGTGTCTGTGTGTATGTGTGTGTATGTGTGTGTCTGTGTGTGTGTTTGTGTGTATGTACGTATCTATGTGTATCTCTATTTGCCTGTGTGTGTTTGTGTGTATGTATGTATGTGTGTGTCTGTGGGTATGCATTTGTGTGTCTGTATGAATTTGTCTGTGTGTATGTCTGTGTGTATGTCTGTGTGTATGTCTGTGTGTGTGTATCTGTGTGCCTGTGTGTATGGGTATGTATGTGTGTGTCTGTGTGTATGTCTGTGTGTATGTCTGTGTGTATGTCTGTGTGTATGTCTGTGTGTGTGTATCTGTGTGAGTATCGGTGCTCGCTAACAGCACTTGCCCCTAAAGTCTGTTAAGGCTACACGGGGGGTATCTTTGTATCTGTGTGTCTGTGCGTATGCATTTGTGTTGTGTATCTGTGTGTATGTATCTGTCTGTGTGTGTATCTGTGTGTCTGTATCTCTGTGTATGTATCTGTGTATATGGGTCTGTGTGTGTATCTGTGTATCTGTATGTCTGTGTGTGTATCTGTGTGTCTGTATCTCTGTGTATGTATCTGTGTATATGGGTCTGTGTGTGTATCTGTGTGTCTGTATCTCTGTGTATGTATCTGTGTATATGGGTCTGTGTGTGTATCTGTGTGTCTGTATGTCTGTGTGTGTATCTGTGTGTCTGTATCTCTGTGTATGTATCTGTGTATATGGGTCTGTGTGTGTATCTGTGTGTCTGTATGTCTGTGTGTGTATCTGTGTATATGGGTCTGTGTGTGTATCTGTGTATCTGTATGTCTGTGTGTGTATCTGTGTGTCTGTATCTCTGTGTATGTATCTGTGTATATGGGTCTGTGTGTGTATCTGTGTGTCTGTATGTCTGTGTGTGTATCTGTGTGTCTGTATCTCGGTCTGTGTGTATCTGTGTGTATGTGTCTGGATCTGTGTGTCTGTATCTCTGTAACTGTGTGTGTGTATCTGTCGGTGTATCTGTGTATGTTTTTGTGTGTGTGTATCTGTGTATCTGTGTCTGTGTATGTATCTGTGTGTATGTCCGTGTGTATGTATCTGTCTGTGTGTATGTATCTGTGTGTCTGTGTGTATCTGTGTCTGTATCTGTGTGTGTGTGTCCGTACGTATGTATCTGTCTGTGTGTATGTGTCTGTGTGTGTCTATAAATCTGTGTATCTGTGTGTGTGTATCTGTGTGTGTGTATCTGTGTGTATGTATGTGTCTGTGTGTATGTATCTGTGTATGTATCTGTGTGTGTATCTCTGTGTGTATGTATCTGTGTGTGTGTCGGTGTGTGTGTGTATCTCTGTATGGGGAGACAAAGGCGGCCGGGCGTGGTGTTGGCCACCCACCCCCTCGTGTGCCGTGCCGGCCTTTATAGGTGCTCGCTAACAGCACTTGCCCCTACAGTCTGTAAAGGCTACATGGGGGTTCTGTATCTTTGTATCTCTGTGTGTATGTATCTCTGTGTGTGTGTATATCTGTGAGTATGTGTGTATGTGTATGTCTGTGTGTATGTGTCTGTGTGGGTGTCTGTGTGTATGTATCTGTGTGTATGTCTGTATGTATGAGTCTGAATGTATGTGTCTCTGTGTGTGTATGTATCTCTGTGTGTATGTATCTGTGTGTATCTCTGTGTGTATGTGTGTGTATGTGTATGTATCTGTGTCTCTGTGTGTATGTATATGTATCTGTGTGTATGTATCTGTGTGTGTATGTATGTGTCTGTGTGTGTCTCTGTGTGTACCTCTGTGTGTCTGTGTGTGTCTGTGTGTGTGTCTGTGTGTATGTCTGTGTGTATGTATCTGTGTGTGTGTGTCTGTGTGTGTGTGTATGTGTGTATGTATATGTGTGTATGTATGTGTCTGTGTGTGTATGTGTGCATGTGTGTGTGTATGTGTGTGTATGTGTGTCTGTGTGTGTATGCATCTCTGTGTGTCTGTGTGTGTATCTGTGTATCTGTGTGTATCTGTGTATGCATCTGTCTGTATATATGTCTGTGTGTATCTGTCTGTATATATGTCTGTGTGTGTATGTATGTGTGTATGTGTGTGTATGTGTATGTATCTGTGTGTATGTGTGTGTGTATGTGTCTGTATGTGTGTCTGTGTGTGTATGTTTCTCTGTATGTGTGTATGTTTGTGTATATGTGTGTGTCTGTATGTGTGTCTGTGTGTATCTGTCTGTACTGTATATATGTATGTGTGTCTGTATGTATGTGTCTGTGTGTGTGTGTATCTCTGTGTGTGTGTGTGTGTATCTCTGTGTGTCTGTGTGTGTGTCTGTGTGTGTGTGTGTGTAGGTATGTATGTGTCTGTGTGTGTCTGTATGTATCTGTATGTATGTGTGTGTGTCTGTATGTATCTGTATGTATGTGTGTATGTATATGTATATGTGTGTATGTGTCTGTGTATGTATGTATGTGTCTGTGTGTGTGTGTCTGTATGTATGTGTCTGTATGTATGTGTCTCTGTGTGTGTGTGTCTGTATGTATCTGCATGTATGTGTATGTATCTGTATGTATGTGTGTATGTATATGTATATGTGTGTATGTGTCTGTGTATGTATGTGTGTATGTGTCTCTCTGTGTGTGTGTCTGTGTGTGTGTCTGTGTGTGTGTCTGTGTGTGTATGTATGTGTGTATGTGTCTCTGTGTGTGTGTGTGTCTGTGTGTGTGTCTGTGTGTGTGTCTGTGTGTGTGTATGTATGTGTGTATGTGTCTCTGTGTGTGTGTGTGTCTGTGTGTGTGTCTGTGTGTGTGTCTGTGTGTGTGTGTCTGTGTGTGTGTCTGTGTGTGTGTCTGTGTGTGTGTGTCTGTGTGTGTGTCTGTGTGTGTGTCTGTGTGTGTGTATGTATGTGTGTATGTGTCTCTGTGTGTGTGTATGTCTGTGTGTGTGTGTGTGTCTGTGTGTGTATGTGTCTCTCTGTGTGTGTGTGTCTGTGTGTGTGTCCGCAGTTCGCGCGCTCTGCCGTAGCGGCCCACAATGGCCGCAGCCATCAAAGTGACGGCTGCGGCGGCGAGGACAATGACGGCCACCGCGAGTGGTCAGCGATCGGGGGGAGGGGGGGGGGACCCACACACAGACAAAGGTGGCCCGGGTAGCCCACTCCTGTCGGGGGCAAGTGCCATTGACGTGGGGGTAGTGTCAGAAACCCCCCGCCCGGCCGTCTTTGTCTCTCTCCCCCCCCCCCCCCCCAATTGAACGATGTTTACGCACCGCACCCAGGCACTTATTTGAGGCTGAGTCGACCTAAGGGGAGGCCGGGTCGCCCTGTTGTGAGCGCAGCGCGCCGAACGCCGAACGCCCCGCTAACCGTTCCCCCACTCGCACACGCAAAGACAAAGATCCCCCATATAGCCGTAACAGACTGTTGGGGCAAGTGCTGTTAGCGAGTAGCAGCACCTATGAAGGCCGGCACTGTGGCACACGAGTGCGTGGGTGGCCAGCACCACGCCCGGCCGCCTTTGTCTCCCCCAGTGGGCGATGTTTTTACACATCGCACCAGGTACTCATTTGAGGCTGAGTCGACGTAGGGGAGGCCCAGGACCGGTTCACCACTTATTTCGTAGCCCAGTGCCCTAACCACAGCACCACCGCTACCTAAGTAAACAATTGCAACTCATTTGTTTACAACTGATTCTTGTTGTTGTTGTTGTTGTCTTTGATTTTGTTGTGTTTAGTTTGTTGTCCTGCTACGTAGGGTGCGAAAGAAGTTCAACGCAGATCCAACAACAGCCGCCGTTCGCCACAGTGGCGGTGGCATCACCACGACACTGGTGCCAGGCTAGGTGCAGGAGGAGGTCACGGGACCGACCCAGTGAGCCATGGGTTGACTGCTGTGCCAGGCTAGGTGCAGGAGGAGGAGGTCACGGGACAGACCCAGGTGCCATGGGTTGGCTCCAGTGCCAGGCTAGGTGCAGGAGGAGGTCACGGGACAGACCCAGCAGATGCCATGGGTTGACTGCTGTGCCAGGCTAGGTGCAGGAGGAGGTCACGGGACAGACCCAGTAGGTGCCATTGGTTGACTGCTGTGCCAGGCTAGGTGCAGGAGGAGGTCACGGGACAGACCCAGCAGATGCCATGGGTTGACTGCTGTGCCAGGCTAGGTGCAGGAGGAGGTCACGGGACAGACCCAGTAGGTGCCATTGGTTGACTGCTGTGCCAGGCTAGGTGCAGGAGGAGGTCACGGGACAGACCCAGCAGATGCCATGGGTTGACAGCTGTGCCAGGCTAGGTGCAGGAGGAGGTCACGGGACAGACCCAGTAGGTGCCATTGGTTGACTGCTGTGCCAGGCTAGGTGCAGGAGGAGGTGGTCACGGGACAGACCCTGCAAGTTCCATGGGTTGTACTGCTGTGCCAGGCTAGGTGCAGTAGGAGGAGGTCACCGGACAGACCCAGTGAGCCATGGGTTGACTGCTGTGCCAGGCTAGGTGCAGGAGGAGGAGGTCACGAGACAGACCCAGTAAGCAATGGGTTGGCTGCTGTGCCAGGCTAGGTGCAGGAGGAGGAGGTCACGGGACAGACCCAGCAGGTGCCATGGGGTTGGCTGCTGTGCCAGGTTAGGTGCAAGAGGAGGTTACGGGACAGACCCGGCAGATGCCATGGGGTTGACTGGTGTGCCAGGCTAGGTGCAGGAGGTTACGGGACAGACCTAGGTAAGAAGCACCACCACCTCTGCTCCCCCTCCCCCTACCGTGGCAACGCGCTGCGTTTTATCCGCCCGACGCTCCGCTCTTTGTTGTGAGCGTCACTCCCCAATCTCTCACTCACACACTGACACAAAAAACAGGGCACAAAAGAAGCTTAGTGCGACTGTGTCCAGATCTGTGAAGGATCCGAGAGCTTCTCGCGACAATCCAGTCCGGTTAAACCCAGGATGGGTCGTTTGCCAGGGTCCAGTCTGAATGCTTTCATGCTTGTGAGGACACAATGAGAGGCTGATTGATTGATGCCCGGGTGCGGTCAAGGGACGGCTCCCGACTGGTCAACCACGTTACGTGGGATGATGATCCGGTAAATTGCCGCTTACTCTGACAAGGAGTTGGAGGATGTGCTGCTGCTGCTGCTGCAACTAATATTATTTTTTTATTTTAGCAGGTAAGAATCCCGCTGAGCGATGTAGCAGTTTTTTTCAGAAGTGACTTATCACTTGGACACTTACAGCCAGAGGTGGGACAAAGTCATTGTTATGCAAGTCCAAGTCGAGTCGCAAGTCATCAAATTCATGACTCGAGTCTGACTCGAGTCCAAGTCACATGACTCGAGTCCACACCTCTGCTTACAGCAGTAGCCGAATACTCTAAACGCGAGTTTATAAACGTGGAGGGATACACCGGAGGACCGGGAGAAACATTCACGCGACCATCGGGGAGAGAGACACGCAAACTCCAAATATACAGCAGCAGGCGTCAGGGTCGGGATGGAACCCACGACCTCCTGTACACCAGGCGAGGTAGTTAACATCTCCTAGCCACCGTGATGATGAGAGAGAGAGACACGCAAACTCCAAATATACAGCAGCAGGCGTCAGGGTCTAGATCGAACCCACGACCTCCTGTATACCAGGCGAGGTAGTTAACATCTCCTAGCCACCGTGATGATGATGAGAGAGAGACACGCAAACTCCAAATATACAGCAGCAGGCGTCAGGGTCTAGATCGAACCCACGACCTCCTGTATACCAGGCGAGGTAGTTAACATCTCCTAGCCACCGTGATGATGGTGAGAGAGACACGCGAACTCCAAATATACAGCAGCAGGCGTCAGGGTCTAGATCGAACCCACGACCTCCTGTATACCAGGCGAGGTAGTTAACATCTCCTAGCCACCGTGATGATGGTGAGAGAGAGACACGCGAACTCCAAATATACAGCAGCAGGCGTCAGGGTCGGGATGGAACCCACGACCTCCTGCATACCAGGCGAGGTAGTTAACATCTCCTAGCCACCGTGGCGCCCAACAAAGAGATGGCTCCTTGCCATCAACCCCACAAAAAATACAAGGCACCTGCCTGGCTTATTTTGAATGTTAAACGTTGACCGTAGCGTTATCACTCACTACACCCCCCCCCCCCCTCCACATCCCCAATGAGTGATGGGGCAGCTTGTGTAGAGAGTGGAGAAGTTACCGTTACTTCGGCAGTGTGCTCATGAGCGGTTGCCGATTGGCAGCCGAAGGTCTCGCACTCAGAATCGATCCGAGCGGCGTTATATTTCCATCGGCTGCGTAACGGCGCTGCGTGGAGGCTACCTGGCCCGTCGCTGCGTTCTCAAACACGGCCGAAATCGGCGAGGGATATCAGCATTAGAAGAGTCATTTACACTGCAGGAGAAACCCGATGAGCTATGAAGCTCTTCATTTAAACAGATATCCGGCACAACAACTAACAACAGAAAAACACAATCGTAGTGCAAAGTGCAAGAAAGGTAAACAAAGGTAAACATGATAATTGTTTTTTTACCCTTCTATCTGGCAACAAAACTGACACCTTTTTTACAAGGAGTCATGTTTGCATAGACCACAATACCTGCAGTCATAATGCAAACAAAAAACACAACTCTGATAATGTATGCACTGTCCTTGAAGTTGATTGGTCCACACCCGAGACAGCTTTCCTTAGAGCCTAGTCTCACATGGGTTGGACCAGATGACGCCAAAAGGCGCACAACTCAAAGACAATGCACCATCAGAGTATGAGAGCTTGGGGCAAGCATTTACACCATTGGAACCTCCTTTGCCAGTAGCAAAATCTGATAATTGTTTTTTTACCCTTCTATCTGGCAACAAAACTGACACCTTTTTTTCATAAGGAGTCATGTTTGCATAGACCACAATAACTGCGGTCGTAATGCAAACAAAAAACATAACTCTGATAATGTATGCACTGTCCTTGAAGTTGGTTGGTCTAACTTCAAGGACGTTGATTGGTCAACTTCAAGGACAGTGCATACATTATCAGAGTTATGTTTTTTGTTTGCATTATGACTGCAGGTATTGTGGTCTATGCAAACATGACTCCTTGTAAAAAAAAGAGGTGTCAGTTTTGTTGCCAGATAAAAGGTTAAAAAAAACAATTATCATATTTTTTACTGGCAAATGAGGTTCCAATGGGGTTAAAGGTAAACAAATCACCCAAACACATACAGACGAAACTAAAACATCCTCATCCTACCAGGCAAAGCCCAGTGAGGCATTGACTTATACTGGTAGGAACGAAGTGGACTAGACCACCAATAGATTATATCGTCCGTCCGTCCGTCCGTCCGTGTATCAACATCGCCCCCTACTGCAAACACTTGGCATGACCCTGTCCGACAAGATGGCCGCCCGCTCCCCCTGCGATCTGTGAAATAAACAAGATGGCCGTCGCTTCCGGCGCCTCACGGCGAAACTTTAAACACTAGAATACAGTATTTTTTTCTTTAACTCCTCTATACCCAGTCGATATCCCTGTACCGGTACTAAGTATTATTCCTACCAGCCCACCCCGCAGGGTCCTGTTTGTTCAAAAAATTAAATGCATCGTGAAACCCGCCAATTGGTTACTAGTACAGCACGCCCGGTGTGTTGGAGGGTAAAATCCACAACAACAACAAGTAGCCTCATCAGGCGAACGTGAAGAACCAGTGGCATCTACATCTACAGAAGGTGAAGAACCAGTGGCATCTACATCTGCAGAACGTGTAGAACCAGGGGCATCTACATCTGCAGAACGTGAAGAACCAGTGGCATCTACATCTGCAGAACGTGAAGAACCAGGGGCATCTACATCTGCAGAACGTGAAGAACCAGTGGCATCTACATCTGCAGAACGTGAAGAACCAGTGGCACCTACATCTGCAAAACATGAAGAACCAGTGGCATCTACATCTGCAGAACGTGAAGAACCAGTGGCATCTACATCTGCAGAACGTGAAGAACCAGTGGCTTCTACATCTGCAAAACATGAAGAACCAGTGGCATCTACATCTGCAAAACATGAAGAACCAGTGGCATCTACATCTGCAGAACGTGAAGAACCAGTGGCATCTACATCTGCAGAACGTGAAGAACCAGTGGCATCTACATCTACAGAACATGAAGAACCAGTGGCATCTACATCTGCAGAACGTGAAGAACCAGTGGCATTTACATCTGCAGAACGTGAAGAACCAGTGGCATCTACATCTGTTGAAAGTGAAGAACCAGTGGCATTTACATGAAGAACCAGTCACATCTACAGAACGTGAAGAACCAGTGGCATCTACATCTGCACACCAACTTCTGAAGCCCTTCTCCGTGTTTCGCGTACACGCCGTGCAACGCGTAAGGTAATCGACAGGAGTAAAATCGGACTCACGACTCACGAACAGACCTCTGGAACCGAACTCGTTCGTAAGTAGAGGAGTGCCAGTAAGTGTCAAAGTTTGTTGCAGGCTCCACACTTGGGGGAGTGGTGGGGGGTGGGGGTCTCTGTCTTTGTTGAGCGTGTGAGTGACACGGCCATCGTGAACCCACGGTCACAAATTCTCCCCCATCTCCTCACTACAAAGATCAAGACAAAGACCCCCCGTATAGCCTTCACAGACTGTAGGGGCAAGCGCTGTTAGCGAGCACCTATAAAGGCCGGCACGGCACACGAGGGGGTGGGTGGCCAGCACCACGCCCGGCCGCCTTTGTCTCCCCTAGCTGCGATGTTTACACACCGCACCAGGTACTCATTTGAGGCTGAGTCGACCTAGGGGAGGAGGCCCAGGACCGGTTCAGATAATCGTCACTGTGCGGTGTTTGCCGTGAGCGGGAATCGAACCCGGGTCGACAGGTTCGTAGTGCAGCGCGCTAACCACTACCCCACCGCTCCCCGCCTCTCCTCACTACCCACACACACACACACAAGTGGGCGGGGCTTCCCCTGTGGGTGGGCGTGGTTAACCCAAAGCACCGCCCCCTTTCCCCCACCCACCCAAACCTAGCCCCGCCCATTACTACTCGCTGTGAGGAAGGGTCGTCGCCCGAAACGTTGCCCCAACCGCCTCGTTGTACATTGCGATTGCGACTGGGCAGTGGTGGTGAGTCACTGTGGGGTCGTTGGGAGCTGCGTGTCCTGCTGGAATCTAGCGAACTGGGGTCCGTGTGTGCGTGTGTGTGTGTACACGTGTGTGTGTGTGTGTACACGTGTGTGTGCACGCGTGTGTACACACGCGTGCACACACACGCGTGTGTACACGCGTGTGTGTGTGTACACGCGTGTGTGTGTGCGTGTACACGCGTGTGTGTGTGTACACGCGTGTGTGCGTGTGTGTGCGTGTACACGTGTGTGTGTTCACGTGTGTGTGTGTGTGTGTACACGTCTGTGTGTGTGTATACGCGTGTGTGTGTGTACACGTGTGTGTGTGTGTGTACACGCGTGGGTGTGTGTGTGTATACACGTGTGTGTGTGTATACGTCTGTATGTACACGCGTGGGTGTGTGTGGGTGTACACGTGTGTGTGTGCACGCGTGTGTGTGTTCATGTGTGTACACGTGTGTGTGTTCATGTGTATGTGTGTACACGTGTGTGTGTGTACACGTGTGTGCGTGTGTGTACACTATGTGCGTGTGTGTGTACACGTGTGTGCGTGTGTGTGTGTACACGTGTGTATGTGTCTACACGTGTGTGTGTGTGTGTACACGTGTGTGTGTGTGTACAAGTGTGTGTGTACACGCGTGTGTGTGTACACGTGTGTGTGTGTGTACAAGTGTGTGTGTGTGTGTACACGTGTGTGTGTGTGTGTACACGTGTGTCTGTGTACAAGTGTGTGTGTGTGTGTACAAGTGTGTGTGTGTGTGTACACTATGTGCGTGTGTGTGTACACGTGTGTGCGTGTGTGTGTGTACACGTGTGTATGTGTGTACACGTGTGTGTGTGTACACGCGTGTGTGTGTGTACACGTGTGTGCGTGTGTGTGTGTACACGTGTGTATGTGTGTACACGTGTGTGTGTGTGTACACGTGTGTGCGTGTGTGTGTGTACACGTGTGTGTGTGTGTACACTATGTGCGTGTGTGTGTGTGTACACGTGTGTGCGTGTGTGTGTGTACACGTGTGTATGTGTGTACACGTGTGTGTGTACACGTGTGTGTGTGTACACGCGTGTGTGTGTGTACACGCGTGTGTGTGTGTGTGTGTACACGTGTGTGTGTGTGTACAAGTGTGTGTGTGTGTGTACACGTGTGTGTGTGTGTGTACACGTGTGTGTGTACACGTGTGTGTGTGTACACGCGTGTGTGTGTGTACACGCGTGTGTGTGTGTGTGTACACGTGTGTGTGTGTGTACAAGTGTGTGTGTGTGTGTACACGTGTGTGTCTACACGTGTGTGTGTGTGTACACGCGTGTGTGTGTGTGTGTGTACACGTGTGTGTGTGTGTACAAGTGTGTGTGTGTGTGTACACGTGTGTGTGTGTACAAGTGTGTGTGTGTGTGTACACGTGTGTGTGTGTGTACAAGTGTGTGTGTGTGTGTACACGTGTGTGTGTGTACAAGTGTGTGTGTGTGTGTACACGTGTGTGTGTGTGTACAAGTGTGTGTGTGTGTGTACACGCGTGTGTCTACACGTGTGTGTGTGTGTACACGCGTGTGTGTATATGCGGTAGTGTAGTGGTCAGCGCGCTGCGCTACAAACCCGGCGACCCGAGTTCGCGTCCCGCTCACGGCCAACACCCAGTGACGAACCGGTCATGGACCTCCCCTAGGTCGACTCAGCCTCAAATGAGTACCTGGTGCGGTGTGTAAACATCGCCACTGGGGAGACAAAGGCGGCCGGTCGTGGTGCTGGCCACAGCCTGACCAGTGCTGTCAGCGAGTGGCACACGAGGGGGTGGGTGGCCAGCACCACGCCCGGCCGCCTTTGTCTCCCCAGTGGCGATGATGACCCAGAATGAGTTCAGATGATCGGTGGTGTTGGCCCGTGAGCGGGAATCGAACTCGGGTCGCCGGGTTCGCAGTGCAGCCGCGCTAACCGCTGCACCACCGCTCACCACCCAGGGCCACTGCCACCCACCACCCCCCACCACCACCACCACCACCTACCCCCAACTCACCACTACCATCACCACTACTGCCCCCACCACCCACAACCACCACCCACAACCACCACTTCCACCACCACTACCCCCCACCCACCACTACCACCCCCCACCCACCACCACCACCCCCCACCACAGCCACCACCACTACCTCCCACCCACCACTACCATCACCACTAGCCCCCACCACCCACAACCACCCCCCACCCACCACTACCCCCGCACCACTACCATCACCACTACCCCCCACCACCCACAACCACCACCCCCAACCCACCATTACCATCACCACCACCCCCCACCACCCACAACCACCACCCCCAACCCACCATTACCATCACCACTACCCCCCACCACCCACAACCACCACCCCCAACCCACCACTACCATCACCACTACCCCCCACCACCCACAACCACCACCCCCAACCCACCACTACCATCACCACTACCCCCCACCACCCACAACCACCACCCCCAACCCACCACTACCATCACCACTACCCCCCACCACCCACCACCACCACCCATTCGATGCCGACTGACTCACAACGGCACTTACCCCCCCCGCCCCCTACGGCAGAGTCTGCTGGAGGCTACACGGGGCACCTTTGTCTGTGGTCCCGCGATGAGCGAGTGGGGGGGGGGGAGAGTCCCGTCAGCAGCCAATCACAACGAGGGGAAGAGGGGGTAAGAGGGGGGGGGGGGGGGGAAAGAAGGAGGAGCTATCTCAAGCCCCGCCTCCTTTCATGCTTGGCTCCGCCCCCTTTCGCCCCTCCCCCCGTCCGTCCGTCAAAGGGGGCGCTCAGGGCCGAGCGAGAGCCACAAGGCGACTGGGCACGGGCGGGCGAAGGTTCCGGCGAAAACGAAATTCCGCCAAATTTATTAGCAAAGAAAATAAATCTACATTAAATAAATAAAAATATACAACACATCCACCCACCCCCCCCCCTCTTTCTCTCTCTACCCCACCCCCCTCCACATTTTTAAAGCGACGGATTTATTTATTTTATTTTTTCTCTCTCTTACGGATTTATTTTTTTGATTTTTTTGAAAATCCAGGGTAGCATCCGAGGACTGAACTGAACTGAGAGTTGGCGATCGAAGGAGAGGGGAGGACAATCGAACGAAAACAACTATCGAGCAGTGGAATTACGGACTGATATTTCGAATCTCGTTCTACAAGAGGGCAACTATTATTTTCGGTGAATTTTTATTGATATTATTATTATTATTATTTTTCTCTGTTTAAACATGTATATTTATAAAGAAATTAAACGTGAATAATTCCAGCGACGGAATTATTGAAACTTTGAAATTTTAAAAATTTGCTCCGTAAAATTTATATATTTTTGGCATATATTTTAAAAAAATATATATACATTTTACTACGAATATTACATCGCTACCACTATTACTACCATCACGGCCAGCTATAGCTGCGTCCTTGACACACGAACACACACACATGTGTGTGCACACACACGTGTGTGCACACGTTACCCGTGTGTTGTTACGTCCGGCAAATTAGCATCGGTGCCGTGTCCATGCATGTAAGTAGATGCGTGTATGCATGGCTACTACAACATCTAACATTTACCCGGGCTACAACCTGATCGGCTCAACATCCGAAGATCAACACCACAGCTCAGTGGTAGTACAACAGGGACTTGCGTACAGGCCCATCACCAAGATCCTACCAAGTGGAGGCTGCGTTGGACTCTTTACCGCTGATACTGCTCTGACATCAGCAGCAGCAGCGGCATCGTCCGATTTGATCGCATTGGCACCGGCACACGGAATGCAACATCATAGTCAGCAGCAGCATCATCATCAGCAGCAGCATCAGCAGCATCATCAGCATCCGATTTGGGATGCGGCTGCAATGGTAGCAGCAACATTGGGACAGCAGCAACAGCAGCATCATCAGCAACATCAGCAGCAGCAGCAGCCTCAACACCAGCACCACCATCAGCAGCAGCAGCAGCAGCACCAGCACGAGATGGAGAGGCTTTCGTGGACCTCAAACGCCAAGGCAGGCCTCGTGGAAGGATCCTCACCGATCTCGTGGTCGGCTTCGAATGGGCGACGTGAAAGTAAAGTGTCCGATCTCGAGCACCACCACCAACATCATCATCATCATCATCAGCAGCAGCAGCAGCAGCAACAGCAGCAGCATCATCAGCAGCATCAGCAGCAGCATTGGTCTTCGATCAGCCGGGATGTGAAGATGCCCTTGGCCGCAGTCGACGATCTCCAGAGATCGTCATCGGCTGGTCCGCAACAACAACAACCACCACCGCCTCCGACACCTTCGTCGTCCTCGTCTTCATCGTCGTCATCATCAGCGGCGTCATCCGCCGCTCTGGGTGTTGGTGGAGCAGGTCCGTCGTCATCATCGTCCTCCTCGTCATCATCGTCCTCGTCATCATCAGCTGGTGGCGGCGGCGGCGGTGGTGGCGGTGGTCCAGTGGGTGACACGTGGATCAACGCTGCACCCAGCCCCGTCAGTAGTCCGGATGTGAAGCCGTGCGTGGAGGAGCTGTCAAATAGCTTGGCAGCTGCAGCAGCAGCAGCAGCATCAGCAGCAGCATCAGCAACGACTAATCTCCACCACCAGCGCGTCACAGTGAGCGCTTTACTTCAACACCACCATCACCAACAACAACATCAGCAGCAGCAGCATTCGCCACACGAGCATCACTCGTGGGACAGTTCGGGACATCATCATCATCAGCATCATCATCAGCACGCACACGCGACGCCTCTCTCGCCCATAGCTGCTGCTAGCGGTGGTGGAGGTGGTGGTGGTGGTGGAGGTGGTGGTGGTGTTGGTGGTGTTCCTCTGCCTCACCCAGCATTGCAGGTGTACGCTCACCCTGGATTCATTCCGGCTGCGGTGGCGGCCGCGGTTGTGTCCGGATCATCAACATCGTCGCCCACATCGTCACCCACCAACCACCACCATCAACAACAACAACAACATCACCACCAAACACCGCGACATATCCACCCGTCCATCCACGCAGCCCACCATCATCCGCACCACCTCCACCATCAGCAGCAGCAGCAGCATCTCCATCAGCAGCAACATCAGCATCAGCCTATCCATCAGCAGCAGCAGCAACAGCATCATCATCAGCAACAGCATCACCACCTCCAACAGCAGCAGCATCATCAGCAGCAACAGCAGCAGCAGCTGCAGCTGGCAGGCCCCGTGGTGGCACTTTTGCGTGATCCTCTGATCCACAATGACGGCTCCATGTCCGTGGTGGATGGTGGTGGACTATCGTCATTATCATCATTATCATCATCATTAGCATCAGCAGCGGCGGCTGCTGCTGCAACATCAGCGGCTGTAGCCGCCGGCACCATCAACTCGACGTCCAGCAACCCCCTGGCCACCTCCTCCACCTCCTCCACGTCTCTGCTGCTGCTGCAGCATCCGAGCGGGATGTTGGATGCGAGAGACGGAGGAGGTGGTGGAGGTGGCGGTGGAGGAGGTGGTGGTGGTGGTGGCGGCGCGTCGGACGACGAAACGCCGAGTTCGGACGACCTCGAGATGTTCGCCAAGCAGTTCAAGCAACGTCGCATCAAGCTGGGCTTCACGCAGGCGGACGTGGGTCTCGCTCTGGGCACCCTGTACGGCAACGTGTTCTCGCAGACGACCATCTGCCGCTTCGAGGCGCTGCAGCTGAGCTTCAAGAACATGTGCAAGCTCAAGCCGCTGCTCAACAAGTGGTTGGAAGAGGCCGACTCGGCCACGGGCAGCCCCAGCAGCATCGATAAGATCGCGGCGCAAGGTCGCAAGCGAAAGAAGAGGACCTCGATCGAGGTGACGGTGAAAGGCGCCCTCGAGAATCACTTCCTCAAGTGTCCCAAGCCAGCCGCGCAAGAGATAACCGCGCTGGCAGACAGCCTGCAGCTGGAGAAGGAGGTGGTGCGCGTTTGGTTCTGTAACAGGAGGCAGAAAGAGAAGAGGATGACGCCACCTCTGAGCCTCACGCCCGGCGGGGAGGAGAATGGGTCCGTGGTTGGCGGTGGTGGTGGTGGCGGTGGTGGTGGTGGTGGAGGCGGTGGTGGTGGTGGCAGCAGCAATGGAGGAGGAGGTGGTGGTGGTTACCAAGAAATTGGGAGTCCTGAATCAAACCACGGACGGCATCAACACCACCACCACCATCAACAACAACAACATCAGCAGCAGCAGCATCATCAGCAGCAGCAGCATCAACTGCATCACCACCAGCACCATCCGGTGATGTTGTGCCCAGAAACGATACCATCGTCGTCGTGAGATGAGTCGATGATGGGACGACGACCACGACGACCACGACGAGAAGGAGGATGAGAGACGATGTGGGGGATTTGTACAGACAGCGACCGTGCGGTTTTGGGTTTTTCGTGGACTCGATTCGGTGCAGCGAGATTATTGATGGCATTCCGGGGATCATTGGACTTTCACTGCAATGGCGTGTGTCGGGTGGGTCGGTGTTTGTGCGTGTGTGTGTGTAGTTTTAGCGTGTGTGTGTGTGTGTCTTTGTGGTGTGTGTGTGTAGTGTAGTTTTGTAGTGTGTGTGTGTGTGTTTTGTGAGTGTCGTTTTCAAGTGTGTCTGCGCGCGTATGTTAAGTGGCTGTGTGTCTGTACGTATGGATGCCTGAGTATGTTTGTACGTGTGTGTCTGTATGTATGTGTGTCTGTACGTGTGTCTGTGTCTGTCTATGTGTCTGTGCGTGTGTGTGTGTGTCTGTATGTGTGTGTGTCTGTATGTGTGTCTGTACGTGTGTCTGTGTCTGTGCGTGTGTGTGTGTGTCTGTATGTGTGTGTGTCTGTATGTGTGTCTGTACGTGTGTCTGTGTGTGTCTATGTGTCTGTGCGTGTGTGTGTGTCTGTATGTGTGTGTCTGTATGTGTGTCTGTGTGTGTCTATGTGTTTGTGCGTGTGCGTGTGTGTGTGTCTGTATGTGTGTCTGTACGTGTGTCTGTCTATGTGTCTGTGCGTGTGTGTGTGTGTCTGTATGTGTGTGTCTGTATGTGCGTCTGTGCGTGTGTACGTGTGTCTGTGTGTGTGTGTCTGTATGTATGTGGTTTGTATATTCGTGTGTGAATTTGTTTTGTGTGTATGTACATATATGTGTGTGTGTGTCTATGTATGTGTGTCTGCACGTATGTATATGTACGTGTGTCTATGCGTATGGGTCAGTGTTGCGGTCAACGGGCTGCGCTCACGACCTCCCCTAGGTCGACTCGGCCTCAAATCAGTACCTGGGTACGATGTGCAAACATCGCCACCGGGGAGACAAAGACGGCCCGGGCCTTCATAGGTGCTGCTCACTAACAGCACTTGCCCCAACAGTCCGTGTAGGCTGTACGGGGGGCCTTTGTCTTGTCTGTGTGTAGGTGGCAAGTGCTGTTAGCGAGCACCAATGAAGGCCGGCACGGCACACGAGGGGGTGGGTGGCCAGCACCACTTGCCCCAACAGTCTGTGTAGGCTACACGGGTGATCTTTGCCTTGTGTTGTCTGCGTGTCTGTGTGTGTGTGTCTCTGTGTGCGCGCCTGCAGTTGGCAAGGATGCCCGTATGTGTATGTATATGTGTGGGTCGTGTCTGTGTGTGTCTGTGTGTGTGTGCCATTTCTATGTGAGTGTGTGTGTCTCGTTTCTGTGTGAGTCTGTGTGTGTGTATGTATGTGTGTGTCGTTTCTGTGTGAGTGTGTGTGTGTGTCTATATATATGTGTGTGTGTAATTTCTATGTGA
>NC_136331.1:3102322-3234822 GCF_964198595.1 Lampetra fluviatilis
CTCCTTTGTGCCCCGTTGATCGGTGCTCGCCGCTAACCGCACTTGCCCCAGCAGCCTCTTGAAGGCTATACGGGGCATCTTTGTCTTTTGTGTGTGTCTGTGTGTGTGTGTACGACCCTTTTGCGTCACTCCAAAGTCGTGTCGCGTATATGGGGGTCGTTTGACCATACTTCACCACTCTGGTTAGTGCGGCTTGGTTATGGGTGGTGGGAGGAGGGGGGGAGGGGATCGATTCGGATTAATCGCTCGCCACGGATGTGTCGGCCGGGTTCGTAAGCGCACGGCGCTAACCATTGCGCCACCGCTCCCCCCGCACATCGTCCCTCAGCGCGCTGGGCACGGTCGAGATGACATCACCCATCAAAGCGGTCATTGATGGCCATGCAGCATTCATTAGCCATCGTCCTCGTCATCAATCAGTCAGCCAGGGTCATCCACTGCTGGATGAAGATCTCTCTAAGCCACCACCTCCACCATCATCACCACCACCACCACCCCCTCCATCACCACCACCACCTCCTCCATCACCACCACCCCCTCCATCACCACCACCACCACCCCCTCCATCACCACCACCACCTCCTCCTCCACCATCAACACCACCACCACCTCCACCATCATCACCACCACCACCACCACCCCCTCCATCACCACCACCACCAGCACCACCACCACCACCTCCATCACCACCATCACCACCACCCCCTCCATCATCACCACCACCACCACCCCCTCCATCACCACCACCACCACCACCACCCCCTCCATCACCACCACCACCACCACCACCTCCTCCTCCACCACCATCACCACCAACACCTCCTCCATCATCATCATCACCACCACCACCACCACCCCCTCCATCACCACCACCACCACCACCACCCCCTCCATCACCACCACCTCCTCCATCACCACCACCTCCTCCATCACCACCACCACCACCACCACCACCACCACCACCACCCCCTCCATCACCACCACCACCACCACCACCCCCTCCATCACCACCACCTCCTCCATCACCACCACCTCCTCCATCACCACCACCTCCTCCATCACCACCACCACCACCACCACCACCACCACCACCCCCTCCATCACCACCACCACCACCACCACCCCCTCCATCACCACCACCTCCTCCATCACCACCACCTCCTCCATCACCACCACCACCACCAGCACCACCACCACCTCCTCCATCATCACCATCACCACCACCACCACCCCCTCCATCACCACCACCATCACCACCACCACCTCCATCACCACCACCACCCCCTCCACCACCACCACCATCACCACCACCACCACCCCCTCCTCCACCACCACCACCACCACCACCACAGTCAACCAGCCAGGGTCAATCTACTGCTGGATGAAGGCCTCCTCCAACCGAGGCAGCGCTGTTTCTCACCACGCCGTGTCAACGCCACGATCCACTCCCGCGGCCGCTCTCCCTCCACACGGGGAGTCGATTCCAGCGTAGCTCCATCTCCCCGGAGGGACCTCTCGGTGTCCACCCATTGGCTTACCCCCTCCCCTCCCCTCCTCCCGCCGCTGTCAGTACGAATATTTCGATGTAAAGCTTTCGTGACTGCAGAGATTCATCTTCTTGGTTCTTTCGGTACACCACAGTGATCGATCAACTGCTGGATGATGATAATCATGTCCCGAACACGCGCGCGTTCTCCAATCCACGTGTTGTCATCATCACCACCATCACCATCATCACCATCATCACCAACATCACCATCATCACCTTCATCACCAACATCACCAACATCACCATCATCACCTTCATCACCAACATCACCAACATCACCATCATCACCAACATCACCAACATCACCATCATCCACATCACCATTATCACCATCATCACCAACATCACCAACATCACCATCATCACCATCATCACCACCATCACCATCATCTACATCACCAACATCACCATCATCACCATCATCACCACCATCGCCACAGTGATCGATAAACTACTCTTTGGTTCTTTCGGTAAAGTCACGTATATCTGTCTCTGCTTATATGTCTGTCTGTATGTCTCTGGTTCTGTGTTTGATCTCTCTCTCAAATGTAGCATTCTCAGGAATAACGTAATCAACCAGGTAGTAGGGTGTTGACTGTTGTGTTATCCGACTCTCTGTTGTATTATTACATTACATTTCTAAGTATACTAGACTTGTGTTTCTATTTCATTTATACCTGATGATGATTGCTTGTGTTGCAATCGAAACGTCGTATGCTAGTATTTAATTTATTATTTTCTCTTTATACGTGACTTTACCGAAAGAACCAAAGAGTCATTCCTGCAGTCACGAAAGCTCCAAATTAAGATCGATCAACTGCTGGATGATGATAATCATATCCCGAACACGCGCGCGTTCTCCAATCCACGTGTTGCCATCATCACCACCATCGCCAACATCACCAACATCACCATCATCACCATCATCACCTTCATCACCAACATCACCAACATCACCATCACCATCATCACCATCATCACCTTCATCACCAACATCACCAACATCACCATCATCCACATCACCAACATCACCTTCATCACCAACATCACCAACATCACCATTATCCACATCACCAACATCACCATCATCACCACCATCACCATCATCCACATCACCAACATCACCATCATCACCACCATCACTATCATCCACATCACCAACATCACCATCATCACCACCATCACCATCATCCACATCACCAACATCACCATCATCACCATCATCACCATCACCACCATCATCCACATCACCAACATCACCAACATCACCATCATCACCATCACCACCATCATCCACATCACCATCATCACCATCATCACCATCATCACCATCATCCACATCACCAACATCACCAACATCACCATCATCACCACCATCACCATCATCCACATCACCAACATCACCATCATCACCACCATCACTATCATCCACATCACCAACATCACCATCATCACCACCATCACCATCATCCACATCACCAACATCACCATCATCACCATCATCACCATCACCACCATCATCCACATCACCAACATCACCAACATCACCATCATCACCATCACCACCATCATCCACATCACCATCATCACCATCATCACCATCATCACCATCATCACCATCACCAACATCACCAACATCACCATCATCACCATCATCACCATCATCCACATCACCAACATCACCAACATCACCATCATCACCATCACCACCATCATCCACATCACCATCATCACCATCATCCACATCACCATCATCACCAACATCACCATCATCACCATCATCACCATCATCCACATCACCATCATCACCATCATCACCGCAGTGATCGATAAACTACTTGATGATGATCATCATGTCTCTAACACGCGCGTGCGTTCTCCAATCCCCGTGTTGCCATCATCACCATCATCACCAACATCCACATCACCATCATCACCTTCATCACCAACATCACCAACATCACCATCACCATCATCACCATCATCACCACCATCACCATCATCGCCAACATCACCATCATCACCATCATCACCATCATCCACATCACCAACATCACCATCATCACCACCATCACCATCATCGCGAACATCACCATCATCACCATCATCACCATCATCCACATCACCAACATCACCATCATCACCACCATCACCGCAGTGATCGATCAACTGCTGGATGATGATAATCACGTCTCTAACGATGATGTCACTAACCCTCGTGTGTTCTATAACGCACGCCTCTCTCTCTTTCGCCGTCTCTCAGTGTCATTCACAGAATGCCTTAATCATCACCGCCGTGTTATCTGTCCACTGCTGGATAAAGATCAGCGGTGATTACGGCTCTTAACTTTCCTTGCGTGGCCGAACCCACGTGTCCCAGTGTCACTTCAGTCTGTCTGCGCGCTTTCGTTTGCACACTCTGAGTGAGTCTTTCACACTAGATTTGAAAGCTTTCGCGACTGCAAGGATTCATTAATTTAAATGTTTTACCTACGTGTATGAGTCTTTAACATTCTAAACTCAACTAATGTCTCGAGAACAAACAATAGTCATCCGCGCGCATGGATCGCGAAACTCTTTCCAGAGCACGCGTTTTATTCCCGTATTTTTGGTTTTAAAAAAATATAGATGGCGTGCTATCTCTGGGCGCGGCAGTTAAAACAAGAGACCACTACCGTCACACACACCGCACATACCGCCACACACACCACACACACACACCACACACACACACACCGCACATACCGCCACACACACCACACACACACCGCCACACACACCACACCACACACACACACACCACACACACACACCACACACACACACCACACACACACACACCACACACACACCACACACACACACACCGCCACACACACACACACACCACACACACACACCACACACACACCACACTACACACACACACCACACCACACACACCACACACACAACACACACACACCCCACACACCACTCACATACCACACACACCACACACACCACCACACACACACCACACACACAACACACACACAACACACACACACAACACACACACACCACACACACCACCACACACACCCCACACACACACTACACACACACACCCCACACACCACTCACATACCACACACACCACACACACCACACACACACACACCACACACACACACCACACACACACCACACACCACACACACACACCACACACACACCACACACACCACACACACACTACACACACCCAACACACCACTCACATACCACACACACCACACACACCACCACACACACACCACACACACCACACACACAACACACACACACAACACACACACACCACACACACCACACACACACACCACACACACCACACACACACTACACACACACACCCCACACACTACTCACATACCACACACAACACACACACACACCACACACACACCACACACACAACACACACACACAACACACCACACACACAACACACACACACACCACACACACACCACACACACAACACACACACACAACACACCACACACACACCACACACACACTACACACACACACCCCACACACCACTCACATACCACACACAACACACACACACACCACACACACAACACACACACACAACACACACACCACACACACCACACACACACTACACACACACTACACACACACACCCCACACACCACTCACATACCACACACACCACACACACCACACACACACACACCACACACACACACCACACACACACACTACACACACACACCCCACACACCACTCACATACCACACACACCACACACACCACACACACACACACCACACACACACACCACACACACACCACACACCACACACACACACCACACACACACCACACACACCACACACACACTACACACACCCAACACACCACTCACATACCACACACACCACACACACCACCACACACACACCACACACACCACACACACAACACACACACACAACACACACACACCACACACACCACACACACACACCACACACACCACACACACACTACACACACACACCCCACACACTACTCACATACCACACACAACACACACACACACCACACACACACCACACACACAACACACACACACAACACACCACACACACAACACACACACACACCACACACACACCACACACACAACACACACACACAACACACCACACACACACCACACACACACTACACACACACACCCCACACACCACTCACATACCACACACAACACACACACACACCACACACACAACACACACACACAACACACACACACCACACACACACACCACACACACCACAAGCTTGAATGGGGGGGGGGAGTGGTACAGCAGTTACGGTGATGAGTCTTTCACGTGGGCAGGTCGCTGAAGTTGCTGATGGGATGCAGTGTGAGTGTCTCGCTCTTTCTGCCCGTGCGTTACTAGACCGGCGTGGAAGAGTAGGCAGAAACACCCACACTCTAGCGGTCGCAATCAATTGAAGACGAGAGGGCGGGGGGGCCGTGCCTTTAGCGAGATTGATAAAGAAACGTGGTCGATGCGATCCATCACGACGGTTTTTGTTGTTGTTGTTGTTGTGGTTTAGATGGCGGGACACGTGACGATCGGCAGGACGGGGTCTTTTATTTACACGACAACAACACAACAAAGTTACTAGAGCAGCACAAAAGACAAAGATCCCCCGTGTAGCCTCAACAGACTGTTGGGGCAAGTGCTGTTCGCGAGGCAGGCACGGCACACGAGGGGGTGGGTGGCCTGCACCACTCCCCGGCCGCCTTTGTCTCCCCAGTGGCGATGTTTACACACCGCACCAGGTGTACTTATTTGAGGCTGAGTCTACCTAGGGGAGGCCCAGGACCGGTTCAGAGAATCGTCACTGACGGTGTTGGACGCGAGCGGGAATGGAAGTCGGGTCGCCGGGTTCATAACGCGGCGTAGCGCGCTAAGCACTACACCCTACTACAGCACCACCACCACAACCATCATCACCACCACTACACCCCTACTACAGCACCACCACCACAACCATCATCACCACCACTACACCCCTACTACAGCACCACCATCATCATCACCACCACTACACTCCTACTACACCACCACCACCACAACCATCATCACCACCACTACACCCCTACTACAGCACCACCATCATCATCACCACCACTACACTCCTACTACAGCACCACCACCACAACCATCATCACCACCACTACACCCCTACTACAGCACCACCATCATCATCACCACCACTACACCCCTACTACAGCACCACCACCACAACCATCATCACCACCACTACACCCCTAC
The DNA here is from genome assembly GCF_964198595.1 of Lampetra fluviatilis. Lineage (NCBI taxonomy): Eukaryota > Metazoa > Chordata > Hyperoartia > Petromyzontiformes > Petromyzontidae > Lampetra > Lampetra fluviatilis. Next base: position 3,109,244 of record NC_136331.1, read on the forward strand.
TACACCACCACCATCATCATCACCACCACTACACCCCTACTACAGCACCACCACCACAACCATCATCACCACCACTACACCCCTACTACACCACCACCATCATCATCACCACCACTACACCCCTACTACACCACCACCATCATCATCACCACCACTACACTCCTACTACAGCACCACCACCACCACCACACCACCACACTCCTACTACACCATCACCACAACCATCATCACCACCACTACACTCCTACTACACCATCACCACAACCGCCATCACCATCCCCAAACTCCTACTACAGCTCCACCACCACCACAACCATCACACCACCACCACCACCACACCACCACCACACCACCACCACCACCACAACCACCCCACCACCATCACCACCACACCACCACACTCCTACTACAGCACCACCACAACCACCACACCACCACCACCATCACCACCATAGCACCACCACCACTACACTCCCACTACAGCACCACCACCACTACACTCCTACTACAGCACCACCACCACACCACCACCACCACACCACGCCACCACCACCTTGATAGGTTCTTTGATAGGTTCTTTAATAGGTTCTTTAATAAGTTCTTTGATAGGTTCTTTAATAGGTTCCTTGATAGGTTCTTTGATAGGTTCTTTGATAAGTTCTTTGATAGGTTCTTTGATAGGTTTTTGATAGGTTCTTTAATAGGTTCTTTGATAGGTTCTTTGATAGGTTTTTGATAGGTTCTTTAATAGGCTCCTTGATAGGTTCTTTGATAGGTTCTTTGAACCCATCTCGGTAAAGTCACGTAGGTGAAAGAGAAAATAAATAAAATGAAGAAATAAATAAAATTACAAATTTTAAAACTTGTCACACCTGATGACGATTGCCTGTGTTGCAATCGAAGCGTCGTGATTTTTATTTTTATTATTTTTAATTATTTTCATTTTTTAACCCACGTGACTTTACCGAAAGAACCAAAGTGTACGGATCGAAACGTCGTAGTTTTTTTTTTTTAATAATTTCTTTCAAACTATCTACGTGACTTTTGCCGATAGACCCAAAGAATCTCAAAGTTGAATTCGCATCGCATCCAACACGAGGTCGGAGGTTCGGGGGGTGGGAATTGCTTCCCCCACCGACCACCCAGCTAGGGGTCGGCACGGTTTGGCTCAAACCACCAAACCGCGGTTTGAACCGAACCAAATCGGTTTGGTTTGGCTCTGTTTGAACTGGTTCGGTTTGGTTTGGGGCTACGAAAACCGACTCGGTTTGGCTCGGACAGGGTGGAACCGGCTCAAACTAGTTTGGTTCAAGCCAACTTAAGAGGTTTGGTTTAGCTTAGTTTGGTTTGGTTTTGGTTTGGTTTGGTTCAGTCGTCGCTGGTTTGGTTTGGATTGCTCAATTTGAAACCAGTTTGAGTCGGTTCAAACCGTGCCGACCCCTACTTGACCCAGCCACTGGACACACGGAGCCACTGATGACATTCGCTAAGTATTCTTAGGTTTTTTCGGTAAAGTCACGTAGGTAAAACATTAAAATTAATAAAAGTAAAATAAAATAAAAATCACGACGTTTCGGAGGCAACACAAGCTTCCGTCTTCAGGTGGAACCGTCACAGCACGATAGCTGTATCAAGTGAGAGAAATTCAAAGAAAACAGTCCTTGTTTATATATTGGTTGAGGGTGGGAGTAGCCAAGGTAGGCCCTGAATATTATTTTTTGTGAGGTTCGGTGCAGCTGAAGCATGCTGTTACAACTCTGATAATGATATGCACTGTCCTTGAAATGGATTGGTCCACACCCGAGACAGCTTTCCTTAGAGCCTAGTCTCACATGGTGTTGGACCAGATGACGCCAAAAGGCGCACAACTCAAAGACAATGCACCATCAGAGTATGAGAGCTCGGGGTAAAGCATTTACACCATTGGAACCTCCTTTGCCAGTAGCAAAATCTGATAATTGCTTTTTTTACCCTTTTATCTGGCAACAAAACTGGCACCTTTTTTTACAAGGAGTCATGTTTGCATAGACCACAATACCTGCAGCCATAATGCAAACAAAAAACATAACTCTGATAATATATGCACTGTCCTTGAAGTTGATTGGTCTAACTTCAAGGACGTTGATTGGTCAACTTCAAGGACAGTGCATACATTATCAGAGTTATGTTTTTTGTTTGCATTATGACTGCAGGTATTGTGGTCTATGCAAACATGACTCCTTGTAAAAAAAAAGGTGTCAGTTTTGTTGCCAGATAAAAGGGGAAGCTTGTGTTGCGCCCGAAACGTCGTGATTTAATGTATTTTATTTTATACCTGCAGTTACGAAAACTTCAAATCGAGATGATCACGATTTCATATCATCATCCTCATCGCTATTAAGCAGAGTTGCCAAAGCGCTGTTCATGGTTCAACAGCGACACTTTTTAAATCCTTTATATTAAGTTCGCTTGCTTGCTTAGGACCGTGCAAATCTTTCGGTCGTTATTTAACCCACTTCCCGTGATCCAATCGAGCTGACATTTTGCACACAGACTCGTTGTGCGTGACAATTTATTTTCGTGAAAAAAATGTTCCACAATTTTCAACATTTTAGGAATTTTTTTTTTAATATTTAATTACCAATTGCTTAATGGTGCAATGCAATCATCTGACCCATAGGTGGCAGCCATCTCAAGCCAGAGGACGAGAGGACTCTAGCCGCCACGCATATAAAGGATTTATAGTGAAAAACTTTGTTTTTTACGGGTTATACTTGTTCCTTGTTCGATTTCACCGACCCCGCCACCCCCCCCCGCGCCTCGATCTCCAGGCGCGGCAGCTTTGAACGAACGCTAGGGGTGCTGCTGTCATAGAGAGTCGCATCTACGAATCGCCACGTGGAACCGATCCCGTGTCTCGAGACCAGTGCCTGTGAATCGTCAATGGAAATGACCCCCCCCCCTCTCCACGCCGCCAGGACGCTGTTGGGTTGGTTGCTCGCCACTGATGATAGCCGTGAGCCGGGAATTTAACTTTGGTGGTGATGGTGGTGGTGGTGGGGTGGGTTGAAGTCACCGCGACAACGCGCTAACCACTGTGCCACCCCTCCGTCCGTACGGTGGTCGCAAGTGCCACGTGTGCGTGTCTGTGTGGTGCTCGCTAACGGCACTTGCCCCGACAGTCTGTTGAGGCTATACGGGTGACCTTTGTCTGTGTGTACGTATGTGTGTGTGCCGGCCTTCATAGGTGCTCGCTAACGGCACTTGCCCCGACATTCAGTTGAGGCTACACGGGGGATCTTTGTCTGTGTGCGCGCGTGTCTTTACGCCTTGATAGGTTGGTCGCTAACGGCACTTGCCCCAACAATCGGTTGAGGCTACACGGGGGATCTTTATCTTTGTTTATTGCAGACGGCACTTTTTTTAAAAATACATAATTGAATGCATTTCTTTCTTGCGCGCTAAATATTTTTGTTGACTTTTATTTAGTTTTTATTTACAACTCGGGGGTTGTGTGGGTGGGTGGGTGTGGGGGGGTAGAGGAGGTCCCCGAGTATTTGAGCGGAGTTGGTGATGTTGGTGGTGGTGTTGGTGGTGGTGGTGATGGTGGTGGTGATGGTGGTGGTGATGGTGGTGGTGATGGTGGTGGTGATGTTGGTGGTGGTGTTGGTGGTGGTGGTGATGGTGGTGGTGATAGTGGTGATGGTGGTGGTGATGGTGGTGGTGATGATGGTGGTGATGGTGGTGGTGTTGGTGGTGATGGTGGTGGTGGTGGTGATGGTGGTGGTGGTGATGGTGGTGGTGGTGATGGTGGTGGTGGTGATGTTGGTGATGGTTGTGGTGATGGTGGTGATGTTGGTGGTGGTGATGATGGTGGTGTTGATGTTGGTGGTGGTGGTGATGGTGGTGGTGGTGATGTTGGTGATGGTTGTGGTGATGGTGGTGGTGATGGTGGTGATGTTGGTGGTGGTGATGGTGGTGGTGATGGTGGTGATGGTGGTGGTGATGGTGGTGGTGATGTTGGTGGTGGTGATGATGGTGATGTTGGTGGTGGTGATGTTGGTGGTGATGTTGGTGATGTTGGTGGTGGCGATCCACGTGACAGACCGAGCAGCAATCCTCAACGTTGTGTGCCGGCTTGCCCACGTGATGCTTTAGACACATCACGCCCCATACATGTGCAGATACACACGCATACCACAGGCAAAGGTGCCCCCCGCTTATAGCCTTTTGATCAGATGGGGCAAGTGCTGCTAGCGAGTAGCAGCTCACACACACAGTGACACACACAGTGACACACACAGTGACACACACAGTGACACACACACACACAGTGACACACACAGTGACACACACACACACAGTGACACACACAGTGACACACACACACACAGTGACACACACAGTGACACACACACACAGTGACACACAGTGACACACACACACAGTGACACACACACAGTGACACACAGTGACACACACACACAGTGACACACACACAGTGACACACACACAGTGACACAACAACCGCCATTCGCCACTAAGTGGCGGTGACGTCACCACGACGCTTGTGCCAGGCCATGTGCACCTTGAGGCCACGTGAAGTGTCGAACGCCCGCTGGCAGGAGGTCACGGGGCAGACCCAGGTGCCACGGGTCGACTGACCGAGATGACCGAGATGACTGGCTGATGCACCACCTGTGCCCCCTACTGTGCCAACTTGCTGTGCTTTAGCCACCCGGCGCTCCGCTCGTTGTTGTGAGCGTCGCTCCTCCGCCCTCCGTTGTTGTTGGAGGGCGACTGCCTCCAACTGCCCAGTAGCGTCCTTCACGAGCCTCCTCCACTGAGGCCGATCTTGACACCGCTGGTACCAGTCATCGGCAAGTCCACTCAGCTCCACGTCCTCCTGTACCACATCACTCCATCTCTTCTCTAGCCCGTGCCGCGCCCGTTTAGCCCCCTCGATCCGGCCGAACAAAAGCTGTTTAGGCATGCGGTGGCTGGGCATGCGGGCTACATGACCCAGCCAACGCAGCCTTGCCTGCCGGAGGAGCTCACTGATGGGACTTTGCCCAGATCTTTCAAGGACTTGTGAGCTCCTCACACAATCCAGCCTGGTCAAACCCAGGATGGATCGTAGGCAGGCCAGCCTAAATGTTTCCAACCGGCGAAGATGCTCCACTAGGGGGGTCCACGTTTCGCAAGCGTAGAGAAGGGAGGGAATGACCGTGGCCGAGAAGACCTGAAGCTTCGTGCGGAGCGACAGACCAGGTAGCTTCCACACAGCGTTACGCAACCGATGAAAAGATATTGCCGCTCGACTGATTCGGAGTGAGACCTCTGCTGATAAACTGGAGCTGGTCATGAGCACACTGCCCAGGTATGGGAAACTCTCTACTCTCTCCACAACTGCCCCATCACCGATTGGGAGTTGTGGGGGCGGAGTGCCCGATGGTACAAAATACCCAGGCAGGTGCTTAGTTTTGGTGGGGCTGATGGTAAGGCCCCACCTCTTAGTGGCACACTCCAGCCTCAGCAGCAGCGTCTCCAACTCCTCTTCTGAATGAGCAGCTATTACCAAATCATCGGCATACATAACGTGGTTGACCAATAGGGAGCCATCCCTTGATCGCACCCGGGCGTCGATCAGCCTCCCATTATATCTGTACCAAATGGTAATTCCCCCGGTACAGCTATTGAAGGCTTCACGAACTACGCAGTCGAAATAGATGTTAAATAACACACAGTGACACACACACAGTGACACACAGTGACACACACACAGTGACACACACAGTGACACACACACACAGTGACACACAGTGACACACACACACAGTGACACACACAGTGACACCGTGGCACACGAGGGGGTGGGTGGCCAGCACCACGCCCGGCCGCCTTTGTCTCTCCAACTGGCGATGTTCGCAGTGGCTGAGTCGACCCAGGACCGATTTCAATGTTCGATGTCGTCGTTGCTATTGGCCATGAGCGGGGATCGAACTCGGGGTGCGATGGGGGTTCGCAGCGCGCTAACCACTGCGCCACCGCTCCTCCCCCCCCCCGCATGACGCGAACTCGCACACATTCACTGCGCCTGGCAAAGACAAAGATCCCCCGTGTAGCCTCTACAGACTGTTGGGGCAAGTGGCGGGCATACAAGACAAAGACAAAGATCCCCCGTGTAGCCTCAACAGACTGTTGGGGCAAGTGGCGGGCATACAAGACAAAGACAAAGATCACCCGTGTAGCCTCAACAGACTGTTGGGGCAAGTGCCGTGCATACAAGACAAAGACAAAGATCACCCGTGTAGCCTTAACAGACTGTTGGGACAAGTGCTGTGCATACAAGACAAAGATCCCCCGTGTAGCCTTAACAGACTGTTGGGGCAAGTGCGGTTAGCGAGCACCTATGAAGGCCGGCACGGCACACGAGGGGGGTGGGTGGCCAGCACCACGCCTGACCGCTTTTGTCTCCCCAGTGGCGATGTTGACACACCGCACCAGGTGCTCGTTTGAGGCTGAGTTGTGCTGGCCACCCACCCCCGCGTGTGCCGTGCCGGCCTTCATAGGTGCTCGCTTTACAGCACTTGCTTCAACAGTCTGGTGAGACTACACGGGGGATCTTTGTCTGTGTAGACACTGTGTGTGTGTGTACACACTACCCACTGCTCCACTTGCCCCAGCAGTCTATTGAGGCTACACGGGGATCTTTGTCTTTGTATACACTGTGTGTGTGTGTATACACACTAACCACTGCTCCACTTGCCCCAGCAGTCTGGTGAGGCTACACGGGGATCTTTGTCTGTGTATTTACTGTGTGTGTGTGTATACACTGTCTGTGTGTGTATACACACTAACCACTGCCCCACTTGCCCCAGCAGTCTGGTGAAGCTACACGGGGGATCTTTGTCTGTGTATACACTGTGTGTGTGTGTGTATACACACTAACCACTGCGCCACTTGCCCCAGCAGTCTGGTGAGGCTACACGGGGGATCTTTGTCTTTGTTATGTTGACTCGCTAAATGGAGGTGCGGGGGTGGGGGATGGACAACAAACTAAACACAACAACGTGAGGCTTTCGCGACTATACTCTTAGTTTTTAAAAAATAAAATAATAAAAATCACGACGTTGCCTTCGAAACGTCGTGATTTTTATTATTTTATTTTGATTAATTTTAATTTTATTTTTCACCTACGTGGCTTTACCGAAAAAACCAAAGAGTTATGAATCCTTGCAGTCACGAAAGCTTCAAATCTAGAACTTTCACGACCAATATTATTGATATAATCAACGTGTTTGGGTGAGATCGCGTTATTTATAAATGTGTCGTAACCCTCCACCACCCGACACGGCCAATCAGCAACAAAAGTGTCACGTTGACAAATGACAAAATAGTTCACTGCTTTAGCCACAAGATTTACAACAACAACAAAATTTGAGTACGACGATGATGCTGGATGCAATTACCAGCGAAACGTCGTACAACTCAAACATTGTAAATGTTGTGGTTTCACTCTTCAACACACCGGTGGGCTAAAGCAGTGAACTATTTTGTCTTTTGTCAATGTGACACTTTTTGGCTGATTGGCCGTGTCGGGTGGTGGAGGGTTACGACACATTTATAAAGAACGCGATCTAAACCCATAAAACGTTGATTATGAATAAACACAACAACAACTACAACACCTCCTACGCATTCCACAAGTAGTACTAATCCCATATCTGCATTTCCCATAAATATGCTAAATTCCTCTTGATATGCAAATTATTTTGTCAAGGCGCTCTTCCCCCTCCAACCCAGCAGCTTAAATATACGCTGCCAAGCCTGGTGGTGTTTCATTCAGACGCTGTCTTCCCGACAGACCTGTTCTTCACCTGAGGACGGCTGCTTGCGTTGTGGCCGAAACGTCGTGAGAATTGTATTTTATTATGTTTTATTTTTATTATTTTATTATTTCCCTTCTACGTGACTTTACCGATAGAACCAAGAAGATGAATCCCTGCAGTCACGGAAGCTTTCAATCGAAACAGATGATTCATTTTCAAGTGCATCACGGCTCCCCAATGGCTCCCCAATATCGGCGAGGAAGAACGTTCCAGACGGCCACAGAACGCGCGTCTGAAAGGGGGTGGGTGGGGGGGGGGCTCTGGACTGGGTACTTGGCCTACTTCTCCGCGATGGCCTGCAAGACGACTTGGGTGTTGCCCACATTTTACACGGATGAGCTCACGTCCTCTGGGTCTTTGGGTAAAAGTCGCGTCGTAGAATGGGTTCAAATAAAACAATAACAACAACAACAAAATCTATCAACACATCTAGAGTACAAAGATAAATGCCCCCCGTGTAGCCTTCAAACGCTGTAGGGGCAAGTGCTGTTAGCGAGCACCTATGAAGGCCGGCACGGCACACGAGGGGGTGGGTGGCCGGCACCACGCCCGGCCGCCTTTGTCTCCCCAGTGGCGATGTTTACTACACACCGCACCGGGTACTCATTTGAGGCCGAGTCGACCTAGGGGAGGCCCTGGAACCGGTTCAAATATTCGCCAACTGTTATCGAATCGAACTCGGGTCTCTGGGTTCGACACGCAGCGCGCTAACCATTGCGCCACCGCTCCCCATTAATCATTTTCTTATTATATTTCGACAATACAATATCACACGCGTACATGCGAAGATACGTGTACATCTAATGCAAATATCCATGCACAGCATTACAAATAAAACCGATGTTAATTAAACATTTAATTGACAATATCCGACACGGTGGGGGGGATGGGCGGGGTGGGGGAAGAGCGGTGGTGCAGCGGTTAGCGCAGCGTCGCTTCGGCCGCGGCGAACGCCAAATCCACACTGCCCAGCGAGGTGAAGTATGGTCAAACAATCCCACCGATCCACGTGGTGTGAAGGGGGGGGGAGCGGGGGGGGGGGGTAGCCGATTCATCCAGCAGTGAATTGAACAAAGTGGACTTAATTGGTTTTGTTCAGCATGTTAATGAGCATTTGTGCACGCACATGTTTTTGTGTCTCTGTGTCTCTGTGTCTCACTCTGTGTCTCTGTGTGTCTCTCTCTGTCTCTCTGTGTCTCACTGTGTCTCACTGTGTCTCTGTGTGTCTCTCTCTGTCTCTCTGTGTCTCGCTGTGCCTCACTGTGTCTCTGTGCGTCTCTGTGTCTCACTGTGTCTCACTGTGTCTCTGTGCGTCTCTGTGTCTCACTGTGTCTCACTGTGTCTCTCTCTGTCTCTCTGTGTCTCACTGTGTCTCTGTGCGTCTCTGTGTCTCACTGTGTCTCACTGTGTCTCTGTGCGTCTCTGTGTCTCACTGTGTCTCACTGTGTCTCTCTCTGTCTCTCTGTGTCTCACTGTGTCTCTGTGCGTCTCTGTGTCTCACTGTGTCTCACTGTGTCTCTCTCTGTCTCTCTATGTCTCTGTGTGTCTCTCTCTGTCTCTCTGTGTCTCACTGTGTTTCTGTGCGTCTCTGTGTCTCACTGTGTCTCTCTCTGTCTCTCTGTGTCTCACTGTGTCTCTGTGCGTCTCTGTGTCTCACTGTGTCTCACTGTGTCTCTCTATGTCTCTCTATGTCTCTCTCTGTCTCTCTCTGTCTCTCTGTGTCTCACTGTGTTTCTGTGCGTCTCTGTGTCTCACTGTGTCTCTCTCTGTCTCACTGTGTCTCACTGTGTCTCTGTGTCTCTGTGTGTCTCCGTTTCTCTCTCTCTGTCTCTGTGTCTCACTGTGTCTCTGTGTCTCACTCTGTGTCTCACTCTGTCTCACTGTGTCTCTGTGTCTCTCTGTCTCTGTCTCGCTGTGTCTCTCTGTCTGTGTCTCCCTGTCTCACTGTGTCTCTCTGTCTCGCTGTGTCTCTGTGTCTCACTCTGTGTCTCACTCTGTCTCTGTGTCTCACTCTGTGTCTCTCTGTGTCTCTGTGTCTCACTCTGTCTCACTGTGTCTCTCTGTGTCTCACTCTGTGTCTCACTCTGTGTCTCACTCTGTCTCTGTGTCTCTCTGTGTCTCTCTGTGTCTCTGTGTCTCACTCTGTGTCTCTCTGTCTCACTGTGTCTCTGTGTCTCTCTGTCTGTGTCTCCCTGTCTCACTGTGTCTCTCTGTCTGTGTCTCACTGTGTCTCTGTGTGTCTCTCTCTGTCTCTGTGTGTCTCTCTGTGTCTCGCTGTGTCTCCCTGTCTCACTGTGTCTCTGTGTCTCACTGTGTCTCTGTGTCTCACTGTGTCTCTGTGTGTCTCTCTCTGTCTCTGTGTCTCACTGCGTCTCGCTGTGTCTCTGTGTCTCACTCTGTGTCTCACTCTGTCTCTGTGTCTCTCTGTGTCTCTCTGTGTATCTGTGTCTCTCTGTCTCTCTGTGTCTCACTGTCTCACTGTGTCTCGCTGTGTCTCTCTGTCTCACTGTGTCTCTGTGTCTCACGGTGTCTCTGTGTCTCACTGTGTCTCTGTGTGTCTCTCTCTGTCTCTGTGTCTCACTGCGTCTCACTGTGTCTCTGTGTGTCTCTGTGTCTCTCTGTCTCACTGTCTCACTGTGTCTCTGTGTCTGACTGTGTCTCTGTGTCTCTCTGTCTGTGTCTCTGTGTCTCACTGTGTCTCTGTGTCTCACTGTGTCTCTCTGTCTCACTGTCTCACTGTGTCTCTGTGTCTGACTGTGTCTCTGTGTCTCTCTGTCTGTGTCTCTGTGTCTCACTGTGTCTCTCTGTCTCACTGTGTCTCACTGTGTCTCTGTGTCTCACTGTCTCACTGTGTCTCACTGTGTCTCTGTGTGTCTCTCTCTGTCTCTGTGTCTCACTGCGTCTCACTGTGTCTCTGTGTCTCACGGTGTCTCTGTGTCTCACTGTGTCTCTCTGTCTCACTGTGTCTCACTGTGTCTCTGTGTCTCACGGTGTCTCTGTGTCTCACTGTGTCTCTGTGTGTCTCTCTCTGTCTCTGTGTCTCACTGCGTCTCACTGTGTCTCTGTGTGTCACTGTGTCTCTCTGTCTCACTGTCTCACTGTGTCTCTGTGTCTGACTGTGTCTCTGTGTCTCTCTGTCTGTGTCTCTGTGTCTCACTGTGTCTCTCTGTCTCACTGTGTCTCACTGTGTCTCTGTGTCTCACTGTCTCACTGTGTCTCACTGTGTCTCTGTATCTCTCTGTGTCTCTCTGTGTCTCTCTGTCTCACTGTGTCTCTGTGTCTCTCTCTGTGTCTGTGTCTCACTGTGCCTCTCTGTGTCTCACGCTGTGTCTCTGTGTCTCTCTGTGTCTCTCTGTCTCACTGTGTCTCTGTGTCTCTCTCTGTGTCTGTGTCTCACTGTGCCTCTCTGTGTCTCACGCTGTGTCTCTGTGTCTCTCTGTGTCTCTCTGTCTCACTGTGTCTCACTGTCTCTCTCTGTGTCTCTGTGTCTCTCTGTCTCACTGTGTCTCACTGTGTCTCCCTGTCTCGCTGTGTGTCTCTCTGTGTCTCTCTGTCTCTCTGTGTCTCCCTGTCTCGCTGTGTCTCTGTGTCTCTCTGTGTCTCTCTGTCTCTCTGTGTCTCTGTGTCTCACTGTCCCACTGTGTCTCACTGTGTCTCTCTGTGTCTCTGTGTCTCACTGTCCCACTGTGTCTCTGTCTCGCTGTGTCTCTGTGTCTCACTGTCCCACTGTGTCTCTGTCTCGCTGTGTCTCTGTGTCTCACTGTCTCACTGTGTCTCACTGTGTCTCTCTGTGTCTCACGCTGTGTCTCTGTGTCTCTGTGTCTTTCTGTGTCTCACTGTCTCTCTGTGTCTCACTGTGTCTCACTGTGTCTCTGTCTCACTATGTCTCGCTGTGTCTCCCTGTCTCACTGTGTGTCTCTCTGTGTCTCTCTGTCTCTCTGTGTCTCTCTGTCTCACTGTGTCTCACTGTCTCACTGTGTCTCTGTCTCACTGTGTCTCACTGTGTCTCCCTGTCTCGCTGTGTGTCTCTGTGTGTCTCGCTGTGTCTCGCTGTGTCTCTGTCTCACTGTCTCACTGTGTCTCTGTGTCTCGCTGTGTCTCACTCTGTCTCACTGTGTCTCTGTGTCTCACTGTGTCGCTGTGTGTCTCTGTGTGTCTCTGTGTGTCTCTCTGTGTCTCGCTGTGTCTCGCTGTGTCTCTGTCTCACTGTCTCACTGTGTCTCTGTGTCTCGCTGTGTCTCACTCTGTCTCACTGTGTCTCTGTCTCTCACTGTGTCTCTGTCTCTCACTGTGTCTCTGTGTCTGTCTCTGGCTTCTCTACTCAATGCACCCAGTGTGCGTTTAAATAAATACGCGCTCCGTGTCAATACTCACTCTGTTGCACTCTCTGTGCATGTGTGCGTGTGTGTGTGCGCGTGTGTGTGTGTACGTGTGTGTGCGTGCGTGTGTGTGTGTGCGTGTGTGTGTGTGCGTGTGTGTACACGTGCGTGTGTGTGTGTGCGTGTGTGTGTGTGCGTGTGTGTGTGTGCGTGTGTGTACACGTGTGTGTGTGTGTACGTGCGTGTGTGTACGTGTGTGTGCGTGTGTGTGTGTGCGTGTGTGTGTGTGCGTGTGTGTACACGTGTGTGTGTGTGTGTGCGTGCGTGTGTGTGTACGTGTGTGTGTACGTGTGTGTGTGTACGTGTGTGTGTACGTGTGTGTGCGTGCGTGTGTGTGTACGTGTGTGTGTACGTGTGTGTGTGTGTGTGTGTACGTGTGTGTGTGTACGTGTGTGTGTGTGCGTGCGTGTGTGTGTACGTGTGTGTGTGTACGTGTGTGTGTACGTGTGTGTGTGTACGTGCGTGTGTGTGTACGTGTGTGTGTGTACGTGCGTATGTGTGTACGTGTGTGTGTGTACGTGTGTGTGTACGTGTGTGTGTGTACGTGCGTGTGTGTGTACGTGTGTGTGTGTACGTGCGTATGTGTGTACGTGTGTGTACGTGTGTGTGTACGTGCGTGTGTGTACGTGCGTGTGTGTACGTGCGTGTGTGCGTGCGTGTGTGTGCGTGCGTATGTGTGTACGTGTGTGTGCGTGCGTGTGTGTGCGCGAGTGTGTGCGCGAGTGTGTGTGCGTGTGTGTGTAAGTGTGTGCACGTGTTTGTGTGTGTGCGTGTGTGTACGTGCATGTGTGTAAGTGTGTGTACGTGTTTGTGTGTGTGCCTGTGTGTACGTGTGTCTGTGCGCGTGTGTTTGTGCATATGTGTGTGTGTACGTGTGTGTACGTGTGTGTACGTGTGTGTACTTGCATGTGTGTGCGTGTGTGTAAGTGTGTGTTCGTGTTTGTGTGTGTGTGTGTGCGCGCGTGTTTGTGCATATGTGTGTGTGTACGTGTGTGTTTGTGTGTGTGCGTGTGTGTGTTTAATTGTGTGTGTGTACGTGTGTGTGTACGTGTATGTGTGTGTGTATGTGTGTGTGTGTACGTGTGTGTGTACGTGTGTGTACGTGTGTGTGTGTACGTGTGTGTGTGTGTACGTGTGTGTACGTGTGTGTGTGTGTACGTGTGTGTGTGTGTACGTGTGTGTGTACGTGTGTGTGTGTGTACGTGTGTGTGTGTGTGTACGTGTGTGTGTGTACGTGTGTGTGTACGTGTGTGTGTGTACGTGTGTGTACGTGTGTGTGTACGTGTGTGTGTACGTGTATATGTGTGTGTGTACGTGTGTGTGTGTACGTGTGTGTACGTGTGTGTGTGTGTACGCGTGTGTGTGTGTACGTGTGTGTGTGTGTACGTGTGTGTACGTGTGTGTGTGTGTACGTGTGTGTGTGTGTACGTGTGTGTGTGTGTACGTGTGTGTGTGTACGTGTGTGTACGTGTGTGTGTGTGTGTACGTGTGTGTGTGTGTACGTGTGTGTGTGTGTGTGTACGTGTGTGTGTGTACGTGTGTGTGTGTGTGTGTACGTGTGTGTGTGTGTGTACGTGTGTGTGTGTGTACGTGTGTGTGTGTGTGTGTACGTGTGTGTGTGTGTACGTGTGTGTGTGTGTGTGTGTACGTGTGTGTGTGTGTGTACGTGTGTGTGTGTGTGTACGTGTGTGTACGTGTGTGTGTGTGTACGTGTGTGTGTGTGTACGTGTGTGTGTGTGTGTACGTGTGTGTGTGTACGTGTGTGTACGTGTGTGTGTGTGTACGTGTGTGTGTGTGTACGTGTGTGTGTGTGTACGTGTGTGTGTGTACGTGTGTGTGTGTGTGTGTACGTGTGTGTACGTGCGAGTGTGTGTACGTGTGTGTGTGTGTACGTGTGTGTGTGTACGTGTGTGTGTGTACGTGTGTGTGTGTACGTGTGTGTACGTGTGTGTGTGTGTACGTGTGTGTACGTGTGTGTGCGTGTGTGTGTGTGTACGTGTGTGTGTGTACGTGTGTGTGTGTGTGTACGTGTGTGTGTGTACGTGTGTGTACGTGTGTGTGCGTGTGTGTGTTTACGTGTGTGTACGTGTGTGTGTGTGTACGTGTGTGTGTGTGTGTGTACGTGTGTGTACGTGTGTGTACGTGTGTGTGTGTGTACGTGTGTGTGTGTGTGTGTACGTGTGTGTACGTGTGTGTACGTGTGTGTGTGTGTGTGTACGTGTGTGTGTGTACGTGTGTGTACGTGTGTGTGTGTACGTGTGTGTGTGTGTGTGTACGTGTGTGTGTGTGTACGTCTGTGTGTGTACGTGTGTGTGTGTGTACGTGTGTGTGTGTACGTGTTTGTGTGTGCGTGTGTGTGTACGTGTGTGTGTGTGCGTGTGTGTGTGCGTGTGTGTGTGTGTACGTGTGTGTACGTGTACGTGTGTGTGTGTACGTGTGTGTGTGTGTACGTGTGTGTGTGTGCGTGTGTGTGTGTGTACGTGTGTGTGTGTGTACGTGTGTGTGTGTGTACGTGTGTGTGTGTGTGTGTGTACGTGTGTGTGTACGTGTGTGTGTGTGTACGTGTGTGTGTACGTGTGTGTGTGTACGTGTGTGTGTGTGTGTGTACGTGTGTGTGTGTGTACGTGTGTGTGTGTGTGTGTGTATGTGTGTGTGTGTACGTGTGTGTGTGTACGTGTGTGTACGTGTGTGTGTGTGTGTGTACGTGTGTGTGTGTGTACGTGTGTGTGTGTACGTGTGTGTGTGTACGTGTGTGTACGTGTGTGTGTGTGTGTGTACGTGTGTGTGTGTACGTGTGTGTGTGTGTACGTGTGTGTGTGTATGTGTGTGTGTGTGTACGTGTGTGTGTGTGTACGTGTGTGTGTGTGTACGTGTGTGTGTGTGTACGTGTGTGTGTGTCTATGTGTGTGTGTGTACGTGTGTGTACGTGTGTGTGTGTGTGTGTACGTGTGTGTGTGTGCGTTTGTGTGTGTGTACGTGTGTGTGTGTGCGTGTGTGTGTGTGTACGTGTGTGTGTGTGCGTGTGTGCGTGTGTATTTGTTGTTCATGTCGAATGCGCGTGTAACAGACACACACTTTGTGCAGAATTGTGATTGTGCGCGTGCTTTCATAATCACCCGCGTGCTGACCGCACTTGCCCCAAGACTCTGTCAAGGCTATACGGGGGATCTTTGTCTTACGTGTATATCCGTGTGCTGTATATGAATATATGTGTCAATGTAATCTCAATCGTAGGCGATGTTTGCGCGTATTGTACATCAGAGTGCCGTAAATTTGCGTGTGTATATATATGTGTGTGTGCGTGTGTGCTTCTGTGTGAAATGTGCTCTATGTCTAGATGTGACTGTGTGTCTCTACGTTGGGTACATCCGCGTGTGCGGTACGTCCATTCGCGTACGTTGAACTTCTTTCGCACCGTACGCAGGCAATCTTGCAAGGCGCGTGTGCATGTGTACACACGTGTGCGCGTGTGTGTGTACATATGTTGAAACACACACGTGTGTACACACGTGTGCGCGTGTGTGTGTGCATATGTTGAAACACACACGTGTGTACACACGCGTGTGTGTGTGTGTGTACATATGTTGAAACACACACACATGTGTACACACGTGTGCGCGTGTGTGTGTACATATGTTGAAACACACACACACACACGTGTACACACGTGTGTGTGTGTGTGTACATATGTTGAAACACACACATGTGTTTGTGTACATACGTAGATGATCGCGAAAAACGATCATCGGTGAAACCGGTAACCGTTTAGAAGAGGAACGAACAAAAAACGACTCTGAAAGCCAAGAAACCGGTAACCGTTTCCCGGCGGAACGAAAACCGATTGGGCCGAGCGCGAATCGACAAACCGCACGGCGGCACGAGGAAACCGTCGCGGTTTAATCATCGAAGTTTCTAGTTAATCTACCTCTCGTTAATTAGCGGTTTTACCTTTTATCGGAGTGTATTTTTTATTTTCATTAAACATGTTCACATTCTACTTTCGCCTTGCATATTCAACGTGGGCACAACGCAATGAATGCCTGTGTGTTTTGCAAGTGTGTGTGTGTATGTGTGTATTTAAACGTCGCATGTGCGCGCGTGTGTGTAATGTAGCAATAGGCGCTCGCTAACAGCACTTGCCCCAACAGTCTGTTGTAGGCTACGCGGGGGATCTTTGTCTTTGTATTCTACGGCCCAACACCGCAGGTGACGATTACCTGAACCGGTCCTGGGCCTCCTCCTCTAGGTCGACTCAAACTCAAATGAATTACTTGGTGTAGCGGTGTGCGGTAAACATCGCCACTGTTGTTGTGTGTGACTGTGTGTGTGACTGTGTGTGACTGTGTGTGACTATGTGTGACTGTGTGTGTATGTGTGACTGTGTGTGTGACTGTGTGTGACTGTGTGTGTGACTGTGTGTGTGTATGTGTGACTATGTGTGACTGTGTGTGACTGTGTGTGACTGTGTGTGTGACTGTGTGTGTGACTGTGTGTGTATGTGTGACTATGTGTGACTATGTATGTGTGACTGTGTGTGACTGTGTGTGTGACTGTGTGTGACTGTGTGTGTATGTGTGACTGTGTATGTGACTGTGTGTGTGTATGTGTGACTATGTGTGACTGTGTGTGTATGTGTGACTGTGTGTGACTGTGTGTGTGACTGTGTGTGACTGTGTGTGTGACTATGTGTGACTGTGTGTGTGTACGTGTGTGTGACTGTGTGTGTGTACGTGTGTGTGACTGTGTGTGACTATGTGTGACTGTGTGTGACTGTGTGTGTGACTGTGTGTGTATGTGTGACTGTGTGTGACTGTGTGTGTGACTGTGTGTGACTGTGTGTGTGACTGTGTGTGACTGTGTGTGTGACTGTGTGTGACTATGTGTGACTATGTGTGACTGTGTGTGTGACTGTGTGTGTGACTGTGTGTGTATGTGTGACTGTGTGTGTATGTGTGACTGTGTGTGACTGTGTGTGTGACTGTGTGTGACTATGTGTGACTGTGTGTGTGACTGTGTGTGTGACTGTGTGTGTATGTGTGACTATGTGTGACTATGTGTGACTATGTGTGACTGTGTGTGTGACTGTGTGTGTGTATGTGTGACTGTGTGACTGTGTGTGACTGTGTGTGTATGTGTGACTGTGTGTGACTGTGTGTGTATGTGTGACTGTGTGTGACTGTGTGTGACTGTGTGTGTGACTGTGTGTGTATGTGTGACTATGTGTGACTATGTATGTGTGACTATGTGTGACTATGTGTGACTGTGTGTGACTGTGTGACTATGTGTGACTGTGTGTGTATGTGTGACTATGTGTGACTGTGTGTGTATGTGTGTGACTATGTGTGACTATGTGTGACTGTGTGTGACTGTGTGTGTATGTGTGTGACTATGTGTGACTGTGTGTGTATGTGTGACTGTGTGTGACTGTGTGTGTATGTGTGACTGTGTGTGACTGTGTGACTATGTGTGACTATGTGTGACTATGTGTGACTGTGTGTGTATGTGTGACTGTGTGTGTGACTGTGTGTGACTGTGTGTGACTATGTGTGACTATGTGTGACTGTGTGTGTATGTGTGTGTATGTGTGACTATGTGTGACTATGTGTGACTGTGTGTGTATGTGTGACTATGTGTGACTGTGTGTGTATGTGTGTATGTGTGTGTATGTGTGGGTGTATGTGTGGGTGTATGTGTGACTATGTATGTGTGACTATGTGTGACTATGTGTGACTGTGTGTGTATGTGTGTATGTGTGTGTATGTGTGTGTGTATGTGTGGGTGTATGTGTGTGTATGTTGTATGTGTCGCTACTAGGGAGACAAAGGCGGTCGGGCGTGGTGCTGGCCACCCACCCCCTCGTGTGTCGTGCCGGCCTTCATAGGTGCTGCTACTCGCTAACAGCACTTGCCCCAACAGTCTGTTAAGGCTATAAATACGGGGCATCTTTGTCTTTATGTACGTGCACGCGTGTGTGTGTGTTCCACGTGTGCACAGGCCACGTGTGTGTGTGTTCCACATGTGTGTGTGTTCCACGTGTGTGTGTGTTCCACGTGTGCACAGGCCACGTGTGTGTGTGTTCCACATGTGTGTGTGTTCCACGTGTGCACAGGCCACGTGTGTGTGTGTTCCACATGTGTGTGTGTTCCACATGTGTGTGTATTCTACGTGTGCACAGGCCACGTGTGTGTTGACTAGGTTCTGATGAGAGCACAAACGTAATCCCGTTCGTCTGGTGCCGCCTTTGAACCGTCGGACCTCGACACTTTGTTCAACGCCCGGGCAGCGTGTGGATCTCAATCGCCGGCAACAACAACCACAACAACAATCACAACAACAACCACAACAACCACAACAACCACAAAAACAACAACCACACCAACAAGAACCACAACAACACCACCAATCACAACACCAACAACCACAACAACAAAGACAACAACAACCACAACAACACCAACAACAACCAAAAAACACCAACAATCATAACAACAACCACAACAACCACAACAACACCAACAACAACCAAAAACACCAACAACCACAACAACAACCACAACAACAACCACAACAACCATAACAACCACAACACTAACAACAACCACACCAACAATCACAACACCAACAACCACAACAACCACAACACTAACAACAACCACAACAACAACCACAACAACCACAACAACCACAACACTAACAACAACCACACCAACAATCACAACACCAACAACCACAACAACCACAACAACCACAACACTAACAACAACCACACCAACAATCACAACACCAACAACCACAACAACCACAACAACCACAACAACAACAACAACCCCCCACCCCCCCCCGGTGATACCGAATCGCTGCTACATTTGCCGCGGTTAAATCCGCGTCAGGTGGCGGAGGGCTTCACGACACATCGGCATGTAACCCACACAGCGATCGGGACACACACCCACCCACCCACCCACACCCACCCACCACACCCACCCACCCACCACACCCACCCACCACACCCACCCACACCCACCCACCACACCCACCACACCCACCCACCACCACACCCACCACACCCACCCACACTCACCCACCACACCCACCCACACTCACCCACCACCACACCCACCACACCCACCCACCACACCCACCACACCCACCCACCACCACACCCACCACACCCACCCACACTCACCCACCACACCCACCCACACTCACCCACCACCACACCCACCACACCCACCCACCCACACCCACCACACCCACCACACCCACCCACAACACCCACCACACCCACCCACCACACCCACCACACCCACCCACCACACCCACCAAACCCACCACACCCACCACACCCACCCACCCACACCCACCACACCCACCACACCCACCCACCCACACCCACCACACCCACCACACCCACCCACCACACCCACCACACCCACCCACATCCACCCACCCACACCCACCCACCACACCCACCACACCCACCCACCACACACCACACCCTCCCACACCCACCCACCCACCCACTCCCACCCACCACACCCACCCACCACACACCACACCCACCCACCACACCCACCACACCAACCACACCCACCCACCCACCACACCCACCACACCCACCACACCCACCCACCCACTCCCACCCACCACACCCACCACACCCACCCACCCACCACACACCACACCCACCCACCACACCCACCACACCCACCACACCCACCCACCCACCACACCCACCCACCACACCCACCACACCCACCCACCACACCCACCCACCACTCCCACCACACCCACCACACCCACCACACCCACCCACCACACCCACCACACCCACCACACCCACCCACCACACCCACCACACCCACCACCACACCCACCACACCCACCACACCCACCCACCCACCACTCCCACCACACCCACCACACCCACCACACCCACCACGCCCACCACACCCACCCACACCCACCACACCCACCACACCCACCCACCACACCCACCACACCCACCCACCCACAACACCCACCACACCCACCACACCCACCCACACCCACCACACCCACCACACCCACCCACCACACCCACCACACCCACCACACCCACCCACACCCACCACACCCACCCACCACACCCACCACACCCACCCACCCACAACACCCACCACACCCACCACACCCACCACCACACCCACCACACCCACCACTCCCATCACACCCACCACACCCACCACACCCACCACTCCCACCACACCCACCCACCACACCCACCCACCACACCCACCCACCACACCCACCACACCCACCACTCCCACCACACCCACCCACCACTCCCACCACTCCCACCACACCCACCACTCCCACCACACCCACCACACCCACCCACCACTCCCACCCACCACTCCCACCACTCCCACCACACCCACCCACCACACCCACCCACCACTCCCACCACTCCCACCACACCCACCACACCCACCCACCACTCCCACCACTCCCACCACATCCACCACTCCCACCACACCCACCCACCACTCCCACCACACCCACCCACCACACCCACCACACCCACCCACCACACCCACCACACCCACCACTCCCACCACACCCACCCACCACACCCACCACACCCACCACACCCACCCACACCCACCCACCACACCCACCCACCACTCCCACCACACCCACCACACCCACACCCACCACACCCACCACACCCACCCACCACACCCACCCACCACTCCCACCACACCCACCACACCCACCACACCCACCACAC
Source organism: Lampetra fluviatilis (assembly GCF_964198595.1). Lineage (NCBI taxonomy): Eukaryota > Metazoa > Chordata > Hyperoartia > Petromyzontiformes > Petromyzontidae > Lampetra > Lampetra fluviatilis. Next base: position 3,130,267 of record NC_136331.1, read on the forward strand.
CCACCCACCACTCCCACCACAACCACCACTCCCACCACACCCACCCACCACTCCCACCCACCACACCCACCACACCCACCACACCCACCCACCACTCCCACCACACCCACCACACCCACCCACCACTCCCACCACACCCACCACACCCACCCACCACTCCCACCACACCCACCACTCCCACCACACCCACCCCACACCCACCACACCCACCCACCACACCCACCCACCACACCCACCCACACCCACCACACCCACCCACCACACTCACCACACCCACCACACCCACCACACCCACCCACCCACCACACCCACCACACCCACCACGCCCACCCACCACACCCACCACACCCACCACTCCCACCACACCCACCCACCACACCCACCCACCACACCCACCCACCCCACCCTCCACACCCACCCACCACACCCACCCCACCCACCACACCCATCACTTCCCCCCACAAATCACGGGCGCTGATGTGTTGACGCTGTGTGGTAGAAGGGTGCAGGGCCGTTCGTCGATGCGGCCTTCTGCGTATTCTTCTGGCGAAGTTCGTGTGTTCATACAACGCGAGGCTGGATGTGCGTATGTGTGTATGTCGGTGAGCGCCTGGTGCCAGCGGTGTGTAGTAAACATCGCCACTGGGGAGACAAAGGCGGTCGGGCGTGGTGCTGGCCACCCACTACCTCGTGGTGCCGTGCCGGCCTTCATAGGTGCTCGCTAACAGCACTTGCCCCTACAGTCTGTTAGGGCTACACGGTGGGTCTTTGTCTTTGTGTACGTGCGTAAGTTTGTGTGTGTTCAAGTTTGTGTGCGTGTGTAAGTCTGTGTGTGTGTAAGTCTGTGTGTGTGTGTGTAAGTGTGTGAGTTTGTGTGTGTAAGTGCGTGAGTTTGTGTGTGTAAGTGTGTGTGTGTGCTCAAGTGTGTGTGTGTGTAAGTGTGTGTGTGTGTAAGTCTGTGTATGTGTGTAAGTCTGTGTGTGTATAAGTTTGTGTGTGTGTAAGTGTGTGCATGTAAGTGTGTGTAAGTCTGTGTGTGTGTAAGTCTGTGTGTGTGTAAGTGTGTGAGTTTGTGTGTGTAAGTACGTGAGTTTGTGTGTGTGTAAGTGTGTGTGTGTGTGCTCAAGTGTGTGTGTGTGAGTGTGTGTGTAAGTATGTGTGTGTGTTCAAGTTCGTGTGCGTGTGTAAGTCTGTGTGCGTGTGTAAGTCTGTGTGTGTGTGTACGTTTGTGTGTGTGTAAGCCTGTGTGTGTGTAAGCCTGTGTGTGTATGTGTGTGTGTAAGTGTGTGAGTCTGTGTGTGTGTGTATAATCGGTGCTCGCCAACAGCACTTGGCCCACGAGTTGACAAGGCTATATGGGGAATCTTTGTCTTTGTTGTGTGTGAATGTATGCGCGCGCGCGTGTGTGTATAACGTGTATGTAATGTATCCATGCGGAACGATATTAGAGTTTAAAAGAGGCATTTTGTACAAAACTGGTAACCGCAAAAACAACGAAAAACCGGTTTAAATCGGTTTTACCGCACAATGAAAGTTTTTTCTCAAACTATCATCTTGAAAGTGTGGGTGACTGCCGAACAAAGACAAAGACCCCCCGTGTAGCCTTAACAGACTGCAGGGGCAAGTGCTGTTAGCGAGCACCTATGAAGGCCGGCACAGCACACGAGGGGGTGGGTGGCCAGCACCACGCCCGACCGCCTTTGTCTCCCCAGTGGCGATGTTTACACACCGCACCAGGTACTATTTTTTAGGCTGAGTCGACCTAGGGGAGGGCCAGGACCGGTTCAGATAATCTTCACTGGGTGTTGGCCGTGAGCGGGAATCGAACCCGTTCCGCCGGGTTCATAGCGCAGCGCGCTAACCACTATACTACCGCTCCCCACCTACACACACACACATACACACACATACACACACTTACATACAGACACATACACACACATACACACACTTACATACACACACATACACACACTTACATACAGACACATACACACACATACACACATACACACACTTACATACACACACATACACACACTTACATACAGACACATACACACACATACACACATACACACACTTACATACATACACACACATACATACACACACATACATACACACACATACACACACTTACATACAGACACATACACACACATACACACACACACATACATACACACACATACACACACACTTACATACATACACACACTTACACACACACATACACACACTTACATACAGACACATACACACACATACACACACATACATACACACACTTACATACAGACACATACACACACTTACATACAGACACATACACACACACACACACACTTACATACATACACACACTTACACACACACATACACACACTTACATACAGACACATACACACACATACACACACACACACTTACATACATACACACACTTTCACACACACATACACACACTTACATACAGACACATACACACACACATGCACACACATACACACACACATACACACACTTACATACAGACACATACACACACATACACACACACACACACTTACATACATACACACACTTACACACACACATACACACACTTACATACAGACACATACACACACACATGCACACACATACACACACACATACACACACTTACATACAGACACATGGACACATACACACACACTTACATACATACACACACATACACACGCTTACACACTTACATACACACACACGCACACACTCACATACACACACTTACACACGCTTACACACGCTTACACACACTTACACACATATACACACATACACATACACACACACTTACACACACATACACACTTACACACACGCTTACACACACTTACATACGCGTACACAATTACGTGCGTACACTTCAATAGCGTTATAGTTACCAATTCACAAACATACGTACAGTACATACACACACACATACATAAGACAAAGATCCCCCGTATAGCCTTCACACAATGTTGGGGCAAGTGCTGTTAGCGAGCACCTATGAAGGCCGGCACGGCACACGAGGGGGTGGGTGGCCAACACCATGCCCGGCGGTGACGTCACCACGACGCTTGTGCCAGGCCATGTGCACCTTGAGGCCACGTGAAGTGTCGAACGCCCGCTGGCAGGAGGGAGGGGGGAGGAGCGGTGGCGCAGTGGTTAGCGCGCTGCAGCTTGCGAACCCCCATCGCCTCCCGAGTTCGATCCCCGCTCATGGCCAATAGCAACGACGACATCGAACATTGAAATCGGTCCTGGGTCGACTCAGCCACTGCGAACATCGCCAGTTGGGGAGACAAAGGCGGCCGGGCGTGGTGCTGGCCACCCACCCCCTCGTGTGCCACGGTGTCACTGTGTGTGTGTCACTGTGTGTGTGTGTCACTGTGTGTGTCACTGTGTGTGTGTCACTGTGTGTGTCACTGGGTGTGTCACTGGGTGTGTCACTGTGTGTGTGTCACTGTGTGTGTGTCACTGTGTGTGTCACTGGGTGTGTCACTGGGTGTGTCACTGTGTGTCACTGTGTGTGCGTCACTGTGTGTGTCACTGTGTGTGTGTCACTGCGTGTGTCACTGTGTGTCACTGTGTGTGTGTCACTGTGTGTGTCACTGTGTGTGTGTCACTGTGTGTGTCACTCTGTGTGTCACTGTGTGTGTCACTGTGTGTGTCACTGTGTGTGTGTCACTGTGTGTGTCACTGGGTGTGTCACTGTGTGTCACTGTGTGTGCGTCACTGTGTGTGTCACTGTGTGTGTGTCACTGTGTGTGTCACTGTGTGTGTGTGTCACTGTGTGTGTCACTGTGTGTGTCACTGTGTGTGTGTGTCACTGTGTGTGTGTCACTGTGTGTGTCACTGTGTGTGTGAGGTGCTGCTCGCTAGCAGCACTTGCCCCATCTGATCAAAAGGCTATAAGCTGGGGGGACCTTTGCCTGTGGTATGCGTGTGTATCTGCACATGTATGGGGTGTATGTGTATGCATGTCGCCAACACACGATGACATGCGTGTACATAGCGTGGTTTTAACAGTTATGAATATTCTGTAATATGCGGTTTGAATATACGTGGATGTGTATTCGTGCGGAAAAGTTAGAATATTATGTGTGTATGTGTGTGTACGTGTGTGTGTACGTGTGTGTGTCACTGTGTGTGTGTCACTGTGTGTGTTACTGTGTGTGTGATACTGTGTGTGTGTCACTGTGTGTGTCAGTGTGTGTGTGTCACTGTGTGTGTGTGTGTCACTGTGTGTGTATCACTGTGTGTGTGTGTTACTGTGTGTGTGTCACTGTGTGTGTTACTGTGTGTGTGTCACTGTGTGTGTGTCACTGTGTGTGTTACTGTGTGTGTGATACTGTGTGTGTGTCACTGTGTGTGTCAGTGTGTGTGTGTCACTGTGTGTGTGTGTGTCACTGTGTGTGTATCACTGTGTGTGTGTGTTACTGTGTGTGTGTCACTGTGTGTGTGTCACTGTGTGTGTGTCACTGTGTGTGTGACTCTGTGTGTGTGTCACTGTGTGTGTGTGTCACTGTGTGTGTGTGTCACTGTGTGTGTGTGTCACTGTGTGTGTGACTCTGTGTGTGTGTCACTGTGTGTGTGTGTCACTGTGTGTGTGTGTCACTGTGTGTGTGACTCTGTGTGTGTGTCACTGTGTGTGTGTGTCACTGTGTGTGTGTGTCACTGTGTGTGTGCGCCCACGAACCTGGCGATCCACGGTTCGATTCCCGCTCACGGCCCAACACCCAGTGGAAATTCATTATCGTGAACCGGTCCTGGGCCTGCCCTAGGTCGACTCAGCCTCAAATGAGTTGTGCGGTGTGCAGTAAACATTCGCCACTGGGAGAGACAAAGGCGGCCAGGCGTAGGTGCTCGCTTGTCACATGTCACATGTCACAGCTGATGCGTGCATGTGTGGGTGCTCGTCATGCTAAGACACATCACACGCGCGTCTAACACATTTATACATTTTTCCTAAAAGACTACAAAAAATATTACAAAATTCTAGATTTGAAGCTTTCGTGACTGCAAGTATTCATATTTTTGGGTTTTTCGGTAAAGTCACGTAGGTAAAACATTAAAATTAATAAAAGTAAAATAAAAATAAAATAAAAATCACGACGTTTCGGAGGCAACACAAGCTTCCGTCTTCAGGTGGAACCGTCACAGCACGAAAGCTGTATCAGATATTTTTATTTTACTTTTATTAATTTTAAATTTTTTACCTACGTGACTTTACCGAAAAAACCTAAGAATATATATTACAAAATCATCAACAACAACACCACCGCCGATCTCCACCACCTTCGAACCAACACGTCTGAATGAACCATTCATTGATGCTCATGTCGTTGTTTACACCCCCCGCCGCCTCCTCCTCCCCCACCGCCCACTACAGTGGTGGAAATTCCACATTCCCATGGCGCGGGTGGGTATGGCGTGCGCGATTCTGAACTCTAAAAAAATTAACCCGTAAAAACAAAGTTTTTCACTCTAAATCCTTTATATGCGTGGCGGCTAGAGTCCTCTCGTCCTCTGGCTTGAGATGGCTGCCACCTATGGGTCAGATGATTGCCTGCCACCATTAAGCAATTGGTGATTAAACATAAAAAAAAATGTTCCTAAAAAGTGTAAAATTTTGCAAAAAAATTCACGAAAATTAATTGTCACGCACAACGAGTCTGTGTGGAAAATGTCAGCTCGATTGGATCACTGGAAGTGGGTTAAAAAACGACCGAAAGATTTGCACGGTCGTAAGCGCGCAGGCAAGCAAGCAAACTTAATATAAAGGATTTTAAAAAGGCCACGCTACTGTTGACATCACCGCCCCCACGAAGTGGTATGTGTATTTTATCGACCCCGGAGGTAGGTGATGATGATTATGATATGATTATTATCAGTCATTATACACGATGATGATCGGGGTCGTGTTTGGAAGATTTCCCTTTTGCGCTGAAAACCTTCCAACAGTGCTGTGATTAATGAAAGTAGAAAAATCACTGACTCACTCACACACTCACTCACACACTCACACACTCACTCACACACACACTCACACACACACACTCACACACTCACTCACTCACACACTCACTCACATACTCACTCACTCACACACTCACTCACACACTCACACACTCACACACTCACTCACACTCTCACACTCACATATTTACTAACTCACACACCCACTCACACACGCACTCACTCACACACTCACACACTCACTCTCACACGCGCCCTCTCACACAACAACAACAACAACCGCCATTCGCCACTAAGTGCGGTGATGTCACCACGACGCTTGTGCCAGGCCATGTGCACATTGAGGCCACGTGAAGTGTCGAACGCCCGCTGGCAGGAGGTCACGGGGCAGACCCAAGTGCCACGGGTCGACTGACCGAGATGACCGAGATGACTGGCTGATGCACCACCTGTGCCCCCTACTGTGCCAACTTGCTGTGCTTTAGCCACCCGGCGCTCCGCTCGTTGTTGTGAGCGTCGCTCCTCCGCCCTCCGTTGTTGTTGGAGGGCTTCTTCTTCCTAGCGTTGTTCCCGCTGTGGCACAGGGTCCGCTTTTCGGCAGTCTTCTCCATTTGGCTCGGTCCAGGGCATCTTCAGGGGATGCGTTGACCGTCTTCACGTCTTCCTCTATTCGATCCATCCATCGCTTCTTCGGACGTCCGCGTGGACGGCGGCCCTCTGGCTCAATACGCACGGCAGTCTTGGCCACTGATGACTCTTCACTTCGCATCACATGGCCGTACCACCGAAGCCTTGCCTCAAGTATCTTGTCCGCAATGTTGGAGGGCGACTGCCTCCAACTGCCCAGTAGCGTCCTTCACGAGCCTCTTCCACAGAGGCCGATCTTGACACCGCTGGTACCAGTCATCGGCAAGTCCACTCAGCTCCACATCCTCCTGTACCACATCACTCCATCTCTTCTCTAGCCCGTGCCGCGCCCGTTTAGCCCCCTCTATCAGGCCGAACAAAAGCTGTTTAGGCATGCGGTGGCTGGGCATGCGGGCTACATGACCCAGCCAACGCAGCCTTGCCTGCCGGAGGAGCTCACCGATGGGACTTTGTCCAGATCTTTCAAGTATTTGTGAGTTCTTCACACAATCCAGCCTGGTTAAACCCAGGATGGATCGTAGGCAGGCCAGCCTAAATGTTTCTAACCGGCGAAGATGTTCCATTAGGGGGGTCCACGTTCCGCAATTGTAGAGAATGGAGGGAATGGCTGTGGCCGAGAAGACCTGAAGCTTCGTGCGGAGCGACAGACCAGGTAGCTTCCACACAGCGTTACGCAGCCGATGAAAAGATATTGCCGCTCGACTGATTCGGAGTGAGACCTCTGCTGTTCAACCGGAACCGGTCATGAACAATCTGCCCAGGTATGGGAAACTCTCCACTCTCTCCACAACTGCCCCATCACCGATTGGGAGTTGTGGGGGTGGAGTGTCCAATGGTTCAAAATACCCAGGCAGGTGCTTAGCTTTGGTGGGGCTGATGGTAAGGCCCCATCTCTTAGTGGCACGCTCCAGGTTCAGCAGCAGCGTCTCCAACTCCTCCTCTGAATGAGCAGCAATTACCAAATCATCGGCATACATAACGTGGTTGACCAATAGGGAGCCATCCCTTGATCGCACCCGGGCGTCGATCAGCCTCCCATTATATCTGTACCAAATGGAAATTCCCCCGGTACAGCTATTGAAGGCTTCACGAACTACGCAGTCGAAATAGATGTTAAATAATATGGGAGCTAGAGGACATCCCTGTCGCACCCCAAAGTGAACAGGGAATGGCTCCGACTCACTCACACACACATACACAGGCACTCAACACTCACAGACTCTCATACACACTCATACACTCACTCTCAAACTCATTTTTATTCTCACACTCACACTCATTCTCACACCCATTCTCACACTCATTCTCACACTCATTCTCACTCACAAACTCACCCACACTCAACCACACTCACCTACACTCACTCACACACTCAATCACGCACTCGAACACCGTGCACTACCATCTCACCATCCACTACACACACTAACTAACCGGATAAGTGGCTGGGTGAGTGAGTGGCTGGGCGAGTGGCTGGGTGAGAGGCTGAGTGAGTGAGTGGCTGAGTGAGTGAGTGGCTGGGTGAGTGAGTGGCTGGGTGAGTGGCTGGGTGAGTGGCTGGGTGTGTGGCTGAGTGAGTGAGTGGCTGGGTGAGTGACTGGGTGAGAGGCTGAGTGAGTGAATGGCTGGGTGAGTGAGTGGCTGGGTGAGTGGCTGAGTGAGTGGCTGGGTGAGTGGCTGAGTGAGTGAGTGGCTGGGTGAGTGGCTGAGTGGCTGGGTGAGTGAGTGGGTGGGTGAGTGGCTGGGTGAGTGGCTGGGTGAGTGGCTGGGTGAGTGAGTGGCTGGGTGAGTGGCTGGGTGAGTGGCTGGGTGAGAGGCTGAGTGAGTGAGTGGCTGAGTGAGTGAGTGGCTGGGTGAGTGGCTGGGTGAGAGGCTGAGTGAGTGAGTGGCTGAGTGAGTGAGTGGCTGGGTGAGTGAGTGAGTGGCTGGGTGAGTGGCTGGGTGAGTGAGTGGCTGGGTGAGTGAGTGGCTGGGTGAGTGAGAGGCTGAGTGAGTGAGTGGCTGAGTGAGTGAGTGGCTGGGTGAGTGAGTGGCTGGGTGTGTGGCTGAGTGAGTGAGTGGCTGGGTGAGTGACTGGGTGAGAGGCTGAGTGAGTGAATGGCTGGGTGAGTGAGTGGCTGGGTGAGTGGCTGAGTGAGTGGCTGGGTGAGTGGCTGAGTGAGTGAGTGGCTGGGTGAGTGGCTGAGTGGCTGGGTGAGTGAGTGGGTGGGTGAGTGGCTGGGTGAGTGGCTGGGTGAGTGGCTGGGTGAGTGAGTGGCTGGGTGAGTGGCTGGGTGAGTGGCTGGGTGAGTGGCTGAGTGAGTGAGTGGCTGGGTGAGTGGCTGGGTGAGTGGCTGAGTGAGTGGCTGAGTGAGTGAGTGGCTGGGTGAGTGGCTGAGTGGCTGGGTGAGTGAGTGGGTGGGTGAGTGGCTGGGTGAGTGGCTGGGTGAGTGGCTGGGTGAGTGAGTGGCTGGGTGAGTGGCTGGGTGAGTGGCTGGGTGAGTGGCTGAGTGAGTGAGTGGCTGGGTGAGTGGCTGGGTGAGTGGCTGAGTGAGTGGCTGGGTGAGTGGATGGGTGAGTGGCTGGGTGAGTGGCTGGATGAGTGAGTGGCTGAGTGGGTGAGTGGCTGGGTGAGTGGCTGGGTGAGTGGCTGAGTGAGTGGGTGGGTGAGTGAGTGAGTGGCTGGGTGAGTGAGTGGCTGGGTGAGTGAGTGGGTGAGTGAGTGAGTGGCTGGGTGAGTGAGTGCCTGAGTGGGTGAGTGGCTGGGTGAGTGGCTGGGTGAGTGGCTGAGTGAGTGGGTGGCTGGGTGAGTGGCTGGGTGAGTGAGTGAGTGGCTGGGTGAGTGAGTGCCTGAGTGGGTGAGTGGCTGGGTGAGTGGCTGGGTGAGTGGCTGAGTGAGTGGGTGGGTGAGTGAGTGAGTGAGTGGCTGGGTGAGTGAGTAGCTGGGTGAGTGGCTGGGTGAGTGGCTGGGTGAGTGAGTAGCTGAGTGAGTGAGTGGCTGGGTGAGTGGCTGAGTGAGTGGTTGGGTGAGTGAGTGGCTGGGTGAGTGAGTGGCTGGGTGAGTGAGTGGTTGAGTGGGTGAGTGGCTGGGTGAGTGGCTGAGTGAGTGGCTGGGTGAGTGGCTGAGTGAGTGAGTGGCTGGGTGAGTGGCTGGGTGAGTGAGTGAGTGGCTGGGTGAGTGAGTGCCTGAGTGGGTGAGTGGCTGGGTGAGTGGCTGGGTGAGTGGCTGAGTGAGTGAGTGGCTGAGTGAGTGAGTGGCTGGGTGAGTGAGTGGCTGGGTGAGTGGCTGAGTGAGTGGGTGGGTGAGTGAGTGAGTGAGTGGCTGGCTGAGTGAGTGGCTGGGTGAGTGGCTGAGTGAGTGAGTGGCTGGGTGAGTGGCTGGGTGAGTGAGTGAGTGGATGGGTGAGTGAGTGCCTGAGTGGGTGAGTGGCTGGGTGAGTGGCTGGGTGAGTGGCTGAGTGAGTGGGTGGGTGAGTGAGTGAGTGAGTGGCTGGGTGAGTGAGTAGCTGGGTGAGTGGCTGGGTGAGTGGCTGGGTGAGTGAGTGGCTGAGTGAGTGAGTGGCTGGGTGAGTGGCTGAGTGAGTGGTTGGGTGAGTGAGTGGCTGGGTGAGTGAGTGGCTGAGTGAGTGAGTGGCTGGGTGAGTGGCTGAGTGAGTGGTTGGGTGAGTGAGTGGTTGGGTGAGTGAGTGGCTGGGTGAGTGAGGAGACAAGGCGACGGGGTTTTTTTGTTTGGAGGAGAAAATAATAAATAAATCAACTTCAACAGTTTTACAAACTGAGCCTCGCATTCATAGCTGCGCGTGCAAGAGAGAGTGGCAGGGAGAGTTAGAGAGAGAGAGTGCGTGTGTGAGTGTGTGTGTGAGTGTGTGTGTGTGAGAGTGCGTGTGAGTGTGTGTGTGAGTGTGTGTGTGAGTGTGTGTGTGAGTGTGTGTGTGTGAGTGTGTGAAAGAGTTAGAAAGAGAGTGGGAAGAGTGTGTGTGAGTGTGTGTGTGAGTGTGTGTGTGTGTGAGTGTGTGTGTGAGTGTGTGTGTGCGTGTGTGTGTGTGTGAGTGTGTGAAAGAGTTAGAAAGAGAGTGGGAAGAGTGTGTGTGAGTGTGTGTGTGAGTGTGTGTGTGTGTGAGTGTGTGTGAGTGTGTGAGTGAGTGTGTGTGTGAGTGTGTGTGTGAGTGTGTGTGTGAGTGTGTGTGTGTGAGTGTGTGAAAGAGTTAGAAAGAGAGTGGGAAGAGTGTGTGTGAGTGTGTGTGTGAGTGTGTGAGTGTGTGTGTGAGTGTGTGTGTGAGTGTGTGTGTGAGTGTGTGTGTGAGTGTGTGTGTGTGAGTGTGTGAAAGAGTTAGAAAGAGAGTGGGAAGAGTGTGTGTGAGTGTGTGTGTGAGTGCGTGTGTGTGAGTGTGTGAGAGTGCGTGTGTGTGTGTGAGTGTGAGAGTGTGTGTGTGAGAGTGCGTGTGTGAGTGTGTGTGTGAGTGTGTGTGTGTGAGAGTGTGTGTGTGAGTGTGTGTGTGTGAGTGTGTGAGTGAGTGTGTGTGTGAAAGAGTTAGAAAGAGAGTGGGAAGAGTGTGTGTGTGAGTGTGTGTGTGAGTGTGTGTGATAGTGTGTGTGAGTGTGTGTATGTGATAGTGTGTGAGTGTGTGTGTGTGAGAGTGTGTGTGTGAGTGTGTGAGTGTGTGTGAGTGTGTGAGTGTGTGTGAGTGTGTGAATGTGTGAGTGTGTGTGTGTGAGTGTGCGTGTGTGAGTGTGAGTGTGTGAGAGGGTGTGTGTGAGAGTGCGTGTGTGTGTGTGTGTGATAGTGTGTGTGAGTGTGTGTGCGTGTGTGTGTGAAAGAGTTAGAAAGAGAGTGGGAAGAGTGTGTGTGAGTGTGTGTGTGATAGTGTGTGAGTGTGTGTGTGAGTGTGAGAGTGTGTGTGTGAGAGTGTGTGTGTGAGAGTGTGTGTGAGAGTGTGTGTGTGTGAGAGTGTGTATGTGAGTGTGTGAGTGTGTGAGTGTGTGTGAGTGAGTGTGTGAGTGTGTGAGTGTGTGAGTGCGTGAGTGTGTGTGTGAATGAGTGTGAGTGTGTGTGAGTGTGTGTGAGTGTGTGTGTGCGTGTGAGTGTGTGTGTGAGTGTGTGTGAGTGTGATAGTATGTGAGTGAGTGTGTGTGAGTGTGTGATAGTGTGTGCGTGTGTTTGATAGTGTGTGTGTGAGTGTGTGTGTAAGTGTGTGAGTGTGTTTGATAGTGTGTGTGTAAGTGTGTGTGTGAGTGTGTGAGTGTGTGTGAGTGTGTGTGTGAGTGTGTGAGTGTGTGTGATAGTGTGTGAGTGTGTGTGAGTGTGTGTGTGAGTGTGTGAGTGTGTGTGAGTGTGTAAGTGTGTAAGTGTGTGATGGTGTGTGAGTGTGTGAGTGTGTGTGATAGTGTGTGAAAGTGTGTGAGAGTGTGTGTGTGTGAGTGTGTGAGTGTGTGTGAGTGTGTGAGTGTGTGTGAGTGTGTGTGTGTGAGTGTGTGAGTGTGTGTGAGTGTGTGAGAGTGTGTGAGTGTGTGAGTGTGTGTGAATGTGTGTGTGAGTGTGTGTGAGTGTGTGTGAGTGTGTGAGAGTGTGTGTGTGTGAGAGTGTGTGAGAGTGTGTGTGTGTGAGAGTGTGTGAGAGTGTGTGTGAGTGTGTGTGTGAGTGTGTGTGAGTGTGTGTGTGAGTGTGTGAGTGTGTGTGAGTGTGTGTGTGAGTGTGTGAGTGTGTGTGAGTGTGTGAGTGAGTGTGTGTGAGAGTGTGTGAGTGTGTGTGAGTGTGTGAGTGTGTGTGAGTGAGAGTGTGTGAGTGTGTGAGAGGGTGTGTTAGTGAGTGTGTGTGAGAGTGTGAGAGTGTGTGAGTGTGTGAGTGTGTGAAAGAGTTAGAAAGAGAGTGGGAAGAGTGTGTGTGAGTGTGTGTGTGTGTGAATGTGTGTGCGTGTGTGATAGTGTGTAAGTATGTGTGAGTGTGTGTGTGAGTGTGTGTGAGTGTGTGAGCGTGTGTGAGTGTGTGAGTGAGTGTGTGTCAGTGTGTGTGGATGAAGTCACCCCCTGTGAGTGGCTGGCTGAGGTACCAGCTGTTGAGGAAGTACTGAGGGCGATCCGGAGTCTGAGACCAGGGAAGGCACCGGGCAGAGATGATCTCCCAAGCGAAATGCTGAGGGAGGGTGGCGTTTGTGCACAGACTGCCCTATATGACATCATAACAACAGTCTGGACCACTGGACGGGTTCCGCAGGACTGGAAGGATGCCCTGGTGGTCCCCCTCTATAAGAAGGGGGACCGTACCGACTGTAACAACTACAGGGGCATCTCACTCCTCAGTGTGCCGGGTAAGGTCCTGGCAAGGATTATTCAACATCGCCTTGCTAGGCACGCTGAGGAGAGGCTTGCGGAGCCCCAATGCGGTTTCAGGAAAGGGCGGTCCTGCACAGATGCCATATTTTCTGTCCGTCTGCTACAGCAGAGGTGTAGGGAATTCCAAAAAGACCTACATCTATGCTTTATTGACCTGGTCAAGGCCTATGATACCATCAGTAGGACTGGGCTCTGGGTTGTTCTTCGTGCTTTCGGAGTCCCTGACCCTCTGCTCACGATCATTAAGGACCTTCATGATGGTGAGCGGGCCCGGGTAAAACTACGTGGCCGGGAGTCGGAGCCTTTCCCTGTACACCTTGGGGTGCGACAGGGATGTCCTCTGGCTCCCACATTATTTAACATCTATTTCGACTGCGTAGTTCGTGAAGCCTTCAATAGCTGTACCGGGGGAATTACCATTTGGTACAGATATAATGGGAGGCTGATCGACGCCCGGGTGCGATCAAGGGATGGCTCCCTATTGGTCAACCACGTTATGTATGCCGATGATTTGGTAATAGCTGCTCATTCAGAAGAGGAGTTGGAGACGCTGCTGCTGAGACTGGAGCGTGCCACTAAGAGGTGGGGCCTTACCATCAGCCCCACCAAAACTAAGCACCTGCCTGGGTATTTTGTACCATCGGGCACTCCACCCCCACAACTCCCAATCGGTGATGGGGCAGTTGTGGAGAGAGTGGAGAGTTTCCCATACCTGGGCAGTGTGCTTATGACCGGCTCCAGTTTATCAGCAGAGGTCTCACTCCGAATCAGTCGAGCGGCAATATCTTTTCATCGGTTGCGTAACGCTGTGTGGAAGCTACCTGGTCTGTCGCTCCGCACGAAGCTTCAGGTCTTCTCGGCCACGGTCATTCCCTCCCTTCTCTACGCTTGCGAAACGTGGACCCCCCTAGTGGAGCATCTTCGCCGGTTGGAAACATTTAGGCTGGCCTGCCTACGATCCATCCTGGGTTTAACCAGGCTGGATTGTGTGAGGAGCTCACAAGTCCTTGAAAGATCTGGGCAAAGTCCCATCAGTGAGCTCCTCCGGCAGGCAAGGCTGCGTTGGCTGGGTCATGTAGCCCGCATGCCCAGCCACCGCATGCCTAAACAGCTTTTGTTCGGCCGGATCGAGGGGGCTAAACGGGCGCGGCACGGGCTAGAGAAGAGATGGAGTGATGTGGTACAGGAGGACGTGGAGCTGAGTGGACTTGCCGATGACTGGTACCAGCGGTGTCAAGATCGGCCTCAGTGGAGGAGGCTCGTGAAGGACGCTACTGGGCAGTTGGAGGCAGTCGCCCTCCAACAACAACGGAGGGCGGAGGAGCGACGCTCACAACAACGAGCAGAGGGCCGGGTGGCTAAAGCACAGCAAGTTGGCACAGTAGGGGGCACAGGTGGTGCATCAGCCAGTCATCTCGGTCATCTCGGTCAGTCGACCCGTGGCACCTGGGTCTGCCCCGTGACCTCCTGCCAGCGGGCGTTCGACACTTCACGTGGCCTCAGGGTGCACATGGCCTGGCACAAGCGTCGTGGTGACGTCACCGCCACTTAGTGGCGAATGGCGGTTGTTGTTGTTGTTGTGTGTTAGTGTGTGAGTGAGTGTGTGTGAGCGTGTGTGAGTGTGTGTGTGAGTGTGTGTGAGTGTGAGAGTGTGTGTGAGGGAGAGTGAGTGTGTGAGTGTGTGTGAATCTTTGTGTTTGAGTGTGTGTGAGTGTGTGTTTGATAGTGTGTGAGTGTGTGTGATAGTGTGTGAGTGTGTGTGTGAGTGTGAGTGTGTGTGTGAGTGTGTGAAAGAGTTAGAGAGTGGGAAGAGTGTGTGTGTGTGAGTGTGTGTGAGTGTGTGTGAGTGTGTGTGAGTGTGTGTGAAAGAGTTAGAGAGTGGGAAGAGTGTGTGTGTGTGAGTGTGTGAGTGAGTGTGTGTGAGAGTGTGTGAGTGTGTGAGTATGTGTGAGTGTGTGTTCGAACCCACGACCTCCTGTACACCAGGCGAGGTCGTTAACATCTCCTAGCCACCGTGATGATGATGATGAGAGAGAGACACGCAAACTCCAAATATACAGCAGCAGGTGTCAGGGTCGGGATCGAACCCACGACCTCCTGTGTACCAGGCGAGGTAGTTAACATTTCGCCACCTCAATCTTTAATTGGCTAATATATTTTAAACATCGACATCGCGGTGTTTAGAGCAAGGTCGTAATTATAATGAAGTTACACATCCCACCCCCCAATATTCAAATATGCTTAAAATGTCCCCCCCCCCCCCCCCAATGTATTGCTGTAAAATATATTTCTGTTGATATGATTGTGGTTATGGTTGTACTTTATTAATCCCTAATCTCTGCCATTACGTACAATGAAACAAGAAAATGTAAAAAAGAAAAAACAGAGCGATGTTATACAATACACTATTAGACATTATTGTAAGAAAAAAAGTCCATCCTGTGTGTTTGTGAATTTTTTAATTTTCGATTTAAAGCTTCCGTGACTGCAGGGATTCATCTTCTTGGTTCTTTCGGTAAAGTCACGTAGAAGGGAAATAATAAAATAATAAAAATAAAACATGATAAAATCATTCTCACGACGTTTCGGCCACAACGCAAGCAGCCGTCCTCAGGTGAAGAACAGGTCTGTCGGAAAGACAGCGTCTGAATGAAACACCACCACGCTTGGAGCTTAAATATACGCTCCAAGCCTGGTGGTGTTTCATTCAGACGCTGTCTTTCCGACAGACCTGTTCTTCACCTGAGGACGGCTGCTTGCGTTGTGGCCGAAACGTCGTGAGAATGATTTTATTATGTTTTATTTTTATTATTTCCATTCTACGTGACTTTACCGAAAGAACCAAGAAGATGATTTTTTTTTTATTTTAGGCAGAAAATTAGTTTTCAAATCTAGATTTTTTTTTCTGGGGGGGGGGGGGGGGCAGACCCCCTGGAAAATTTGGTCCCCCCCAATGTTGACTCCATGGCTACGGCCTTGCTTTAGAGCCGGGATGGGGAACGTCCGGCCCGCGAAATCATTTGTGTCTCTGGCCCTGCCAAGGCAACCGCAGGCGGGACTCGAAATTCAACAAATCTCGGAGCAAACCTGGAAAAGCATTTGCTAGTAGCAGCAGCAACATCGTCATCATCAATACCCAGCTAACATCACACGCCTCCCCAAAGAGAAACAGTTCCAGCCGTCGCATTAGGGGCGAGTTAATTAGACATTCGACCAAATATAAACAGGCTCATTTTTGAATCCTTTATATTAAGTTCGCTCGCTTGCTTGCTTACGAGCGTGCAAATCTTTCGGTCGTTTTTTAACCCACTTCCCGTGATCCAATCGAGCTGACATTTTGCACACAGACTCGTTGTGTGTGACAATTAATGTTCGTGAATTTTTTTTCTCCAAAAATTTACACTTTTTAGGACAAAAATATTATATGTAATTACCAATTGCTCAATGGTGCAATGCAATCATCTGACCCATAGGTGGCAGCCATCTCAAGCCAGAGGACGAGAGGACTCTAGCCGCCACGCATATAAAGGATTTATAGTGAAAAACTTTGTTTTTACGGGTTATACTTGTTAAGTTGATCATTTTGTATGGCCCGCGAATTATGTTCTATAAATATATCCAAATGGCCATTGGCAGAAAAGAGTTTCCCCGCCCCTGGTTTGTGGGGACTGCTATACATTTCCACGTGATGACGACGATGATGATGATGATGTTCGCCACCACTTCGTCGAGCCGTAAGTTGTGATGGGAAGAGTAGCTTCTGAAACAGTGCTGCATAGTATAAAGGTGTCATGGTAGGTTTTTACCCTTTTAACTGGTACAAAACTGACACCTTTATTCAAGGCATCATGTTTGCAATCATTATCAGAGTTGCTTCTTTTTGTTTGCTTTATTGACTACTTGTGTTGTGGTCATTGCAAACATGATGCCTTGAATAAAGGTGTCAGTTTTGTACCAGTTAAAAGGGTAAAAACCTACCATTATATTTTGCCACTGGTAAAAGAGATCTCATAGTATAAAGGTGTCAGTTTTTGTACCAGTTGAAAGGGTAAAAACCTATTACTATATTTTGCCACTGGTAAAGGAGATGTCTCAGTGCTACGTAGCAGTTCAGTGTGGAGCCCTACCGGGTAATAATAAAAAATTAACCCGTAAAAACAAAGTTTTTCACTATAAATCCTTTATATGCGTGGCATCGGTTTTATTTTATTATTCATTTCTGTTTTTCTTGAGTAAGAGTTTCATTTTTATCACATTGGTATTTTAAATTAAATATGAAAAAATGTTTTTCCTAAAAAGTGGAAAATTAATGGAACAAAAATTTTCACGAAAATAAATTGTCACGCACAACGAGTCTGTGTGCAAAATGTCAGCTCGATTGGATCACGAGAAGTGGGTTAAAAAACGACCGAAAGATTTGCACGGTCGTAAGCGCGCAAGCAAGCAAGCAAGTGAACTTAATATAAAGGATTTAAAAAGGGATTTGAATCGTTTCATAATAAAATGTTTTTGGGTCAGATCGCGTGATTTATAAATGTGTCGTAACCCTCCACCACCCGACACGGCCAATCAGTTAAACATGTACACTATGAGACCTCCTTTACCAGTGGCAAAATATAGTAGAAGGTAGTCGTAGGCAAAATATAGTAGTAGGTAAAAACCTACTACTATATTTTGCCACTGGTAAAGGAGATGTCTCATAGTGTAAATGCTTACCCCGAGCTCTCAATACTCTGATCGTGCGCTGTCTTTGAGTTGTACGCCTTTTGGCGTCATCTGGTCCAACACCAATGGAGACTAGGCTCTAAGAAAAGCTGTCTCGGGTGTGGACCAATCAACTTCAAGGACAGTGCATATCATTATCATCATCAGTTTCTTTTTGTTTGCATTTTGACTGCTTGTGTTGTGGTTATTGCAAACATGATGCCTTGTATAAAGGTGTCAGTTTTTGTACCAGTTTAAAGGGTAAAACCCTACTACTACAGTAAAAAATGTTTACACTATGAGATCTCTTTTACCAGTGGCAAAATACAGTAGTAGGTTTTTACCCTTTAAACTGGTACAAAGCTGACACCTTTATTCAAGGCATCATGTTTGCAATAACCACAACACAAGCAGTCAAAAAAATAAAACAAAAAGAAGCAACTCTGATTATGATAATGATATGCACTGTCCTTGAAGTTGATTGGTCCACACACGAGACGGCTTTCCTTAGAGCCTAGTCTCCATTGGTGTTGGACCAGATGACACCAGAAGGCGTACAACTCAAACACAGTGCACTATCAGAGCATTGAGAGCTCGGGGTAAGCATTTACACTATGAGATCTCTTTTACCAGTGACAAAATAGAGTAGTAGGTTTTTACCTTTTTAAACTAGTACAACACTGAGACCTTTATTCAAGGCATATTATTATCATTATCAGAGTTGATTCTTTTTGTTTGCTTTTTTGACTACTTGTGTTGTGGTTATTGCAAACATGATGCCTTGAATAAAGGTGTCAGTTTTGTACCAGTTTAAAAGGGTAAAAACCTACTACTGCAGTAAAAAATGTGTCACGTTTTTCAAAGGACGTAAAATACACTTCTTTAGCCCACCGGTGTGTTGAGGAGAGAATCAACAGCATTTGAAAATTTGAGTAGTACGACGTTTCGCTGATAATTGCAATCAGCTTCATCGGGCAAGAATGGTGAAGCTCTCCTAATGCGTTCTGACCCAAACCCCTATATTATAACACTGGTCGCGAAAGCTTACTTGTTAACAATGAATCGTTTTAAATCGTTTGTTTGTTGTAGTACGGAGTTAGAATGATGGCTTTAATCTGAGTTGTCTTGTGGGTCATCTTCTTGGTTATTTCGGTAAACGTCACGTAGAAGGGAAATAATAAAATAAAAAAAATATTAAACAATAACATTCTCAGTCAGAATTTTTTTAATTATAAAAAAAATGTTTAATTCTCACTGAGATTTTTAAATGTTTTTTATTTTTATTATTTTATTATTTCCATTCATCGTGACTTTACCGAAATAACCAAGAATATGAATCACTGCAGTCACGAAAGCTTTAAATTAAAATGTATCTTGTGGTTGTTGTTGTTGTTGTTTGACTTGCATCCCACTGGGATTTTTGCACACAGCGTTGGTGTACGCTGCTTTTTTTCTCTGGAAGATCTTTGCAGTTTTTTCCTGGATGTTTCTTCTTTGTGCAAAGTCGCTTTAAGATGTTTTCTTGTTCATGTTTTTGTTTTCTGTTTGTTGCGGTTGCACCCGACTCAAGAGCCGAATGGCTCACGGGGCTATACCTAATAAATGAAACTGAAAAAAATAAATTAACCCGTAAAAACAAAGTTTTTCACTATAAATCCTTTATATGCGTGGCGGCTAGAGTCATCTCGTCCTCTGGCTTGAGATGGCTGCCACCTATGGGTCAGATGATTGCCTGCCACCATTAAGCAATTGGTAATTAAATATAATTTATTTTTTCCTAAAAAGTGTAAAGTTATGGAAAAAAAATTTCACGAAAATAAATTGTCACGCACAACGAGTCTGTGTGCAAAATGTCAGCTCGATTGGATCACGGGAAGTGGGTTAAAAAACGACCGAAAGATGTGCACGGTCGTAAGCGCGCAAGCAAGCAAGTGAACTTAATATAAAGGATTTAAAAAAAGACTAAAATGACGGCGATAACGACGCCACGTGTTTGCTCTAGACGGGGCTTGACAGCCCTCTGCCGGACACCGCGAAAAGCTTCAATTCTAGATTTGAAGTTTTCGTGACTGCAAGGATTCATAACTCTTTGATTTTTTCGGTAAAGTCACGTAGGTTAAAAAAAATCTAATGAAATAAATGAAAAAA
This sequence comes from Lampetra fluviatilis, assembly GCF_964198595.1. Lineage (NCBI taxonomy): Eukaryota > Metazoa > Chordata > Hyperoartia > Petromyzontiformes > Petromyzontidae > Lampetra > Lampetra fluviatilis. The sequence goes on from NC_136331.1 coordinate 3,150,088, forward strand.
CTAAATTAAAGCACACGTAGAAATACACAGAGACTCATAGAGATACATGGAGACACACAGAGACTCATAGAGATACATGGAGACACATAGAGACACACACAGATGCATAGACATTCATAGAGATACATAAAGACACATAGAGACTCATAGAGATACATAGACACATAGAGACTCATAGAAATACACAGAGACTCATAGAGATACATAGAGACTCATAGAGATACATAGAGACACACACAGATGCATAGACATTCATAGAGATACATAGAGACTCATAGACTCATAGCGACACATAGAGACACATATAGACTCATAGAGATTACACAGAGACTCATAGAGATACATAGAGACTCGTAAAGATACATAGAGACTCACAGAAACGCAAAGACTCATAGAGATACATAGAGACTCATAGACTCATAGCGACACATAGAGACACATAGACTCATAGAGATTACACAGAGACTCATAGAGATACATAGAGACTCGTAAAGATACATAGAGACTCACAGAAACGCAAAGACTCATAGAGATACATAGAGACACATAGAGACTCATAGAGATACATAGACACATAGAGACTCATAGAAATACACAGAGACTCATAGAGATACATAGAGACTCATAGACATACACAAAGACTCATAGAAACACATAGAGACTCATAGAGATACATAGAGACTCATAGAAACACATAGAGACTCAGAGATACATAGAGACTCATAGAGACTCATAGAGATACATAGAGACTCATAGAGACTCACCAAACGTAACACGACTTCAATTCTCAACGCGGCACCCACTCCCTCTTGTGGGTAGAGCGCGCAACTGCACGCGCCCTGTTTTAAGACGCATCGCTTTACGACGCCTCGCTTTAAGACGCCTCGCTTTACGACGCTTCGTTTTACAACGCCTCTCCGATTTACGGCACCCATATTAACGTCGCATAGAATTGCGTCTCGGCCCGATTAACGGCGCATCTGATTTTCGTCGCTTATTTACGCCACCTCTGATTCATGACACGCCAATTTACATCTCGACTTAAAGCTTTCGTGGCTGCACGAATGCAAATTCTTTGGGTGTTTCGGTGAAGTCACGTAGATAGGTTAAAAGAAAATAACAAAAACGAACAAGAAACTACGAGGTTTGGATCGTAGTTTATTGCTATTTTTGTTATTTTCTTTGAACCTACGGTAAAACCTTGGATTGCGAGCATAATTCATTCCGGAAACGTGTTTGTAATGCCAAAGCACTCGTATATCAAAGCACTCGTACATGAGTTGTGATCACGTGACGCTCGGCAGAGAAAGCGTATGCACGTGCTACTCGTGTTGCAAGACCTCGCTCGTTTATCAAATTAATATTTATTTGAAATTATTGCTCGTCCTGCAAAACACTCGCAGACCAAGTTATTCGCAATCCAAAGGTTTTACTGTATCTATGTGACTTTACCGAAAGCCCCAAAGAGCACCGATTTGCGTTGCACCGATTTATGAAACAACCGATTTTACGGCACCCCCGATTTACGCCTCTCCCCCTTTTAACATCGTCACGCGGACACAGCGAGTTTCCCGCGAGACGAACGAACCGCACTCACCCACACATCCGCACTTACGAACGAACCACACTCACCCACACATCCGCACTTACGAACGAACCACACTCACCCACACATCCGCACTTACGAACGAACCACACTCACCCACACAACCGCACTTACGAACGAACCACACTCACCCACACAACCACACTTACGAACGAACCACACTCACCCACACATCCGCACTTACTAACGAACCACACTCACCCACACAACCGCACTTACGAACGAACCACACTCACCCACACATCCGCACTTACGAACGAACCACACTCACCCACACATCCGCACTTACGAACGAACCACACTCACCCACACAACCGCACTTACGAACGAACCACACTCACCCACACAACCGCACTTACGAACGAACCACACTCACCCACACAACCACACTTACGAACGAACCACACTCACCCACACATCCGCACTTACTAACGAACCACACTCACCCACACAACCGCACTTACGAACGAACCACACTCACCCACACAACCACACTTACGAACGAACCACACTCACCCACACAACCACACTTACGAACGAACCACACTCACCCACACATCCGCAATTACGAACGAATTGCACTCACCCACACATCTGCACTTACGAACGAAGCGCACTCACCCACACATCCGCACTTACGAACGAAACGCACTCACCCACACAACCACACTTACGAATGAACCGCACTCACCCACACATCCGCACTTACGAACGAACGCACTCACCCACACATCCGCACTTACGAACGAACGCACTCACCCACACATCCACACTCACCCACACATCCACACTCACCCACACATCCGCACTTACGAACGAACCGCCGTAAGATGCCAGCCCGTTTTCACCCTCCCACTTGCGAACGCTCCACCGTTGCGCGCAACCGAAACCGCGGAAACTACTATGTCCGGCGGAGCGATCACTACGCGAGATGTAAGGAGTCTCAGCGTCGCGATTCGATTGTCCGATGACAGTGAACCGTTCGACTCTCAGGATAAGTGAGCTTGTGTTTTATTTGACAAGTTAACTTACGTCTGCAGGTATAGGACGTGTCATGACTGAACTTGCGGTGCAACGCGCCGAGGCGAACTGCGACGCTTATGCCCCCGGCGGGAGTGTCCCACAAAGTCCTCCGTGAGAGACTTTCGATGAGGTGGGATGAGGAGCTGCAGCTCGATTGTAACGTGGTTCCCACCGCTTTGCGGGGAAGGGTGACGCGGGCGGTGCACGAAAACAAATTACAGTGGAAACTCGGTATACGACCGCTTTGGAATACGTCGCTGGTCACGTGGCTTCTGTATGCATTTTAGTAATTAGCGTCTAAATTATTTTATACAACCCCATTAATGTATAATATGCCATTTAAAATATCATTTCTTTTCCTCTGGAACGGATTACTTCCTTTCCCTTTATTTCTTATGGGAAAAATTCGTTTGGTATCTACGTCATTTCCGGTATAAGTCCCCCTACCTTCTGGAACGAATTAACGACGTATACCGAGGTTCAACTGTACTTGCACCTCGGAGTCCGGAAAACAATGTCGAGGCTGCAGCGAGATTTTTATTGGCCGGGTATGTCAGACGATGTGTACCATCTGGTCAAGGGCTGCACTGATTGTGCGCGCCAGAAGCCACCGTTGAGAAGGGCTCAGCCCTCCATTGCAGTCCATCACGGTGTCCCGAATTAACGAGCCGGTTGCGCTCGGCATTCTGGGGCCGTTTCCGGCTACCCAAAAGGGAAACAAATTTGTCCTGTCTTCTTGGTTCTTTCGGTAAAGTCACGTAGAAGGGAAATAATAAAAATAAAACATAATACAATAATTCTCACGACGTTTCGGCCACAACGCAAGCAGCCGTCCTCAGGTGAAGAACAGGTCTGTCGGGAAGACAGCGTTGTGGCCGAAACGTCGTGAGAATTATTTTATTATGTTTTATTTTTATTATTTTATTATTTCCCTTCTACGTGACTTTACCGAAAGAACCAAGAAGATGAATCCCTGCAGTCACGAAAGCTTTACATCGAAATTTGTCCTGGTCGGTGTGGAATATTTTTAGCCGGTGACCAGCGGCTTGGCCACGACCAGACCAATCTGCAGCAGCCATTGCCGATGCATTTTTGCACGTCTATGCGATGGACATGGGAGCACCTGGGCAGCTTCTCACGAATCGGGGGCGGAATTTCTCGTCTAAACTGCCGCGGGAGGATCGCGATGCATTGGGCACCAAAAAGATTAGAACGTCGCCGTACCATCCTCAAGCGGACGGTATGGTAGAACGCCTGAACAAGGCCCTAACATCGATGCCTCTTTCAGGCGGTTCAAGAGGCGCAGACGGACTGGGATTTGTGCATCCCGGGGGGTCCTAGCAGCATACAGGACGGCCCCACACGCCTCGACGGGATTTTCCCCATTCTATCTTATGTATGGGCGAGAGAACAAAACCCCCATGGAGCTCATTGGGCATGGCTGCAGGGAAAAAGGCCGGTATACCTGCACCCATACAGGTTACGCTTGCACGATTGTCCGAGACGCGCGACGCAGCGAGGGAACATCCCGCTACTAACGAAAAGAGCACAGGGCGGCGGGAGGACGTGCTCCCATGGAACGCCGGGATCAAGGCTTGGTTGCACTGCCCTCGAGTGCCGCTGGGTACATCCCCCAAATTACATTGGCCATGGCGGGCCCCCGTTGAGGTGGTGGAGGTTCGACGACCGCAGTGCGTGCGGAAACCAGAGGTCGCAACCGGGTACCCGATACCCGTACCCTACCTGATACCCGGCTACCCGTACCCGGCCGCACCAGGGTTGCAAACGGGTACCCGTAACCGGCCGGGTACGGGTACGGGTAAGGAATCAAAACCCGTTTGCGACCTCTGGCGGAAACATGCGGGGCATCGCCGTCGGTTCATTCCCCCGTCGCGCCTGAAGCGCTGCGTTCAGTCCCAGGTAGACAGCTCATCCCCAAGTCCCGTACGACCGGAGTCTGATGTGTCCGACGAGCCGGGGCAGCCCATCTCAGATGCTGCGCTTCAGAAAAATTGCGTGGTGCCACCCGCAGGAACCGGGCCTCTGAAGCCCGGAAATTCTCCCGAAGCCGCCTCGAGCGAAGGACCGAAGGCTGGAGCCCGGTCGAACTCTTCTGTTGAGTCCAGGGAGGGGCCGCGTCCTTTAGGCCGCTTGTGCAAGTCCCCGGAGCCCCAAGAAGTACAAGACCCCGCCCAAGACGGGGGGCCGGCGTCCAGGACCCGATCCAAGTGGGCTATGTTCTAATGCCATGGTCAGTTACAAGGGGGACAAGCGTCTGGGGGGGGTCATAAAATGTTGTTGGTTGTCGTCCGACGGTTTTCCCTTCGCCATGTGGTGTTGCGGTCGGTTGGAGCCAGAGGTCGCAAACGGGTTTTGATTCCTTACCCGTACCCGGCCGCACCAGGGTCGCAAACAGGTACCCGTACCCTACCCGATACCCGGCTACCCGTACCCGGTCGGGTATCGGGTAGGGTACGGGTACCCGATTGCAACCTCTGGGATGAAGCCATGTTGCAGGCGCGGGTGGGTTGATTCTAGGAACTTGAATTGTGAGAAGAGACAAGACGTTGGGAAATGAGTGACAAACGGTTACTCACCAGTGACTCACGGCCTACCCGTACCAGTACCCGGCCGCACCGGGGTCACAAACGGGTACCCGATTGCGACCTCTGGTTGGAGCGGCTGTTGCCGTTGTCTATTCGCGTGTGCGTCGGGGTTGTGTTTGTTTGGTCGACGGGTCGTTTTTTTTTAATTCCCTCACCCTCGGAGTGTTTTCATTTACCGCGTTGTTGTTACTTCTGCGGAGTTGCTATGCCCTAATCTCCTTATCTTTACATTGTCAGTTGCTGCGGATTGTTGTTCCGCCCTACTCACGTTGCTGTCCAGTATTACTCTGCCCTAATCACCTGGCTCATTGCTAAGTGTTAGCCTGGACGGCTGTTTTTAAGAACTGGAGGAGGGGGGGGGGTGATGTAGTGTAACAGCGCCGGCTGGTGACCAGAAGCGGCAACTGCGGTGTATGAACAGTACACACGCAAGTGAGCGACAGTTTACAGGGGCGTGTCAGCGGAGTGGAAGAACTGGGGCAAGGGTCATAGGAGGGGGTCCATCCAGAAGCTCCTGGAACCTTCTAGTGGGTTCGAGAAGGGGGACGCGGCTGGGGCGGGGCCGGGCCACGCTGGGAGGATAAAAGGAGCCGAGAGCCGTGGCTCGAGGCTGTTGGTGGGAGTCAAATCGTCTCGTCGTTGATGTCGTCTGTCGACGTCGCCACTGCGAGATCGTGAGCCAGCTGTCTAGTCAGTTAGCGCCGTTGATGCTGGGTGGCGAGTGTTGTGCTCGGGCTAGCGAGTGTCGAGTGTACAGTCTAGTTCGGGTGTGTTGATAAAGGTGCCTCTACAATTATTGTTTCCAGAGTTCTACACTACATATGTAAACACGTGTGTGTGCATATGTCAACAAGTGTGTGCGCGAATATGTAAACACGTCCGTGTGTGAAAATGTAAACACGTGTGTGTGCACGTGTTAACGCGTGTGCGTGTGCATATATAAACATATTTGTGTGCATATGAAAACAAGTACGTGTGTGCATATGTAGACATGTTTGTGCATACGGTGACACGTGAGTGTGTCTATGTAAACACGTCCGTGTGTGTCTATGTAAACACGTGTGTGTGTGTATTATGTAAACAAGTGTGCACACACGCCAGTCTAGTGAGCGTCACGGTCCACTTAAAACGTCCCGAGCGAAGAACAAACCCCGAGGCAAGGGACGCGCAGACGGGGTCGGCATGAGCGGCGGAGGGCAGGTTTAATCTCAGGTTGGGGGCAACTTGGGGTGGTGGGAAAGGGATGCCTCGAACTTTCACAACGCGGCGCGCATTGGCAGGACTCAACCCACACGATGGACAAACACGGAGGCAGAGAGGGTGGATGACGAGAGTAGAGGGTCGATCACGGCAAAGTCCACCCCCAAGTCAACGACAATGGACAATAACTATAATGACGAAAATAACAATAACTAAAAAGCTACTAAATTAAAATAATCGTTTTTTTTTGCAAATGCAATGTACACAAACACAGTTATGATGGCAAGGTTAAGTAGAATTTTCCCAATTGTTTAGCAACCAATCGGATGTTTGAGTGAGCGCCGTCCAATCAGAAATCAGCACGAGGTCATCCCCCAGCCAATCAGTTTGGTGATAGAAAGCCAGCCAAATCGCGAACGCGTAAACAAAACAGACATCTTAGCCAATCAGTTGTGCAAGAAATTCCCGGCCAATCATAATCGAGCACGGTATACAGCAGCCAATAGTCGAGTTCCAAGCGATGTTATCCAATCAGAATTGAGCAACACAATCTCAGACAATTTACAGTAAAGCAAGAGGAATCTCAGCCAATCACAATTAAGCAAGGCATCAGACACACACCCAATCAGCATTGAGCGTGTTAACCCCCCCCCCCACCCTATCAAATCAAATGAGCAAGATACCTTCAGCCAATCCAAATCGAGCAAGAGAACCCCTCTGAGCCAATCAGAATTCAAGGACGAGGCAACCCAACCAAATCAGATTTGACCATCAACGGAGGGGGTAAAAAAAAAACCTTCCAGCGGATTTAGAAAAAAAAAACTTCCAGCGGATTTAGAAAACAAACTAATTGACATAACCCTGTTAACCTAAACAGTTCATCGTATTCTTGTACAGGGAGATTTAGTTTTCAGATCCATACGGCGTGCAGCCGTTTCAATACGGGCAAAACCATTTCGGCACTGATGGGGTTGACAGGTAATGGCTTAGACTCAACACTGCCCACAGACTCAGCACTGCCCACAGACTCAGCACTGCCCACAGACTCAGCACTGCCCATAGACTCAGCACTGCCCACAGACTCAACACTGCCCACAGACTCAGCACTACCCGTAGACTCAACGCTGCCCATAGACTCAGCATTGCCCATAGACTCAACACTGCCCATAGACTCAGCACTGCCCGTAGGCATCTCCCCCCCCCCCCCCCCAGTTTATTACAAAATAACAGTCTTCTCTTATTTTTGGTTCCAGTTTTCAAAATGCGCGGCTCCAACTACAGAAACAACCAACAACAACAGAGACAACAACAACCACCACCACCAACACGCAGCCATCGCTCACGATTTCTTGTTATGCTTTGTCCGTGATTGCATGCAACCGAGTTGCCACCTTGGTTGCATGCAACTTGTACAACCAAGTTGCACGCAACCAAGTCAGTAACTAAGCTGCACGCGACCAAGTTGTATGCTTTGCCCGTGATTGCATGCAACCGAGTTGCCACCTTGGTTGCATGCAACTTGTACAACCAAGTTGCATGCAACGTCGCTAACGAAGCTGCACAAAGCCAAGTCGCACGTGACCGAGCTGCGGAAGCGATTCGACCGATGCTCCCCCGTCCACCGAGCGGAGAGACACGCACAAATCGCAGCGAAAGAGAAAGAGACAGATTATAAACGAGCAGTGAGAGAGTTGCGTGCAACCAAGAAGTTTCGCAGGCGTGGTGGGGGGGTGGGTGGTGATACCCGGATTTAAGCAAACACCAGATTAATAGTTTGTCATATTTTTTTTTTTTTTACAATTCAGCACAAAGACCCTGCAAACAACGCAAGGCTTTTCGGGGCACAGGTAGCATCATCAAAGACTGCAGAGTCAACACCAGCACACGTGCAAACCGTAACAGACTGTCAAGTGCTGTTAGCGAGTAGCAGCAGCAGCAGCTGTGAAGGCAACCGGCACTGTGGCACACGAGGGGGCGATGGTTTTACGCACCGTTTGAGGCCGAGTCGACCTAGGGGAGGTCCGGGACCGGTTCAGATAATCGTCACCGATGTGGCCGGGTTCGTAGTGCAGTGCCCCAAACACTACCACCGCCACTCCCTCACTCAACACCACGTACTCACACACACACACACACGCACCGACACGCGTGCTCACACCTGTACAAGAAATGATTTACGGATACGGAGGGTCTCCGTCACAGAGGTTCGCTCTGCACGTCCGCGCACGCACGGACACACGCACGCACGCACGAGTCAGAGGTCCCCCCGTAGAGCCCTTCAGAGACCGTCTGGGCGAGCGCCGTTAGCGAGTAGCACCGAGTAAGGCCGCAGTGACACGCCAGAGGGGGTTGGTGGGGGTGGCCAACACCACGCCCGGCCGCCTTTGTCTCCCTAGCACGCGTATGTACACGATCCGCACAAACGACCAAACGATTTTGCCCCACGTAGCTACGCAGGACGACTAGGGGCAAGTTGCAAGTTGCGTTGGCGAGCGAGCGAGCGCTTACGAATAACAACATCCCGCGGCTCAAAGTGTCGCGTCGCCTTCGACGGACGTTTGCATATAGCCCATCGCACCATTCACGCTCACACTCACACACGCTCGCTCTCACACTCACGCGCATTCACCCACTCGCACGCACGCTCGCTCTCACACTCACACACGCTCGCTCTCACACTCACGCGCATTCACCCACTCACGCGCTCGCTCTCAGTCACGCGCACGCACACTCACGCGCTCGCACACGCTCGCTCTCACACGCTCGCTCTCACACGCTCGCTCTCACACGCTCGCTCTCACACGCTCGCTCTCACTCACACGCAGCACGTCAACTCGAGACACGCGCACGCACAAAGAGCGTTTCAAGTTGCCACGCGCGCCCAGACCCCCCGTGCCACCCCACATCCCACCCCCACGTGGCACAGCGACGCACACCGCCAGTAGGGGACCCTTACGTTCCACTGCTCCCGCGGCTCCGTTCCAGCGTTCCACCGCACGCCAAGCCCGAAGAATCTTCCCATGAGAAGCGACGCCCCCACACCCCCACACACACCCCCCACACCCTGTCCGTGCGCCGGGTGTTGCCTTGCGGCAGGCCGGCCCAGCGGCGGGAGTCGAACCGCGGAGTTCCAAGCGAGGAGCAGGAGGAGGGGGAGGAGGAGGAGGAGACGCCGTTCGGGCGAGCGGAGCTCGGCACGTGCAGATCGCGGGGCGGAAACACACACAGACACACGCCCCAGTGCAGACAGGAGACGGTGCTGGGGTGGGTGTGTGTGAGGGTGTGTGTGCGTGGGCGGGTGTGTACGTGGGTAAGAGTGTGAGGGTGTGTGCATGAGTGTGTGTGTGCGTGGGTGGTGACGTCACCGCCACTTAGTGGCGAATGGCGGTTGTTGTCTGTGTGGGTGTGTGTGTGCGTGGGTAAGAGTGTGAGGGTGTGTGCGTGGGTGTGTGCATGAGTGTGCGTGTGCGGGTAAGTGCGAGTGCGTGCGTTGAGTGAATGATGTGTGGGTGGGTGATTGATTTAGTGTGTATAGGTGCCTGCATAGATATGTACACTACATGGATACGTGTAATCGTATAGATGTGTGTGTGTGTGTACAGGCTTGTGTGTATATGGCTACGTGGCTAGCGACTTGCTGAATGTGTGGCTACGTGTACGAGTGCACACATGTAGGCACACGCCATTGTGTGTGTGTGTACAGCCAAGTGTAAGTATACATGCTTTATAGAGCTATATGGGGGTAGGTATATATGGGGGTAGGTACATACGCGTGCGTGTGTGTGTGTGTACTATACGTGGGTTATTTATACGTCCGCCTGTACAAATGTACAACTGCAGGTGTGTGAATGGGTACAAGTGTGTGAATGGGTACAGGTGTGTGAATGGGTACAGGTGTGTGAATGGGTACAGGTGTGTGAATGGGTACAGGTGCGTGTATATATGGGGTACGTACGTGTAGGTGTGGATATATGTGTGTGTGTGTGTGGGGGGTTTAATAAGGCCGAGTAGGGAGCTCTAGGTGACTCAGAACCTGAAGAACTCTGCCTCTGTGGGGGACACGGGGCTGGCTAGGGTGGACACGGGGCTGACGAGGGTGGACACGGGGCTGACGAGGGTGGACACGAGGGTGGACGTGCCGCTGGCGAGGGTGCCGCTGCCGCTCACCGCCCCGGCCTCCACGCCCTCCGGGTTGGTGCGCGACTGCGCCAACCTGCACACACACACACACACACGCACACACACACACACGCACACACACACGCGCACACAGGCGGGGGACCCTCCTCATCACTCTCATACTGCTGCTGCTGCTACTGCTGCTACTGCTACTACGATGACAACTGCTGCTGCTACAACTGCTGCTACTGCCGCTGCTACTGCTGCTGCTGCTGCTGCTACTACTGCCGCTGCTACAACTGCTGCTACTGCTGCTGCTACTACTACTGCTGCCGCTGCTGCTGCTACTACTGCCGCTGCTACTACTGCCGCTGCTACTACTGCCGCTGCTGCTGCTGCCGCTGCTGCTGCTGCTGCTGCCCCCGTGAGCCTCGCTCCACGAGTCTGCAGGCGGGGTGAGGACTCAGTCTCGACCAGGCACAGACTGATTCGTCTCAGCCACCCCACCAAACCCACCCCACCCACCCCACTCTACCCACCCCACCCACTCTACCCACTCTACCCACCCCACCCCACCCACCCCACTCTACCCACCCCACCCCACCCCACCCACTCTACCCACCCCACCCCACCCACTCTACCCACCCCACCCACTCTACCCACCCCACCCCACCCACCCACTCTACCCACCCCACCCACCCCACCCACCCCACCCACCCCACCCACTCTACCCACCCCACCCACCCCACCCACTCTACCCACCCCACCCACCCACTCTACCCACCCACTCTACCCACCCCACCCCACCCACCCCACCCACTCAACCACCCTCCAGTTTGTTGTGATTGCACCCGTTTCAAGAGCTGTATATCTCACAGGGTTATATACCAAATACATGAACTGAACTGAACTCACCTCCCGAAAGCTTCGTCCAGATCATCGTCGTCGTTAAAGTCCTACGGCGAGACGGGCAGACAGAGGTACGATAGAATCACTCAGCCCATCATCCCTCCAGGGTCGATAAAACAAGTACCACCACCTTGGGGCAAAGTCAACAGTGGCGATCGTCCCTTCGATAAGACTTTAACCCCCGCCATAGCAATGTGGAATTGTCACCGCTGGCTCTGCAAGGCGTACACAGCCCAACACACGCCTCAAGGTAACCACACACGCACAGCTCCCCCGTAGAGCTCACACAAACCGTTGGGGGCAATCGCTGCGAGAGATTAGCACGAGGGGGCGGGTGGCCAGCACCACGCCCGGCCGCCTTTGTCTCCCCAGTGGCGATGTTTACACACCGCACCGCACATCAGGTACTCGTTTAAGGCCGAGTCGACCTAGGGGAGGCCCAGAACCGGTTCGGATAATCGTCACTGTGGTGTTGGCCGTGAGCGGGAATCGAACTCGGGTCTCCGGGTTCGTAGTGCGGCGTAGCGCTAAGCGCTGCACCACCGCTCCCCACACGCCCACCCGCCCTCCCACACGCCCACCCGCCCTCCCACACGCCCACCCGCCCTCCCACACGCCCACCCGCCCTCCCACACGCCCACCCGCCCTCCCACACGCCCACCCGCCCTCCCACACGCCCACCCGCCCTCCCACACGCCCACCCGCCCTCCCACACGCCCTCCCACACGCCCTCCCACACGCCCACACGCCCACCCACCCTCCCACACGCCCACCCACCCTCCCACACGGCCACCCACCCTCCCACACGGCCACCCACCCTCCCACACGGCCACCCACCCTCCCACACGGCCACCCACCCTCTCACACGGCCACCCACCCTCCCACACGGCCACCCACCCTCCCACACGGCCACCCACCCTCCCACACGCCCACCCACCCTCCCACACGCCCACCCACCCTCCCACACGCCCACCCACCCTCCCACACGGCCACCCACCCTCCCACACGGCCACCCACCCTCCCACACGGCCACCCACCCTCCCACACGCCCACCCACCCTCCCACACGCCCACCCACCCTCCCACACGGCCACCCACCCTCCCACACGCCCACCCACCCTCCCACACGGCCACCCACCCTCCCACACGGCCACCCACCCTCTCACACGGCCACCCACCCTCCCACACGGCCACCCACCCTCCCACACGGCCACCCACCCTCCCACACGCCCACCCACCCTCCCACACGCCCACCCACCCTCCCACACGGCCACCCACCCTCCCACACGGCCACCCACCCTCCCACACGGCCACCCACCCTCCCACACGCCCACCCACCCTCCCACACGCCCACCCACCCTCCCACACGCCCACCCACCCTCCCACACGCCCACCCACCCTCCCACACGCCCACCCACCCTCCCACACGGCCACCCACCCTCCCACACGGCCACCCACCCTCCCACACGGCCACACGCCCACCCACCCACCCACACCCCTGCCCACTGACTGACCCCACCCACCCACCCGCCCACCGCCCGCCTGCCCCATGCCCCCCCCCCCAGTGCTCACCGTGGCCCCCCACCCCTGTGGAGGGGGGGGTGGCGCCGCGTGGGCAGCAGCAGCCCGGGGGAAGTCGGGGGGAGGGGTGGGGGGCCCGCCGGGGGGGGGCGCCCCAGGGGGCCGCAGCGGAGCACTCGGACAGGTCCAGCAGCAGGGACGGGGGCCCCGTGGGGGGCTCCCCCTCCAGGGGGGGCCCTGGACACACGGGGGGGGGGGGGGGGGGCAGATTAGAGACGACGCAGCGAGACGCGGGGCGGGGCGAGGGGAAACACGGCGGGCGGGCGAGTGGGTGAGCGAGTGAGTGAGTGAGCGAGTGGGTGAGTGAGTGGGCAATTGGGCGGGCGAGTGGGTGAGCGAGTGAGTGAGTGAGCGAGTGGGTGAGTGAGCGAGTGAGCGGGTGGGTGGGTGAGTGAGTGAGTGAGTGAGCGAGCGAGTGAGTGAGCGAGTGGGTGAGTGAGTGGGTGAGCGAGTGAGTGAGCGAGTGGGTGAGTGAGCGAGTGAGTGGGTGGGTGGGTGAGTGAGTGGGTGAGCGAGTGGGTGAGTGAGTGAGTGAGCGAGTGGGTGAGTGAGTGGGTGAGCGATTGAGTGAGCGAGTGAGTGGGCGAGTGAGTGGGTGGGTGAGTGAGTGGGTGAGTGAGTGGGTGAGCGAGTGAGTTAAGTGGGTGAGTGAGCGAGTGGGTGAGTGAGTGGGTGAGCGAGTGAGTGAGCGGGTGAGTGAGTGGGTGAGTGAGTGAGCGAGTGGGTAAGTGAGTGGGTGAGCGAGTGGGTGAGCGAGCGAGTGGGTGAGCGAGCGAGTGGGTGAGCGAGTGGGTGAGTGAAGTGAGTGAAGTGAGTGAGTGGGTGAGCGAGTGAGTGAGTGAGCGGGTGAGTGAGCGGGTGAGTGAGCGAGTGGGTGAGCGAGTGGGTGAGCGAGTGAGCGAGTGGGTGAGTGAGCGAGTGGGTGAGCGAGCGAGTGGGTGAGCGAGTGAGTGGGTGAGCGAGTGGGTGAGCGAGTGGGTGAGCGAGTGGGTGAGCGAGTGGGTGAGCGAGTGGGTGAGCGAGCGAGTGGGTGAGCGAGCGAGTGGGTGAGCGAGCGAGTGGGTGAGCGAGCGAGTGGGTGAGCGAGTGGGTGAGCGAGTGGGTGAGCGAGTGGGTGAGCGAGTGGGTGAGCGAGTGGGTGAGCGAGTGGGTGAGTGAAGTGAGTGAGTGGGTGAGCGGGTGAGTGAGCGGGTGAGTGAGCGGGGTGAGTGAGCGAGTGGGTGAGCGAGTGGGTGAGCGAGTGGGTGAGCGAGTGGGTGAGCGGGTGGGTGAGCGGGTGGGTGAGCGGGTGAGCGAGTGGGTGAGCGAGTGAGCGAGCGGGTGAACGAGCGGGTGAGCGAGTGGGTGAGCGAGCGGTGTGAGCGAGCGGGTGGGTGAGCGAGTGAGTGAGCGGGTGAGCGAGTGGGTGAGCGGGTGAGCGAGCGGGTGAGCGAGCGGGTGTGAACGAGCGGGTGAGCGGTGTGAGCGAGTGGGTGAGCGAGTGGGTGAGCGAGCGAGTGGGTGAGCGAGCGAGTGGGTGAGCGAGTGGGTGAGTGAAGTGAGTGAAGTGAGTGAGTGGGTGAGCGAGTGAGTGAGTGAGCGGGTGAGTGAGCGGGTGAGTGAGCGAGTGGGTGAGCGAGTGGGTGAGCGAGTGAGCGAGTGGGTGAGTGAGCGAGTGGGTGAGCGAGCGAGTGGGTGAGCGAGTGAGTGGGTGAGCGAGTGGGTGAGCGAGTGGGTGAGCGAGTGGGTGAGCGAGTGGGTGAGCGAGTGGGTGAGCGAGCGAGTGGGTGAGCGAGCGAGTGGGTGAGCGAGCGAGTGGGTGAGCGAGCGAGTGGGTGAGCGAGTGGGTGAGCGAGTGGGTGAGCGAGTGGGTGAGCGAGTGGGTGAGCGAGTGGGTGAGCGAGTGGGTGAGTGAAGTGAGTGAGTGGGTGAGCGGGTGAGTGAGCGGGTGAGTGAGCGGGTGAGTGAGCGAGTGGGTGAGCGAGTGGGTGAGCGAGTGGGTGAGCGAGTGGGTGAGCGGGTGGGTGAGCGGGTGGGTGAGCGGGTGGGTGAGCGGGTGAGCGAGTGGGTGAGCGAGTGAGCGAGCGGTGTGAACGAGCGGGTGAGCGAGTGGTGTGAGCGAGCGGGTGAGCGAGCGGGTGGGTGAGCGAGTGAGTGAGCGGGTGAGCGAGTGGGTGAGCGGTGTGAGCGAGCGGGTGAGCGAGCGGGTGAACGAGCGGGTGAGCGGGTGAGCGAGTGGGTGAGCGAGTGGGTGAGCGAGTGGGTGAGCGAGTGGGTGGGTGAGTGAGTGGGTGAGCGAGTGGGTGAGTGAGTGAGCGAGTGAGTGAGTGAGCGAGTGGGTGAGCGAGTGAGTGAGTGAGTGAGTGAGCGGTGTGAGCGAGCGGGTGAGCGAGTGAGTGGGTGAGTGAGTGGGTGAGCGAGTGGGTGAGTGGGTGAGCGAGTGAGTGAGTGGGTGAGCGAGTGAGTGAGTGGGTGAGCGAGTAAGTGAGTGGGTGAGCGAGTGAGTGAGTGGGTGAGTGAGTGAGCAAGTGGGTGAGTGAGTGAGCGAGTGAGTGAGTGAGTGAGCGGGTGAGCGGGTGAGCGAGCGGGTGAGCGAGTGAGTGGGTGAGTGAGTGGGTGAGCGAGTGGGTGAGTGACGCTGCTCTGACTCACCGTCCCCGAGGGGGGCTGCCCCCCCCTCCGTGCTGCTCCACGTGGCGGCGCCACCGCCGCCCTGCTGAGGGGGGGCGCCCCCTTCCTTAGCTGCACCCGGTGACACAGGTCAACAAGAGGGGCACACGTGACTGTGTGAGTGTGTGTGAGAGTGTGTGTGTGACTGTGAGTGTGTGACTGTGTGTGTGTGTGTGTGAGTGTGTGTGTGACTGTGAGTGTGTGACTGTGTGTGTGTGACTGTGTGTGTGTGACTGTGTGTGTGTGACTGTGTGAGTGTGAGAGTGTGTGTGTGACTGTGAGTGTGTGACTGTGTGTGTGTGACTGTGTGTGTGTGAGTGTGTGTGAGTGTGACTGTGTGTGTGTGACAGTGTGTGTGTGACTGTGAGTGTGTGACTGTGTGTGTGTGACTGTGTGTGTGTGACTGTGTGTGTGACTGTGTGAGTGTGAGAGTGTGTGTGTGACTGTGAGTGTGTGACTGTGTGTGTGTGACTGTGTGTGTGACTGTGTGAGTGTGAGAGTGTGTGTGTGTGACTGTGACTGTGTGAGTGTGAGTGTGAGAGTGTGTGTGTGTGACTGTGAGTGTGACTGTGTGTGTGTGTGACTGTGACTGTGTGAGTGTGTGTGACTGTGAGTGTAACTGTGTGTGTGTGTGTGTGAGTGTGTGTGACTGTGTGTGTGTGAGAGTGTGTTTGACTGTGTGTGTGAGAGTGTGTTTGACTGTGTGAGTGAGAGTGTGTGTGACTGTGTGTGTGTGACTGTGAGAGTGTGTGTGACTGTGTGAGTGTGTGTGACTGTGTGTGTAACTGTGTGTGACTGTGAGTGTGTGACTGTGTGTGTGTGCGACTGTGTGTGTGAGTGACTGTGTGTGTGAGTGACTGTGTGTGTGTGTGACTGTGTGTGACTGTGTGTGTGTGTGTGATTGTGTGTGTGTGTGTGACTGTGTGTGTGTGACCGTGTGTGTGTGACTGTGTGTGTGTGACCGTGTGTGTGTGTGTGACTGTGTGACACTCTGCTCACGATCATTAAGGACCTTCATGATGGTGAGCGGGCCCGGGATAAAACTACGTGGCCGGGAGTCAGAGCCATTCTCTGTACACCTTGGGGTGCGACAGGGATGTCCTCTGGCTCCCACATTATTTAACATCTATTTTGACAACGTAGTTCGTGAAGCCTTCAATAGCTGTACCAGAGGAATTTCCATTTGGTACAGATACAATGGGAGGCTGATCGATGCCCGGGTGCGGTCAAGGGATGGCTCCCTATTGGTCAACCACGTTATGTATGTAATTGCTGCTCATTCAGAAGAGGAGTTGGAGACGCTGCTGCTGAGACTGGAGCGTGCCACTAAGAGGTGGGGCCTTACCATCAGCCCCACCAAAACTAAGCACCTGCCTGGGTATTTTGTGCCATCAGACACTACACCCCTACTACTCCCAATCGGTGATGGGGCCAGTTGTGGAGATAGTGGAGAGTTTCCCATACCTGGGCAGTGTGCTCATGACTGGCTCCGGTTTGACGGCAGAGGTCTTGCGAAACGTGGACCCCCCCCTAATGAAGCATCTTCGCCGGTGAGAAACATTTAGGCTGGCCTGCCCACAATCCATCCTGGGTTCAACCAGGCTGGATTGTGCAAGGAGCTCACAAATCAAGTGGGCCGTACCTTCCTTAGCCGCTTGCCAGAACTCAAACGCCACCCGGAACGCCTGGGCCACCGTCAGCGTCACCGCCTGGGCCTGGACAGGGGAGACGCGGGGGGGGGGGGGGGGGGAGACGCGGGGGGGGGGGAGACGCGGGGGGGGGGGGGGGAGACGCCAGGGGGGGGGGGGGAGACGCGGGGGAGTGGAAGTGTAGCGGTTAGTGCTACGAATTCCCGCTCGCGGCCACCAACAACCGCTGAAGGTTATCTGAACCGGTCCTGTGCCTCCCCTAGGTCGAGCGAGTGAGGAGTGAGTGAGTGATTGAGTGAGGAGTGAGTGAGTGAGGAGTGAGTAGTGAGAAGCGAGTGAGTGAGGAGTGAGCGAGTGAGTGAGCGAGTGAGTGAGCGAGCGAAGTGAGCGAGTGATTGAGTGAGTGAGTGAATGAGCGAGTGAGTGAGGAGTGAGTAGTGAGAAGCGAGTGAGTGAGGAGTGAGCGAGTGAGTGAGCGAGTGAGTGAGCGAGCGAGTGAGCGAGTGATTGAGTGAGTGAGTGAGTGAGCGAGTGAGTGAGCGAGTGAGGAGTGAGTGAGTGATTGAGTGAGGAGTGAGGAGTGAGTGAGTGAGTGAGCGAGTGAGTGAGTGAGTGAGGAGTGAGTAGTGAGAAGCGAGTGAGTGAGGAGTGAGCGAGTGAGTGAGCGAGTGAGTGAGCGAGCGAGTGAGCGAGTGATTGAGTGAGTGAGTGAGTGAGTGAGCGAGTGAGTGAGCGAGTGAGGAGTGAGCGAGTGAGTGAGTGAGGAGTGAGTGAGTGAGTGAGGAGTGAGCGAAGTGAGTGAGCGAGCGAGTGAGTGAGTGAGTGAGGAGTGAGCGAGTGATTGAGTGAGTGAGTGAGTGAGCAGTGAGAAGCGAGTGAGTGAGGAGTGAGCGAGCGAGTGAGCGAGCGAGTGAGCGAGTGAGTGAGCGAGTGAGTGAGCGAGTGAGGAGTGATTGAGTGAGGAGTGAGTGAGCGAGTGAGTGAGCGAGTGATTGAGTGAGTGAGTGAGTGAGTGAGCGAGCGAGCGAGTGAGGAGTGAGTGAGGGATTGAGTGAGGAGTGAGTGAGTGATTGAGTGAGTGAGTGAGTGAGCGAGCGAGTGAGCGAGTGATTGAGTGAGTGAGTGATGTGAGCGAGTGAGTGAGCGAGTGAGTGAGGAGTGAGTGAGTGAGGAGTGAGTGAGTGAGGAGTGAGTGATTGAGTGAGTGAGTGAGTGAGCGAGTGAGGAGTGAGCGAGTGAGAGGAGTGAGCGAGTGAGGAGTGAGTGAGTGAGGAGTGAGCGAGTGATTGAGTGAGTGAGGTGAGCGAGTGAGTGAGCGAGTGAGGAGTGAGTGAGTGATTGAGTGAGTAGTGAGAAGCGAGTGAGTGAGGAGTGAGCGAGTGAGTGAGCGAAGTGAGTGAGCGAGCGAGTGAGCGAGTGAGGAGTGAGTGAGTGATTGAGTGAGTGAGGAGTGAGTAGTGAGAAGCGAGTGAGTGAGGAAGTGAGCGAGTGAGTGAGTGAGCGAGTGAGTGAGCGAGCGATTGAGTGAGTGAAGTGAGCGAGTGAGTGAGTGAGGAGTGAGCGAGTGAGTGAGCGAGTGAGTGAGCGAGTGAGTGAGCGAGTGAGTGAGTGAGTGAGGAGCGAGTGAGTGAGTGAGTGAGCGAGTGAGCGAGTGAGTGAGAGAGTGAGCGAGCGAGTGAGTGAGCGAGTGAGTGAGCGAGCGAGCGAGCGAGTGAGTGAGCGAGTGAGCGAGTGAGCGAGCGAGCGAGTGAGTGAGCGAGCGAGCGAAGCGAGTGAGCGAGAGAGTGAGTGAGCGAGCGAGCGAGTGAGCGAGTGAGTGAGCGAGCGAGAGTGAGCGAGCGAGCGAGAGGAGCGAGCGAGAGAGCGAGTGAGCGAGTGAGTGAGCGAGCGAGCGAGTGAGTGAGAGAGTGAGCGAGCGAGCGAGCGAGTGAGTGAGAGAGCGAGAGAGTGAGCGAAGCGAGCGAGCGAGCGAGCGAGTGAGAGAGTGAGCGAGCGAGCGAGTGAGTGAGTGAGTGAGTGAGTGAGTGAGCGAGTGAGGAGGTGAGCGAGCGAGAGAGTGAGCGAGTGAGCGAGTGAGTGAGCGAGTGAGTGAGCGAGCGAGCGAGTGAGCGAGCGAGCGAAGTGAGCGAGCGAGTGAGTGAACGAACGAGTGAGGGAGCGAGCGAGCGAGCGAGCGAGTGAGTGAGAGAGTGAGCGAAGTGAGCGAGCGAGCGAGTGAGTGAGCGAGCGAGTGAGTGAGCGAGTGAGTGAGCGAGCGAGTGAGTGAGCGAGTGAGTGAGCGAGAGAGTGAGTGAGCGAGAGAGTGAGCGAGCGAGCGAGTGAGCGAGCGAGTGAGTGAGCGAGTGAGTGAGCGAGCGAGTGAGTGAGCGAGTGAGTGAGCGAGCGAGTGAGTGAGCGAGCGAGCGAGTGAGCGAGCGAGTGAGTGAGCGAGAGAGTGAGTGAGCGAGCGAGCGAGTGAGTGAGCGAGTGAGTGAGCGAGCGAAGTGAGCGAGCGAGCGAGCGAGTGAGTGAGAGAGTGAGCGAGCGAGTGAGTGAGCGAGTGAGTGAGCGAGCGAGTGAGTGAGCGAGCGAGTGAGCGAGCGAGCGAGCGAGTGAGTGAGCGAAGTGAGCGAGCGAAGTGAGCGAGCGAGCGAGTGAGCGAGAGAGTGAGTGAGTGAGCGAGCGAGCGAGTGAGTGAGCGAGCGAGTGAGTGAGTGAGTGAGTGAGTGAGTGAGTGAGCGAGTGAGGAGGGAGCGAGCGAAGTGAAGTGAGCGAGTGAGCGAGTGAGCGAGAGAGTGAGTGAGCGAAGCGAGCGAGCGAGGTGAGTGAGCGAGTGAGTGAGCGAGCGAGTGAGTGAGCGAGTGAGTGAGCGAGAGAGTGAGTGAGCGAGAGAGTGAGCGAGCGATGCGAGCTGAGCGAGCGAAGCGAGTGAGAGGAGTGAGCGAGCGAGCGAGCGAGCGAGCGAAGCGAGTGAGCGAGCGAGCGAGTGAGCGAAGTGAGGTGAGCGAGAGAGTGAGTGAGCGAGCGAGCGAGGTGAGTGAGCGAGTGAGTGAGCGAGCGAGTGAGTGAGCGAGTGAGTGAGCGAGCGAGTGAAGTGAGCGAGTGAGTGAGTGAGCGAGCGAGTGAGTGAGCGAGTGAGTGAGCGAGCGAGTGAGTGAGCGAGTGAGTGAGCGAGTGAGTGAGCGAGAGAGTGAGTGAGCGAGCGAGCGAGTGAGTGAGCGAGTGAGTGAGCGAGCGAAGTGAGCGAGCGAGCGAGTGAGCGAGAGAGTGAGTGAGCGAGCGAGTGAGCGAGTGAGTGAGCGAGCGAGCGAGCGAGCGAGCGAGCGAGTGAGTGAGCGAGTGAGGAGGGAGCGAGCGATTGAGTGAGTGAGTGAGGAGCGAGTGAGTGAGTGAGGAGCGAGTGAGTGAGTGAGTGAGCGAGTGAGGAGTGAGCGAGTGAGCGAGTGAGTGAGCGAGCGAGTGAGCGAAGTGAGCGAGTGAGGAGCGAGGAGCGAGTGAGTGAACGAGTGAGTGAGTGAGCGAGTGAGGAGTGAGCGAGTGAGTGAGTGAGCGAGTGAGCGAGTGAGTGAGCGAGCGAGCGAGTGAGTGAGCGAGTGAGGAGTGAGCGAGTGAGTGAGCGAAGTGAGCGAGTGAGTGAGCGAGCGAGTGAGTGAGCGAGTGAGCGAGTGAGTGAGCGAGTGAGGAGTGAGCGAGTGAGGAGCGAGCGTCACCACTTTCTTCTTGGTGCAGAGGAAGGCGAAGCACTCGAGGCTGTCGTCGAGGCCGCTCTGAGCGATGAAGGCGAACACCTTGTCATGCACCTTGTCAGCCGTGCAGTACGAGATCCTACACACACACAGTGTACACACACACACAGTGCACACACACACACAGTGTACACACACACACACACAGTGTACACACACACACACACAGTGTACACACACAGTGTACACACACAGTGTACACACACAGTGTACACACACAGTGTACACACACACACACACAGACACACACACACACAGACACACACACACACAGACACACACACACACACACAGTGTACACACACACACACAGTGTACACACACACACAGTGTACACACACACACAGTGTACACACACACACAGTGTACACACACACACAGTGTACACACACAGTGTACACACACACACAGACACACACAGTGTACACACACACACAGACACACACAGTGTACACACACACACAGACACACACAGTGTACACACACACACAGTGTACACACACACACAGTGTACACACACACACAGTGTACACACACACACAGTGTACACACACACACACACAGACACACAGACACACACACACGTGTACACACACACACACGTGTACACACACACGTGTACACACACACACACACGTGTACACACACACACACACGTGTACACACACACACACACGTGTACACACACACACACGTGTACACACACACACACACGTGTACACACACACACACACGTGTACACACACACACACACGTGTACACACACACACACACACGTGTACACACACACACGTCTACACACACACACACACCACGTGTACACACACACACACACCACGTGTACACACACACACACACACACCACGTGTACACACACACACACACCACGTGTACACACACACACACACCACGTGTACACACACACACACACACCACGTGTACACACACACACACACCACGTGTACACACACACACACACACCACGTGTACACGCACACACCACGTGTACACGCACACACCACGTGTACACGCACACACGTGTACACGCACACACACACGTGTACACGCACACACGTGTACACGCACACACGTGTACACACACACACGTGTACACACACACGTGTACACACACACCACGTGTACACACACACACACACACCACGTGTACACGCACACACACCACGTGTACACACACACACACACACGTGTACACACACACACACACACGTGTACACACACACACACACACACGTGTACACACACACACAACGTGTACACACACACGTGTACACACACACACACACCATGTACACACACACGTGTACACACACACAGACAACGTGTACACACACACAGACAACGTGTACACACACACAGACAACGTGTACACACACACACACACACGTGTACACACACGTGTACACACACACACACACACAACGTGTACACACACACACAACGTGTACACACACACGTGTACACACACACACAACGTGTACACACACAGACACACACGTGTACACACACAACGTGTACACACACACGTGTACACACACACACAACCACGTGTACACACACACACACACAACGTGTACACACACACACAACGTGTACACACACACGTGTACACACACACACAACGTGTACACACACAACGTGTACACACACACGTGTACACACACAACGTGTACACACACACACACGTGTACACACACACACACACACGTGTACACACACACACACACGTGTACACACACACCACGTGTACACACACACCACGTGTACACACACACACACACACGTGGTCTCACCGGTAGATGGAGATGTTGTGCAGCAGCTCTGCGCTGCACGCGTCGTGCAGCACGAGGCCTTTGGGCGACACGGTCACCGTCACCTTGCGCAGCTTCCTGCCGCTCGCCTTCGCCTGCGCACAACAACAACAACAACACCACCACCACCACCACCACTAGCACCACTCCACTAGCACCACCACCACCACCACCACTCCACTAGCACCACCACTAGCACCACTCCACTAGCACCACCACCACCACCACTCCACTAGCACCACCACCACCACCACCACCACGCCGCTAGCACCACCACCACCACCACCACTCCACTAGCACCACCACCACCACCACTCCACTAGCACCACCACCACCACCACTCCACCACCACCACCACCACCACTCCACTAGCACCACCACCACCACTCCACTAGCACCACCACCACCACTCCACTAGCACCACCACCACCACCACTCCACTAGCACCACCACCACCACCACTCCACTAGCACCACCACCAGCACCACCACCACCACTCCACTAGCACCACCACTCCACTAGCACCACCACCACCACGCCGCTAGCACCACCACCACCACCACTCCACTAGCACCACCACCACCACTCCACTAGCACCACCACCACCACTCCACTAGCACCACCACCACCACTCCACTAGCACCACCACCACCACCACCACTCCACTAGCACCACCACCACCACCACTCCACTAGCACCACCACCACTCCACTCCACTAGCACCACCACCACTCCACTAGCACCACCACCAGCACCACCACCACCACCACTCCACTAGCACCACCACCACCACTCCACTAGCACCACCACCACCACGCCGCTAGCACCACCACCACCACCACTCCACTAGCACCACCACCACCACTCCACTAGCACCACCACCAGCACCACCACCACGCCACCAGCGCCACCACCACCACCACCACCACTCCACTAGCACCACCACCACTCCACTAGCACCACCACCAGCACCACCACCAGCGCCACCAGCACCACCACGCCACCAGCGCCACGCCCTCTCAACTAACTCCACTCCTCTCCGTGCACTCCCCGACCTCTCCCCTCTCATCTCATTCACCCTCCCACACGCCTGCCATGCCCACTCACCCACCCACCCACCCACACGCTCACCATGCCCACTCACTCACCCACACGCCCGCCATGCCCACTCACTCACCCACCCACCCACACGCTCACCATGCCCACTCACTCACCCACACGCCCGCCATGCCCACTCACTCACCCACCCACCCACACGCTCACCATGCCCGCTCACTCACCATGCCCACTCACTCACCCACACGCCCGCCATGCCCACTCACTCACCATGCCCACCCACACGCTCACCATGCCCACTCACTCACCATGCCCACTCACTCACCACGCCCACTCACTCACCCACCCACCCACACGCTCACCACGCCCACTCACTCACCCACCCACCCACACGCTCACCACGCCCACTCACTCAACCACCCACCCACACGCTCACCATGCCCGCCCACTCACTCACCATGCCCGCCCACACGCCCACCCACCCTCCCACACGCTCACCATGCCCACTCACCCACCCACCCACACGCTCACCATGCCCACTCACCCACCCACCCACACGCTCACCATGCCCGCTCACTCACCCACCCACCCACACGCTCACCACGCCCGCTCACTCACCCACCCACCCACACGCTCACCATGCCCGCTCACTCACCATGCCCGCCCACACGCCCACCCACCCTCCCACACGCTCACCATGCCCACTCACCCACCCACCCACACGCTCACCATGCCCGCCCACCCACCATGCCCACGATGCGCTTGACGGCGTGTGCGGTGAGCTCTTCCCCCTTGGGCGCGTCCACGAGGGTGGAGCCCAGCTCCTTGAGGTGGAAGGACATCCCCTCCAGCAGCGTCTCCTTCGTGTCCGTCCAGTTCTCGGGCAGCTCTAGCGCAGCGCGCAACGCAAAGACAAAGAACCCCCGCGTAGCCCGTCACACACCGAGGGGCAAGAGCTGCGAGCGAGGAGCACCTGTGAAGGGCGGCGCCACGCCCGGCCGCCTTCGTCTCCCCGACGGCGATGTTCGCGCACCGCACCGGGTACTCGTTTGAGGCCGAGTCGACCTAGGAGAGGCCCAGGACCGGTTGGGATATTCGTCGCCGGTGTTTGGTGGCCGTGAGCGGGAATCGAACTCGGGTCGCCGGGTCTTTAGCGCAGCGTGGCGCTAACCGCTGCACCACCGCTCCACCCTCAGTTCTCACAAAGACAAAAGTCCCCTTGTGTAGCCTTAACAGACTGTCAATATCTTCCCCCTCGTCCACGTTGGGAGATGTTAACTACCTCGCCTGGTGTACAGGAGGACGTGGGTTCGATCCCGACCCCAATGCCTGTTGCTGCATATTTGGAGTGTGTGTCTGTCTCGCTCTCATCACCATCGCTGTGGCTAGGAGATGTTAACTACCTTCAACCCGGCGCTGAGAGCCGCGTGAAAAGCTGTCGAACGCCCGCTGGCAGGGAGCGTCACGGGACCAGAGGTCGCAACCGGGTACCCGATACCCGGCCGGGTACGGGTAGGCCGTGAGTCACTGGTGAGTCACCGTTTGCCACTCATTTCCCAACGTCTTGTCTCTTCTCACAATTCAAGTTCCTAGAATCAACCCACCCGCGCCTGCAACATGGCTTCATCCAGAGGTCGCAATCTGGTACCCGTACCCATACCCTACCCGATACCCGGTCGGGTACGGGTAGCCGGGTATCGGGTAGGGTATGGGTACCCGTTTGCAACCCTGGTGCGGCCGGGTACGGGGGGTAAGGAATCAAAACCCGTTTGCGACCTCTGCCCGGGACAGACCCAGGTGCCATGGGTCGGCTCGTCTTATTGGAAGTTTACCGGAGGCGCCTTTGCAGCGATCGCCAAGTTGCACACGGGCGTGATAAACGACTTGAAGCGGAGAGGCGGGTCGCTGCACAGCGCTGGGGCGGATTCGATGATGCGGCCAAACGAGGAGGGACCGATGAGGAGGGGGTCGGGATGGGCCCGGGTCGTAGCGCGACCGCCATGACAGCCCGATGCACCGCGCTGCGGGGCCACACGCCGACTGTGTTTGTCGCCCGGCGCACTGATCGTCATCATCGTCGTTATTGTCGTCGTCGTTATTGTCGTTATTGTCGTCATCGTTATTGTCGTCGCCATTATTGTCGTCATCGTTATTGTCGTTATTGTCGTCGTCGTCGTCGCCGTTATCGCCGTTATTGTCGTCGCCGTTATTGTCGTCGCTGTCATCGCCGTTATTGTCGTCGCCGTTATTGTCGTCGCCGTTATTGTCGTTATTGTCGTCGCCGTTATTGTCGTTATTGCCGTTATTGTCGTCGCCGTTATTGTCATTATTGTCGTTATTGTCATCGCCGTTATTGTCGTCGCCGTTATTGTCGTCGCCGTTATTGTCGTCGCCGTTATTGTCGTTATTGTCGTCGCCGTTATTGTCGTCGCCGTTATTGTCGTCGCCGTTATTGTCGTTATTGTCGTCGCCGTTATTGTCGTCGCCGTTATTGTCGTTATTGTCGTCGCCGTTATTGTCGTTATTGCCGTTATTGTCGTCGCCGTTATTGTCGTTATTGCCGTTATTGCCGTTATTGTCGTCGCCGTTATTGTCGTTATTGCCGTTATTGTCGTCGCCGTTATTGTCGTTATTGCCGTTATTGTCGTCGCCGTTATTGTCGTTATTGTCGTTATTGTCGTCGCCGTTATTGTCGTCGCCGTTATTGTCGTCGCCGTTATTGTCGTCGCCGTTATTGTCGTCGCCGTTATTGTCGTCGCCGTTATTGTCGTCGCCGTTATTGTCGTTATTGTCGTTATTGTCGTCGCCGTTATTGTC
This sequence comes from Lampetra fluviatilis, assembly GCF_964198595.1. Lineage (NCBI taxonomy): Eukaryota > Metazoa > Chordata > Hyperoartia > Petromyzontiformes > Petromyzontidae > Lampetra > Lampetra fluviatilis. The sequence continues at coordinate 3,176,856 of NC_136331.1, forward strand.
GTCGCCGTTATTGTCGTTATTGTCGTTATTGTCGTCGCCGTTATTGTCGTCGCCGTTATTGTCGTCGCCGTCGCCGTTATTGTCGTCGCCGTTATTGTCGTCGTCGTCGCCGTTATTGTCGTCGCCGTTATTGTCGTCGTCGTCGTTATTGTCGTCGTCGTTATTGTCGTTATTGTCGTTGCCGTTATTGTCGTCGTCGCCGTTATTGTCGTCGTCGTCGTTATTGTCATCGTCGCCGTTATTGTCGTCGTCGTCGCCGTTATTGTCGTCGTCGTTATTGTCGTCGTCATTGTCGTCATCGTCGTCGTCGTTATTGTCGTCGTCATCATCGTCGTCGTTATTGCCGTAGTCGTCATTGTAATTATATCCACACGCAGCAGCCGCCCCCCCCCCCGGACCCCAACGTCTACAGTTGACAAACAAACCGCGCTCAGAAAACCTCAATCCGACCACGGGCGCTTTATCTTGCAAACAAACACTCGGCCGCACGCGGTGGCCGCAGCAAAGCTACAATTCCGGCTGCAACCACACGCACGCACAGACAAAGCTCCCCCGTGTAGCCTGGAACAGACTGTTTGGGGGGCAAGTGCTGTTGTCGAGTAGCAGCTGTGAAGGCCGCCCCTGTAGCGGGCGGTCGGTCGGCATCAGAGGCCAAGTTTGTACGCATCGCAGCAGGTAATCGCTTGAGGCGGAGTCGACCTAGGGGAGGCCCGGAACCAGATCGTGTAATCGTCACCTGGTATGGGTGGAGCAGGGCCGACCCAGAGACCCGCTCTCAACTCGAGACACGAGCCTCGACTTCAGATGCCAAAACCAACGAAACGCGTTCAACCGCAAGACACCAATTTGCACTTCCATTGAAGCATGGATAACGATGTCAAACCAACAGAGGCCTCGCAGATTTCTTTATAATAAACTAGCTTCACTACCCGGCTTCGCCCGGGACTTGGATTCTTATCTTGGATTAATACACGGCCTACGCTGAGGGTGGGGGGGGGGTGCGTGACGGGTGACATCACATCTGTGACGTCACAGATGTGACGTCACAGCTCACTTGCCGTGCAAAATATTACATCCATTATTGCGCCCCATCCCCCCCAAAATACAAAAGTCTATTTTTATACGTTTTGCATTGTGTACAGTCTGGAAGCTACACACATGCCAAATTTCAACTTTGTTGCATGTCGGGAAGTACGCTAAACATTTCGAAAAGACACACACATAATCACAAATTTCCCTTTAATATACATGTAGATATATTTTTTGTTTCCCCCACTGCGGCTGGCGAGCCGTGAAGGATGACGACGACGACGACGACGACGGCTGCACAGCGACCCCAACGCACGTCGACGCGGCAAGGTGAACCAAGGCGGGCGACCGGCACGGAACGACGATTTCATCGCGGCCCCCCCCAACCCCCCAGCAAAACAACGGCCCCCTCCTACCACCCCCCCCCCTCTCATCACCGCGGTGGTGGAACACACTGCGGCTAGCGCCAAGGTCGTCACTACGACCGCAACTGCAAGCAATGCATCTAAAGGCGATGCTGACGACGGAATAATTCAACTGGGCCTGAAACGAAATTTTTTTTTTCTCGTACGACGCGAATGTAAAGAAGAAGATCAAATAAATAATAATCCGCGATCCGATAGTTCGATGTCACAGGAAGTGATGTCACAGACACCATCGAACTCGAGACCCAATTTTTTTGTTTCATCTATCGTGAATTAAAAAAACGTATTAACACAGGAAGTGACGTCACAGACGCCGCCAAGACTCCAGATTTTTACGGAATCGTTCAACCGAACCAGGCGGCACAATTTATCGTTTGAAAGATGCAAATATAAAAATTCCGCGATTTGAAAGTTAGACGTCACAGACGCCGTTTTTACAGAATCATAAACCGAGCGTGAGACCCAATATTACATTTTCAGATATTGCTAATTAAAAATAACTAACACCATTCCGCGATCCGAAAATTTGATGTCACGGGAAGTTACGCATGTCACAGGAAGTGATGTCACAGACACCACCTAGACTCCAGATTTAACGGAATCATTAAACCGAAACCCGAGATGCAATTCGTATTGTGAACGGTGCAAATAACTAAATAGAAAAATTCCGCTATCCTAAAGTTTTGACGTCACAGGAAGCGATGGACATCACAGGAAGCGATGGACATCACAGGAAGCGATGGACATCACAGGAAGCGATGGACATCACAGGAAGCGATGGACATCACAGGAAGCGATGGACATCACAGGAAGCGATGGACATCACAGGAAGCGATGGACAACACAGGAAGCGATGGACAACACAGAAAGCGATGGACGTCACAGGAAGCGATGGACGTCACAGGAAGTGATGTCACAGACGCGACACAAAAGGCTCACACGCGGCTCTGCTGTGGAGAATGACAGAATCAAAAACACATTCCTGCGGAGGGAGCTGGTAGGAACGTTGGGTTGCTCGGTCAATGGCCTGCAGGGTCAACGGCGGCGTGGTGTATTCCGCAAATATGCCCGACTGTGAGGGCGGGCACAAGCCGGCGTGAGTAGGTTAAACGTTGAGTTTTATAAGGGCACCACGGGGTGACCAGCCCCTCCCCACCCAGCCCCACCCAGCCCCACCCCACCCAGCCCCACCCAACCGATCCCCTCCCCACCCCACCCAGCCCCTCACCCACCCAGCCCCTCTCCTCCCATTTTTGGATGCACGACGGACGGACGGACACAATAATCTCCTGTGGGCTGGTGTAACCAGGAGGTTCCTACCAGTACCAGATAATCCATCTCCTTCGCGTAAAATACAATGCGTCTCTCCACGTAAAACAACAAAAAAAACCCCCATAAAAGGACTTCTTACACAACCCTTACGATACAGAGGGCATTCCGCGTCTCATTATCTTGTTTACATTCTACGCGTCCCCGCGCATTTATTGTTGAGTTATGCATCGCTGTTACATTTTGCGTCCAAGTAGGACCCGCGTAGCGTGAAGCGCGGGAGGTGACCTCGTCAATAAACACGTTGCCAGCTCACCAGCATTGTGGCGCAATCGACAAGATCCCGACTGCTGCTGATGCTGCTGCTGATGATGATACACCGAACATTGAGCCCAGCTCCCGTCTATAAAGACCTGGCAGTTCATCAGCATTGTGGCTCAATCGACAAGATCCCGACTACTGCTACTGCTGATGATGATGACAGTGAATTCATAATAAATGGTTTTTGGGTGAGATCGCGTTATTTATAAATGTGTCGTAACCCTCAACCACCCGACACGGCCAATCAGTTAAAAAATGTGTCACGTTTTTTCAAAGGACAAAACAATTCGCTAAAATGACAGCGAATGTTGAAACCGCTCCTTGCCGATAAACATCTGCCAGCTCACCAGCGTTGTGGTTCAAGCGACAAGCCCCCGACTCTGCTGCTGATGTTGCTGATGATGATGACGATGATGATGACGACGATGATGACGATGTTGCTGATGATGATGACAATGATGACGATGATGAGGTTGCTGATGATGATGACGATGATGACGATGATGACGATGATGATGTTGCTGATGATGTTGCTGATGATGACGATGATGATGTTGCTGATGATGATGACGACGATGATGAGGTTGATGATGATGACGATGATGATGATGTTGATGATGACGATGATGATGACGATGATGATGAGGTTGCTGATGATGATGACGATGATGAGGTTGCTGATGATGATGACGATGATGTTGCTGATGATGTTGCTGATGATGACGATGATGATGTTGCTGATGATGTTGCTGATGATGATGATGTTGCTGATGATGATGAGGTTGATGACGATGATGATGTTGCTGATGATGATGACGATGATGATGATGATGTTGCTGATGATGATGACGATGATGTTGCTGCTGCTGCTGATGATGACGATGATGACGACGATGACGATGATACACCGAATGTTGAAACCCGTCCCGGAGTTGTGCTCACACGTGGAGCCAATTGTTGCCGGCACCGCACACTCCCCGGAGCGCCGTGTGACCGGTGGGGATTGTACTGGTAGGAACCTCCTGGTTCCACCAGCCCACAGGGGATTATTGTGTCCGTCCGTCCGTCGTGAAGGGAGGGGCTGGGTGGGGAGGAAGCGGGTGGGTGGGGAGGGTGGGGCTGGGTGGGGGGTGGGAGGGGTGGGGCTGGGTGGGGAGGGGAGGGTGGGGAGGTGCTGGGTGGGGAGGGTGGGGCTGGGTGGGGGGTGGGAGGGGTGGGGCTGGGTGGGGAGGGGCTGGTCACCCCGTGGTGCCCTTATACAACTCAACGTTTAACCTACTCACGCCGGCTTGTGCCCGCCCTCACAGTCGGCCATATTTGCGGAATACACCACGCCGCCGTTGACCCTGCAGGCCATTGACCGAGCAACCCAACGTTCCTACCAGCTCCCTCCTCCTCCGCAGCAGCAGGAATGTGTTTGTTTTCTTCAGGTGGAGGGGTCAAGGCGTGAAGGACACGGCAAGAAGTCTGTAGATCTATTTCACAGCATAGACACTTCTAAATCATCCAGATCGAAAACTCATTTCTTGAGAGCTGCTTTGCGCGTTCAATTTGTTGTCCTTCCCCCCGCACCTCCGATTAACACGGTTGGCTACGTACGGTGCGAAAGAAGTTCAACGCACATACGAACATGCACAAAGACGGCGCTTCAGCAGAGACAGAGGAGTTAGTGCGGAATCGCACCCCCACCCGGGTTGACTGTCAGTGGTGGGTGGAGCGAGGGGGGGAGTGGGTGGGCGAGTGAGATGATGGTTTCACCAGTGGTGAGTGGGTGAGTGGGTGAGTGAATGAGTGGATGAGCGAGCGTGATGATGGTTTCACCAGTGGTGGGTGGGTGAGCGAGTGGGATGGTGAGTGGGTGAGTGAATGAGTGGGTGAGCGAGTGAGATGATGGTTTCACCAGTGGTGGGTGGGTGAGCGGGTGGGACGGTGAGTGGGTGAGTGAATGAATGGGTGAGCGAGCGTGATGATGGTTTCACCAGTGGTGGGTGGGTGGGTGAGCGGGTGGGAGGGTGAGTGGGTGAGTGAATGAGTGGGTGAGCGAGTGAGATGGTTTAACCAGTGGTGCGTGGGTGAGCGAGTGGGATGGTGAGTGGGTGAGTGAATGAGCGGGTGAGCGAGCTTGATGATGGTTTCACCAGTGGTGGGTGGGTGAGCGGATGGGATGGTGAGTGGGTGAGTGAATGAGTGGGTGAGCGAGCGAGATGATGGTTCTACTAGTGGACGGTGGGTGGGTGAGCAGGTGGGACGGTGAGTGGGTGAGTGAATGAGCGGGCGAGATTATGGTTCTGCTGTTTATTTGGAGTTTGCGTGTCTCTCTCTCCCTTCCCCAGCAGTCGCGTGGAACTTTGTACGGTTTTCCCTCTTCATTTAGAATCAATAGCACGCGTTTAGACTACGAACATTCGACTTACAAACAAAACTGTCCGTATGTTCAGTTGCCCGCTCGGACCGAGTTGTAAGTTCAACCGCCCCGCCCAATAGATGGCGGTGGTGTCATCTACATCTACAGAACATGAAGAACCAGTGTCATCTACATCTACAGAACGTGAAGAAGCAGTGGCATCTACATCTGCAGAACGTGAAGAACCAGTGGCATCTACATCTGCAGAACATGAAGAACCAGTGTCATCTACATCTGCAGAACGTGAAGAACCAGTGGCATCTACATCTGCAGAACAAGAAGAACCAGTGTCATTTACATCTGCAGAACGTGAAGAACCAGTGGCATCTACATCTGCAGAACATGAAGAACCAGTGTCATCTACATCTGCAGAACGTGAAGAACCAGTGGCATCTACATCTGCAGAACATGAAGAACCAGTGTCATCTACATCTGCAGAACGTGAAGAACCAGTGGCATCGACATCTGCAGAACATGAAGAACCAGTGTCATCTACATCTGCAGAACATGAAGAGAACCAGTGTCATTTACATCTACAGAACGTGAAGAAGCAGTTTCATCTACATCTACAGAACGTGAAGAACCAGTGTCATCTACATCTGCAGAACATGAAGAACCAGAGTCATCTACATCTGCAGAACGTGAAGAACCAGTGTCATCTACATCTGCAGAACGTGAAGAAGCAGTGGCATCTACATCTACAGAACATGAAGAGAACCAGTGGCATCTACATCTGCAGAACGTGAAGAACCAGTGGCATCTACATCTGCAGAACATGAAGAACCCGTGGCATCTACATCTGCAGAACGTGAAGAACCAGTGGCATCTACATCTGCAGAACATGAAGAACCCGTGGCATCTACATCTGCAGAACGTGAAGAACCAGCGGCATCTACATCTGCAGAACGTGAAGAACCAGTGGCATCTACATCTGCAGAACATGAAGAACCAGTGGCATCAACATCTACAGAACGTGAGGAACCAGTGGCATCTACATCTGCAGAACGTGAAGAACCAGTGGCATCTACATCTACAGAACATGAAGAACCAGTGGCATCTACATCTACAGAACGTGAAGAACCAGTGTCATCTACATCTGCAGAACGTGAAGAAGCAGCGGCATCTACATCTACAGAACGTGAAGAACCAGTGGCATCTACATCTGCAGAACGTGAAGAACCAGCGGCGTCTACATCTACAGAACGTGAAGAACCAGTGGCATCTACATCTGCAGAACGTGAAGAACCAGCGGCGTCTACATCTACAGAACGTGAAGAACCAGTGGCATCTACATCTGCAGAACGTGAAGAACCGGTGGCATCTACATCTGCAGAACGTGAAGAACCGGTGGCATCTACATCTGCAGAACGTGAAGAACCAGTGGCATCTACATCTACAGAATGTGAAGAACCAGTGGCATCTACATCTACAGAACGTGAAGAACCAGTGGCATCGACATCTACAGAAAGTGAAGAACCAGTGGCATCTACATCTGCAGAACGTGAAGAACCCGTGGCATCTACATCTGCAGAACGTGAAGAACCAGTGGCATCTACATCTGCAGAACATGAAGAACCCGTGGCATCTACATCTGCAGAACGTGAAGAACCAGCGGCATCTACATCTGCAGAACGTGAAGAACCAGTGGCATCTACATCTGCAGAACGTGAAAAACCAATGGCATCTACATATGCAGAACGTGAAGAACCAGTGGCATCTACATCTGCAGAACGTGAATAACCAGTGGCATCTACATCTGCAGAACGTGAAGAACCAGTGGCATCTACATCTACAGAATGTGAAGAACCAGTGGCATCTACATCTACAGAACGTGAAGAACCAGTGGCATCTACATCTGCAGAACGTGAAGAACCAGTGGCATCGACATCTACAGAACGTGAAGAACCAGTGGCATCTACATCTGCAGAACGTGAAGAACCAGTGGCAATTACATCTGCAGAACATGAAGAACCAGTGTCATCTACATCTGCAGAACGTGAAGAACCAGTGGCATCTACATCTACAGAATGTGAAGAACCAGTGGCATCTACATCTACAGAACGTGAAGAACCAGTGGCATCTACATCTACAGAACGTGAAGAACCAGTGGCATCTACATCTGCAGAACGTGAAGAACCAATGGCATCTACATATGCAGAACGTGAAGAACCAGTGGCATCTACATCTGCAGAACGTGAAGAACCAGTGGCATCTACATCTGCAGAACGTGAAGAACCAGTGGCATCTACATCTGCAGAACGTGAAGAACCAGTGGCATCTACATCTGCAGAACGTGAAGAACCAGTGGCATCTACATCTGCAGAACGTGAAGAACCAGTGGCATCTACATCTGCAGAAGGTGAAGAACCAGTGGCATCTACATCTGCAGAACGTGAAGAACCAGTGGCATCTACATCTGCAGAACGTGAAGAACCAGTGGCATCTACATCTGCAGAACGTGAAGAACCAGTGGCATCTACATCTGCAGAACGTGAAGAACCAGTGGCATCTACATCTGCAGAACGTGAAGAACCAGTGGCATCTACATCTACAGAATGTGAAGAACCAGTGGCATCTACATCTACAGAACGTGAAGAACCAGTGGCATCTACATCTGCAGAACGTGAAGAACCAGTGGCATCGACATCTACAGAACGTGAGGAAGCAGTGGCATCTACAGCTACATAACGTGCAGAACCAGTTGCATCTACATCTACATAACGTGAAGAACCAGTGGCATCTACATCTGCAGAACGTGAAGAACCAGTGGCATCTACATCTGCAGAACATGAAGAACCAGTGGCATCGACATCTACAGAACGTGAGGAAGCAGTGGCATCTACATCTGCAGAACGTGAAGAACCAGCGGCGTCTACATCTGCAGAACGTGAAGAACCAGTGGAATCTACATCTGCAGAACGTGAAGAACCAGTGGCATCTACATCTGCAGAACATGAAGAACCAGCGGCAACTACATCTGCAGAACGTGAAGAACCAGTGGCATCTACATCTGCAGAACGTGAAGATCCAGTGGCATCGACATCTACAGAACGTGAAGAATCGGAGGCATCTACATCTGCAGAACGTGAAGAACCAGTGGCATCTACATCTACAGAAAGTGAAGAACTAGTGGCATCTACATCTACAGAACATGAAGAACCAGTGGCATCTACATCTGCAGAACGTGAAGAACCAGTGGCATCTACATCTGCAGAACGTGAAGAACCAGTGGCATCTACATCTGCAGAACGTGAAGAACAAGTGGCATCTACATCTGCAGAACGTGAAGAACCAGTGGCATCTACATCTGCAGAACGTGAAGAACCAGTGGCATCTACATCTGCAGAACATGAAGAACCCGTGGCATCTACATCTGCAGAACGTGAAGAACCAGCGGCATCTACATCTGCAGAACGTGAAGAACCAGTGGCATCTACATCTGCAGAACGTGAAGAACCAATGGCATCTACATATGCAGAACGTGAAGAACCAGTGGCATCTACATCTGCAGAACGTGAAGAACCAGTGGCATCTACATCTGCAGAACGTGAAGAACCAGTGGCATCTACATCTGCAGAACGTGAAGAACCAGTGGCATCTACATCTGCAGAACGTGAAGAACCAGTGGCATCTACATCTGCAGAACGTGAAGAACCAGTGGCATCTACATCTGCAGAAGGTGAAGAACCAGTGGCATCTACATCTGCAGAACGTGAAGAACCAGTGGCATCTACATCTGCAGAACGTGAAGAACCAGTGGCATCTACATCTGCAGAACGTGAAGAACCAGTGGCATCTACATCTGCAGAACGTGAAGAACCAGTGGCATCTACATCTGCAGAACGTGAAGAACCAGTGGCATCTACATCTACAGAATGTGAAGAACCAGTGGCATCTACATCTACAGAACGTGAAGAACCAGTGGCATCTACATCTGCAGAACGTGAAGAACCAGTGGCATCGACATCTACAGAACGTGAGGAAGCAGTGGCATCTACAGCTACATAACGTGCAGAACCAGTTGCATCTACATCTACAGAATGTGAAGAACCAGTGGCATCTACATCTACAGAACGTGAAGAACCAGTGGCATCTACATCTGCAGAACGTGAAGAACCAGTGGCATCGACATCTACAGAACGTGAGGAAGCAGTGGCATCTACATCTGCAGAACGTGAAGAACCAGCGGCGTCTACATCTGCAGAACGTGAAGAACCAGTGGCATCTACATCTGCAGAACGTGAAGAACCAGTGGCATCTACATCTGCAGAACATGAAGAACCAGTGTCATCTACATCTGCAGAATGTGAAGAACCAGTGGCATCTACATCTGCAGAACATGAAGAACCAGTGTCATCTACATCTGCAGAACGTGAAGAACCAGTGTCATTTACATCTGCAGAACGTGAAGAACCAGTGTCATCTACATCTGCAGAACGTGAAGAACCAGTGTCATCTACATCTGCAGAACGTGAAGAACCAGTGGCATCTACATCTGCAGAACGTGAAGAACCAGTGGCATCTACATCTACAGAACGTGAAGAACCAATGTCATCTACATCTGCAGAACATGAAGAACTAGTGTCATCTACATCTGCAGAATGTGAAGAACCAGTGTCATTTACATCTGCAGAACGTGAAGAACCAGTGGCATCTACATCTGCAGAACGTGAAGAACCAGTGGCATCTACATCTGCAGAACGTGAAGAACCAGTGGCATCTACATCTGCAGAACGTGAAGAACCAGTGGCATCTACATCTGCAGAACGTGAAGAACCAGTGGCATCTACATCTACAGAACGTGAAGAACCAGTGTCATCTACATCTGCAGAACATGAAGAACCAGTGGCATCTACATCTGCAGAACGTGAAGAACCAGTGTCATTTACATCTGCAGAACGTGAAGAACCAGTGGCATCTACATCTACAGAACATGAAGAACCAGTGGCATCTACATCTACAGAACGTGAAGAACCAGTGTCATCTACATCTGCAGAACGTGAAGAACCAGTGTCATTTACATCTGCAGAACGTGAAGAACCAGTGTCATCTAGATCTGCAGAACGTGAAGAACCAGTGGCATCTACATCTACAGAACGTGAAGAACCAATGTCATCTACATCTGCAGAACATGAAGAACTAGTGTCATCTACATCTGCAGAATGTGAAGAACCAGTGTCATTTACATCTGCAGAACGTGAAGAACCAGTGGCAACTACATCTGCAGAACGTGAGGAAGCAGTGGCATCTACATCTACAGAACATGAAGACCCACTGGCATCCACATCTGCAGAACGTGAAGAAGCAGCGGCAACTACATCTGCAGAACGTGAAGAACCAGTGGCATCTACATCTGCAGAACGTGAAGAACCAGTGGCATCTACATCTGCAGAACGTGAAGAACCAGCGGCATCTACATCTGCAGAACGTGAAGAACCAGTGGCATCTACATCTGCAGAACGTGAAGAACCAGTGGCATCTACATCTGCAGAACGTGAAGAACCAATGGCATCTACATCTGCAGAACGTGAAGAACCAGTGGCATCTACATCTGCAGAACGTGAAGAACCAGTGGCATCTACATCTGCAGAACGTGAAGAACCAGTGGCATCTACATCTGCAGAACGTGAAGAACCAGTGGCATCTACATCTGCAGAACGTGAAGAACCAGTGGCATCTACATCTGCAGAACGTGAAGAACCAGTGGCATCTACATCTACAGAACGTGAAGAACCAGTGGCATCTACATCTACAGAACGTGAAAAACCAGTGGCATCTACATCTGCAGAACGTGAAGAACCAGTGGCATCGACATCTACAGAACGTGAGGAAGCAGTGGCATCTACAGCTACATAATGTGAAGCACCAGTGGCATCTACATCTGCAAAACGTGAAGAACCAGTGGCATCTACATCTGCAGAACGTGAAGAACCAGTGGCATCGACATCTACAGAACGTGAGGAAGCAGTGGCATCTACAGCTACATAATGTGAAGCACCAGTGGCATCTACATCTGCAGAACATGAAGAACCAGTGTCATCTACATCTGCAGAATGTGAAGAACCAGTGGCATCTACATCTGCAGAACATGAAGAACCAGTGTCATCTACATCTGCAGAACGTGAAGAACCAGTGTCATTTACATCTGCAGAACGTGAAGAACCAGTGTCATCTACATCTGCAGAACGTGAAGAACCAGTGTCATCTACATCTGCAGAACGTGAAGAACCAGTGGCATCTACATCTGCAGAACGTGAAGAACCAGTGGCATCTACATCTGCAGAACGTGAAGAACCAGTGGCATCTACATCTACAGAACGTGAAGAACCAATGTCATCTACATCTGCAGAACATGAAGAACTAGTGTCATCTACATCTGCAGAATGTGAAGAACCAGTGTCATTTACATCTGCAGAACGTGAAGAACCAGTGGCATCTACATCTGCAGAACGTGAAGAACCAGTGGCATCTACATCTGCAGAACGTGAAGAACTAGTGGCATCTACATCTGCAGAACGTTAAGAACCAGTGGAATCTACATCTGCAGAACGTGAAGAACCAGTGGCATCTACATCTGCAGAACGTGAAGAACCAGTGGCATCTACATCTACAGAACGTGAAGAACCAGTGTCATCTACATCTGCAGAACATGAAGAACCAGTGGCATCTACATCTGCAGAACGTGAAGAACCAGTGTCATTTACATCTGCAGAACGTGAAGAACCAGTGGCATCTACATCTACAGAACGTGAAGAACCAGTGTCATCTACATCTACAGAACGTGAAGAACCAGTGTCATCTACATCTGCAGAACGTGAAGAACCAGTGTCATTTACATCTGCAGAACGTGAAGAACCAGTGTCATCTACATCTGCAGAACGTGAAGAACCAGTGGCATCTACATCTGCAGAACGTGAAGAACCAGTGGCATCTACATCTGCAGAACGTGAAGAACCAGTGGCATCTACATCTGCAGAACGTGAAGAACCAGTGGCATCTACATCTACAGAACGTGAAGAACCAATGTCATTTACATCTGCAGAACATGAAGAACTAGTGTCATCTACATCTGCAGAATGTGAAGAACCAGTGTCATTTACATCTGCAGAACGTGAAGAACCAGTGGCATCTACATCTGCAGAACGTGAAGAACCAGTGGCATCTACATCTGCAGAACGTGAAGAACCAGTGGCATCTACATCTGCAGAACGTGAAGAACCAGTGGAATCTACATCTGCAGAACGTGAAGAACCAGTGGCATCTACATCTGCAGAACGTGAAGAACCAGTGGCATCTACATCTACAGAACGTGAAGAACCAGTGTCATCTACATCTGCAGAACGTGAAGAAGCAGTGGCATCTACATCTGCAGAACGTGAAGAACTAGTGGCATCTACATCTGCAGAACGTGAAGAACTAGTGGCATCTACATCTGCAGAACGTGAAGAAGCAGTGGCATCTACATCTGCAGAACGTGAAGAACCAGTGGCATCTACATCTGCAGAACGTGAAGAACCAGTGTCATTTACATCTGCAGAACGTGAAGAACCAGTGGCATCTACATCTACAGAACGTGAAGAACCAGTGTCATCTACATCTACAGAACGTGAAGAACCAGTGTCATCTACATCTGCAGAACGTGAAGAACCAGTGTCATTTACATCTGCAGAACGTGAAGAACCAGTGTCATCTACATCTGCAGAACGTGAAGAACCAGTGGCATCTACATCTGCAGAACGTGAAGAACCAGTGGCATCTACATCTGCAGAACGTGAAGAACCAGTGTCATCTACATCTGCAGAACGTGAAGAACCAGTGTCATCTACATCTGCAGAACGTGAAGAACCAGTGGCATCTACATCTGCAGAACGTGAGGAAGCAGTGGCATCTACATCTACAGAACATGAAGACCCACTGGCATCCACATCTGCAGAACGTGAAGAAGCAGCGGCAACTACATCTGCAGAACGTGAAGAACCAGTGGCATCTACATCTGCAGAACGTGAAGAACCAGCGGCATCTACATCTGCAGAACGTGAAGAACCAGTGGCATCTACATCTGCAGAACGTGAAGAACCAGTGGCATCTACATCTGCAGAACGTGAAGAACCAATGGCATCTACATCTGCAGAACGTGAAGAACCAGTGGCATCTACATCTGCAGAACGTGAAGAACCAGTGGCATCTACATCTGCAGAACGTGAAGAACCAGTGGCATCTACATCTGCAGAACGTGAAGAACCAGTGGCATCTACATCTGCAGAACGTGAAGAACCAGTGGCATCTACATCTGCAGAACGTGAAGAACCAGTGGCATCTACATCTGCAGAACGTGAAGAACCAGTGGCATCTACATCTGCAGAACGTGAAGAACCAGTGGCATCTACATCTACAGAATGTGAAGAACCAGTGGCATCCTACATCTACAGAACGTGAAAAACCAGTGGCATCTACATCTGCAGAACGTGAAGAACCAGTGGCATCGACATCTACAGAACGTGAGGAAGCAGTGGCATCTACAGCTACATAATGTGAAGAACCAGTGGCATCTACATCTGCAAAACGTGAAGAACCAGTGGCATCTACATCTGCAGAACATGAAGAACCAGTGGCATTGACATCTACAGAACGTGAGGAAGCAGTGGCATCTACATCTGCAGAACGTGAAGAACCAGCGGCGTCTACATCTGCAGAACGTGAAGAACCAGTGGCATCTACATCTGCAGAACGTGAAGAACCAGTGGCATCGACATCTACAGAACGTGAGGAAGCAGTGGCATCTACAGCTACAGAACGTGAAGAACCAGTGGCATCTACATCTACAGAACGTGAAGAACCGGTGGCATCTACATCTGCAGAACGTGAAGAACCAGTGGCATCTACATCTGCAGAACGTGAAGAACCAGTGGCATCTACATCTACAGAATGTGAAGATCCAGTGGCATCTACATCTACAGAACGTGAAGAACCAGTGGCATCTACATCTGTAGAACGTGAAGAACCAGTGGCATCGACATCTACAGAACGTGAGGAAGTAGTGGCATCTACAGCTACATAACGTGAAGAACCAGTGGCATCTACATCTGCAGAACGTGAAGAACCAGTGGCATCTACATCTGCAGAACATGAAGAACCAGTGGCATCGACATCTACAGAACGTGAGGAAGCAGTGGCATCTACATCTGCAGAACGTGAAGAACCAGCGGCGTCTACATCTGCAGAACGTGAAGAACCAGTGGCATCTACATCTGCAGAACGTGAAGAACCAGTGGCATCGACATCTACAGAACGTGAGGAAGCAGTGGCATCTACATCTACAGAACGTGAAGAACCGGTGGCATCTACATCTGCAGAACCACTTTTAAAGCCATTCCCCGTGTCTAGTTGACACGCAGCACAACAAGTTTGGAATCGACAGGAGTAAAGTTGGACTCGTAAACAAATAGACTTGCGAACACAAACCTCAAACCTCAGGAACCTAACCCGTTTGCAAGCCGAGGAGTGCCTGTATTTGGCCGACACTATCCACATCCACGCGATGGATTGTGACGATGGTGGCAAGCCCCTTTTCTTTGGGCCATCACTTGCGATAGCCGGGGTTCACTTCTGACAATAAAAAGCCACGTAGCAGCTTAGTGGGGCTTTAGCTGGCAAAGTATGTTTTACTGGTAGGAACCTCCTGGTTACACCAGCCCACAGGGGATTATTGCGTCCGTCCGTCGTGCATCCAAAAATGGGAGGGGTGGGGCTGGGTGAGGAGGGGCTGGTCACCCCGTGGTGCTCTTATAAAACTCAACGTTTAAACTACTCACGTCGGCTTGTGCCCACCCTCACAGTCGGGCATATTTGCGGAATACACCACGCCGCCGTTGACCCTGGCCATTGACCGAGCAACCCAACGTTCCTACCAGCTCCCTCCGCAGGAATGTGTTAAAAATACCAACACGTTTTCAGTTTATTGGCAGCGCTATGCTGCCCATTACCTACAGAGAACAGCGCTAAAGGATTGGCGGTCAGTATCGGTCAAAAGTGGTGGGCTCTTGAGGAGGGGGGGGGGGGGGGGGGGAGTGGTGGCGCAGCGGTTAGCAGGCCCCCCCCCCCCGCTACAAACCCTCCACCCCCTCTCCCTCCGATCACGGCTATGTACAGCGCGAAAGACGTTCCACGAACAAGAACCCGGCGACCAGAGTTCGATTCCCGCCTCGTGGCCAAACAGCGGTGACGATTAGAATCGAACCGCTTATCGGATTATAATCATCCGGAAGCGGCTCGGAGCCTCCCCTAGGTCGACTCGGCCTCAAGCGAGTACCCGGTGCGGTGCGTAGTAAACCCCTGCGTGTGCAATGCCGACCCTCACAGGCGCTGCTCGCCAACAGCACTTGGCCCAGCAGTCTGTTGAAGGCTACACGGGGGATCTTTGTCTTGAGATAACAATGTAACGCTCTCCGCAACTTCTCCATATGGACAAAGCCTTGTATCTATAAATGGATCGCCAAAAAGCTATTCAAATTCTGTGGGCCACACGGAACCCCCCCCCCCCAACTACATCGACTGGACATCTGTGACAGAGCCCTTCACAATTCATCGGATTCCTCCAGACTATAAATCAATATTCAGATTCTGGTGAGATGTTGACTACCTCGCCTGGTGTGCAGGAGGTCGTGGGTTCGATCCCGACCCTGACGCCTGCTGCTGTATATTTGGAGTCTGCGTGTCTCTATCTCTGCCCATGGTCGCGATGATGACGATGACAATAAGCCACTTCGTTGAGCTATAATCTGTGATAGCCAGGAAGTCGCTTCTGATCAAAAGGGCTACGTAGCTCAGTGGGCCTTACCTGGCAAGATAAAAATTGTTTAATAGTTTAAATATTGTCCACTTAATCATAATTATTACTGCCATGGGGGCGTTTAGGACTATCAACAAGGGCTAGCGCACGAGTTAAACCTGCGAGCGAATCCCAATATTTATTTCCACCGGAACAAATCCGACAAGCCGCAAAGCTCTTTTTGTCCCCACGGATTTCTGGCGAGCGCAAGAAACGTTTGAGGGCGACACCCCTCCCCGCCCCGGGCCAAGACAGCCGCAGGAGCCGGGGGAAGGAACGGAGGAAGGAGCCGGGGGAAGGAGCGGGGTAAGGAACGCCCGAGGGCCGAGACGGAGCCGCTCACATCTGCCCGCGGCGGATCGACCGGCATCATCGCCGCGACGGCCCTGGGGGAGCGTCTCCATCCAGCAGTGGAGAGACCGCGGCCTGCGGCGGGGGGGGGGGGGGCGGCGGGGGCGTCGTGCCCGCTGCTGCGAGCGGTGGGCACGCGGGTTCGGGGGACACCCAGAAGGAAAAACGAGGCGGGGAAAACAGTGGAGGGTGCGCAAATGACGCGTGGAGTGGGGAGAGAAGGGGGAGATGCTCCCTGGGATGGTCTGCGGGCCTCTGCGTGGCTATAGGTCTCTAGAAGTCTCTATGGGTCTATGTATGTCTGTGGGTCTATGTATCTCGCAGAGTCTCTATGGGTCTATGTATCTCTATGGGTCTCTATGGGTCTCTATGTATCTCTATGGGTCTCTATGGGTGTCTACGCATCTCCATGTGTCTCCCTCCACGAGCATGCAAGTGGGAGGGGCTGTCGGCCTGCAGGCGTCAGGGCAGAGACTAACAGTGGAGTGGCAGTCCAAGGAGGGAGCGAGGGATCACGCGCGCCCAGCGAGTGGCACGCCCACGGTGGAGATGGAGCGACGCAATGGGATTGTTGTGCAAGCCGGGCAGATCGCTCCGTCGTCGGAGGTTCCGTGGCGAGGAGCGGTGGCGCAGCGGTGGACGCAGCCAACACCGACGAAACCGGCCACTGGGCCCTCCCCTAGGTCGACTCGGCCTCAAATGAGTAGCCCGGTGCGTTGCGGGAGAGACAAAGGCGGCCCGGGCGTGGTGCTTTGCCAGCCAATCACATCACAGGCGCGCTGCTACTCGCCAACAGCACTTGCCCCAACAGTCTGCCGAGGCTACACGGGGGATCTTTGTCTGCGGTGACTGAATCACGGGTGGTCTACGTAGGGTGCGAAAGAAGTTCGAGGTAGGGGACACGAGACCATCAACACTGAAGGTCCCCCCCTCTCTCTCTCTGGACTACAAAACGCCATACGGCCAGCGAGAAACAGCACTAAATTTCAATGTAAAGCTTTCGTGACTGCAGGGATTCATCTTCTTGGTTCTTTCGGTAAAGTCACGTAGAAGGGAAATAATAAAAAAGTAAAAGTAAAACATAATAAATTATAAAATAATACAAATAAACCATAATAAAGTATGTTTTATTTTTATTATTTTAATAAAACATAATAAATAATGTTTCATTTTTATTATTTCCCTTCTACGTGACTTTACCGAAAGAACCAAGAAGATGAAACAGCACTAACTCAAGGAGTAACCGATAATCCGATTTTTTTTTTTTACAAAATTAAATATCCGTTATTTTACTTTAGCAAGGTATTCTTTTTATTCTCTATAACTTTCTTATATTTTTATTAGAACTTTAAGAACTTGCGATGGTGGAGGGGGGGGACAACATGGGGCGATGTTGGGGGTGGGAACGGCGTGGATTCAAAAACAGCTTTAGCCGAATTCCTGAAAATAAATTTATTATTTTAAATATAATGATTTGTAAATAATGATGATGATGATGCGTCATCGCTGAGATATCTGAAGTCACAAAATCAAACAGCCGGTAAAATAGTAAACACGCACTGAAGACACAATCGTGAACACAGTGGTGATCACAAAGACACAATCGTGAACACAAAGACACAATCGTGAACACAGTGGTGGACACAAAGACACAATCGTGAACACAGTGGTGGACACAAAGACACAATCGTGGACACAAAGACACAATCGTGAACACAGTGGTGGACACAAAGACACACTCTTAAACACAGTGGTGAACACAAAGACACAATCGTGAACACAGTGGTGGACACAAAGACACTCTTAAACACAGTAGTGATCACAAAGACACAATCGTGAACACACAGTGGTGATCACAAAGACACAATCGTGAACACAAAGACACAATCGTGAACACAAAGACCCAATCGTGAACACAAAGACACAATCGTGAACACAAAGACACAATCGTGAACAGTGGTGACCACAAAGACACAATCGTGAACACAATCGTGAACACAAAGACACAGTGGTGAACACAAAGACACTGTTGTGAACACAATAGTGAACACAAAGACACAATCGTGAACACACAGCAGACAGACACACATACGAGAGAGAGGAGTTTGAAGCCGGTGGGGGTAGTGGCAGGTCAATGAAAGGCACTCCAAGTTCATGGTGAA
This sequence comes from Lampetra fluviatilis, assembly GCF_964198595.1. Taxonomy (NCBI): domain Eukaryota; kingdom Metazoa; phylum Chordata; class Hyperoartia; order Petromyzontiformes; family Petromyzontidae; genus Lampetra; species Lampetra fluviatilis. The sequence continues at coordinate 3,195,645 of NC_136331.1, forward strand.
TGCGGAGTGATTATTGATTATTGATCAGCGCCATCATCATCGTCGTCTCGATTTATAGACTGATAATTACTGTGTAGTCCACACGAGGCTGCCAATGGCACCACCATCACCATCATCTCCAAAACTACCATCATCTCTACAATACCACTACCATAACTACCACCACCATCACCACAACTACCACCACCATCTCTAAAACCACCATCTCTACCATACCACTACCATAACTACCACACCATCATCACCAACATCACCATCACCACCATCACCACAACTACCACCACCATCTCCAAAACCACCACAATCTCTACCATAACTACCACACCATCACCTACATCACCATCACCATCATCACCACAACCATCTCTAAAACCACCATCTCTACCATACCACTACCATAACTACCACACCATCATCACCACCACCAAACCACCACCAGAACCAAAATAAACACCACCATCAGCACCTTCATCTCCACCACCATCATGACCTGCACCATCATCTCCACCATCAACGGCCCCACCACCAAAACCACATCACCACACCACTACCACACCAACACTACCACACCACCACCACCACACACCACCACACACTCCACCAACCACCACAACACCACTCCACACACCACACCACACAACCACAACACCACCAACCACCACCACCACCACCACACCACCACCACACAACCACCACCACCACAACACCACCACACACATCACCACCAACCACCACCACAAACACAACCCCACCACCCCATCACACCACACAACCACCACCACAACACCCCACCACCACACACCACCACAACACACACCACACAACCACCACCACCAACCACCACACCACAACACCACCACCACCACCACACACCACCACAACACACAACCACAACACCACCACCACCACCACAACACACAACCACAACACCATCACTTACTCTTATGGCCACAACTTTTGCCCGCGCTGGGGCTTCTGACGATGGCTCGCCCCGCCACCCTGAAGGCTTCCATGGCGCAGCTGGCAGGCGACGTTGGTGCTGGTGGTGGTTGTTGTTGTTGTGGTTGTTGTTGTTGTTGTATTACAAGCTGCTGCTGCTGCTGTAGGTTGTTGTTGTTAATCGGCTGAGAAGTCGTCGCCTCCGCCGCCGCCTCCCGACTCGCAACTTTTTGTAATGAAAACTCCGGAGCCACGCCCACTGGGCGTGGCTCCGGAGAGAGGCAACCCGCGATTAACATAAATTAACATAACTTAACATAACTTAAAACTAACATAAATTAACATAACTTTAAAAAAAACACGTGAATTCAAACTGCCGTTTGGAATAGCCGCGCGTGGGCGTGGCCTGTTATGTTAATATGGAACAAGGGCGGGGCTTGTTGGATTAGGGCGTGGCGAGCCTCGCCGTGTAGACCAATGGGAGGCGAGACATTTTATGGTAATTTGCGAAGGGCGGGGGACCCCTTCCCCCCGCCCCTCCCATTATGCTAATTAGACAAACAAGCGCTGGCGCGCGCGCTCCAGAGCCACGCTGGCGTGACGTGGATGACGTCAGCCCACGAAGGTCGATGACGCGCAGGGGAGGCCATGTTGGTCAGGGGTAACGGAGCGAGCGCGGGGCTAAACGGGCGGACATGTTTGTAAAGGAGGGTGGAGTCGCACGTGGAGTGACGTCACAAAGCATCAACACGTGCGTCGTTATTTACACAATATGGCAGCCGGCCGGTGACGTCAACAATCAAGTGTGTTTACCCTTTATGTCAATAACACAGGTGTTAAGATGTTTAAACACAAAATAGAAACCTTTTTGGTGTTTCAACTATTTATACTTGGACGCCGCACTCAATAAATGTGGGTTGCTATTATTAATAAAGGGCCGTCCATAAATGACGTCACGCGCTTAGGGGGGGGGAGGGGGGTCAGACATTTGTGACGATGTGTGACGAGGGGGGGAGGGGGGGTTTGAGAATGGGACGTCACATCAAAATGCGCAACTTTAAATAAATATTAACTAAATTGAATTGTTATAACCACACAAATTTTGATTAATTTTCATTATTAACGATTTGATTATGTAAATTTACTAAGGTCACGTTTTATTGAGTTCATGAAGGAGCATTTTGCTTCTCCATGAGAGAATGGAGAAACACACATTTAGTAATTTGTTTGAACGATTAATATTAAACATTTTTATTCTATTGATTCTACCAGAGCTTTTCATTCTGTGAAATTAATATGTGATTGTTATAATTGTACTCTCCATTTTGCTTCGTTCTACTACAAAGTTTCAAGTATTTTTTGTTATAGTTATAATTACTTTTAATATTTTATAATTATCAGAGAATTTCAATATCATATTCTGAACATCTGCAGTTTTAGTTAGACGTTGAATATTTTCAAGTGAATGTTATGCTAAATTTAAGCTTTCCAACGACCTCCTTTTTAATAAATGTTTTCTCCTACAACATCAGAGTGCAGCGCCACATTAAATACGCACTACAATGACAATAGTTTAAAGCGATTTGAAGCAAGTTTCATTTTCAAAATGGAAATATGGTTTTGGGGAAGGGGGGGGCAGAGATTTGTAACGTCATATTTGAGGAGGGGGGTCTGACTTTTTGTGACGCCGCGTGACGAGGGGAGGGGGAGTGTCAAAAATCGGCCAAAATCGCGTGACGTCATTTATGGACGGCCTCTTATATAAACGCCCAACTTTATCTGTGATGAACGCTGCACTTGCCGTCGTTTCCACGAAGGGGGCGCTGCAAACCTCCGCGCCTGAACGACGGAGGCGCAGGGACCGACGTTCGATCACGTTGGAATCGATCTGCAGACGGCGGCAGAGGTCGCAAACGGGTACCCGATACCCGTACCCTACCCGATACCCGGCTACCCGTACCCGGCCAGGTACGGGTACGGGTAGCCGTTTGCGACCCTGGTGCGGCCGGGTAGGGGTACGGGTACGGGTAGGCCGTGGGTCACTGATGAGTAACCGTTGTCACTCATTTCGGGTAGGGTACAGGTAGGGAACGGGTACCCATTTGCGACCCTGGTGCGGCCGGGTACGGGTAAGGAATCAAAACCCGTTTGCGACCTCTGGACGGCGGTCTTCTCGCACGGCCAGTTGTGTCGCCTTATCTCGATCCCGCAATCCCATGAAGGTGAAAGTCCGCATCGAACCGAACCCCCAGCAAGGACATCTACTTTACGACGAGAGAAAATTCACACAAAATGTCGTTTTCAATGAAGTCTTCCAGATGTAAAATGGTATTTGTATATAAACAACTTTCTCTATGATAATTGGTTTTTTACCCTTCTATCTGACAACAAAACTGTCAGTTTTTTTTTTACTGGCAAAGGAGGTTCCAATGGTGTAAATGCTTACCCCGAGCTCTCATACTCTGATGGTGCATTGTCTTTGAGTTGTGCGCCTTTTGGCGTCATCTGGTCCAACCAATGTGAGACTAGGCTCTAAGGAAAGCCGTCCCTTGGTGTGGACCAATCAGTTTCAAGGACAATGCATTTATTATCATCGCATGTTTTTGTTTGCATTTCGACTGCAGGTATTGTGGTTAATGCAGTGACATGAATCCTTGTAAAAGGTTTCAGTTTTGTTTGCCAGAAAAAAGGGGAAAAAACCCTATTATTACATTTCGATTTAAAGCTTTCGTGACTGCAGGGATTCATCTTCTTGGTTCTTTCGGTAAAGTCACGTAGAAGGGAAATAATAAAATAATAAAAATAAAATTAAAAATATATACAAATTATGGTTAATTTGTATTATTTCCCTTCTACGTGACTTTACCGAAAGAACCAAGAAGATGAAACCCTATTATTATGTTTTCATACTTTGACACTGGCCAATAAAGTCCCAATTCACGAACGCATTCTGCGCGTACACGATCCGACCGCGTGATGCGCCACGAATGATCTGGCTCCATTTGAACCGTCACGTGTGTAGGCTGCGATTGTGACGCGTGTGCCCCAATGTCCAATGCGTGGTGGTGTCGAGATATAGTGGCCGTCCATAAATGACGTCATGCGATTTTTGACAATTTGACCCCCCCCCCCCCTTCGTCACACGGCGTTACAAAAAGTCAGACCCCCCCCCCCCTCAAATATGACGTCACAAAGCTCTGCCCCCCTCCCCAAAAAAAAATAAAACTTCAAATCGCTTTAAACTATTGTCATTGTAGTGCGTGTTTAATGTGGCGCTGCACTCTGATGTTGTAGGAGAAAACATCAAACAGTCTATTTAATTAAGTAGAACGCGTCGTCTATATTTATTTAAAGTTGCGCATTTTGATGTGACGTCACATTTCTCAAACCCCCCCCCCTCGACACAAATGTCTGACCCCCCCCCCCCCAGGTTCGTGACGTCATTTATGGACGGCCCCTAACGTCACTCGTGCACGTCTCTTGAAGGTGGCACGCTGTTGAAAAGTGTCCACTCCACGCGACCGGTTGCACGCGGCCGGTTGCACGCGGCCGGTTGCACGCGGCCGGTTGCACGCGGCCGGTTGCACGCGACCGAATGCACGCGACCGGTTGCACGCGACCGGTTGCACGCGACCGGTTGCACGCGACCGATTGCACGCGACCGGTTGCAGGCGACCGGTTGCACGCGACCGGTTGCACGCGACGGATAACGGCTCTCGCATCCATCCGACACACGACAGCAGGAGCCGAAGTCAAGGTTTGTGTTTTATTACAACAAGAACATGATTACAGATAAAAACTATCACATAACTGCCTTTCAAGTCCAACACGTTATGTGTTTTCTCTTATTTTCAGTGTTTACCCAAGAAGGAGGAAAAAAAATATATAAAGTTGCAAAATACAAATAAAACTTTCATTTTAATTTTTAGTGTTTAAAGATTAAAAGTGTGGAGAGACACTCTCTCTAGCGTGATGTGATCAACTCAAAACTGCAATTGTGATACGTGGCCTGCCGCTGTACGAAAAGTGAAGGCCACTCACTCCCCGTTGCTATGGAATTATACAACAATAATGAAACCACTGCTGGATTGAAGGCCTCCTACAATCCGTGTCGATCATGGGGGTTGTTTGACCATACTTCACCACGCTGGTCAAAGCGGCTTGGTCGAATTAAGTGTGCGATGGAGCCAAAGACCGGTTCAGACATCGACTCGCCGTGGACGGGAATGAAACTAAACTCGACATGATTAATGCTAAGCTAGGCAACTCGGGCGTGACGGTGGCGAGATGTTAACGACCTCGCCTGGTCGACAGGAGGTCGTGGGTTCAACCCTGACGACGCCTGCTGTATATTTGGAGTCTGCGTGTCTCTCTCATCATCATCACGGTGGCTAGGAGATGTTAACTACCTCGCCTGGTATGCAGGAGGTCGTGGGTTCAATCCCGATCCCAACGCCTGCTGCATATTTGGAGTTTGCGTGTCTCTCTCTCATCATCATCACGATGGCTAGATGTTAACTACCTCGCCTGGTAGACAGGAGGTCGTGGGTTCAACCCTGACCCTGACGCCTGCTGTATATTTGGAGTTTTCGTGTCTCTCTCATCATCATCACGGTGGCTAGGAGATGTTAACGACCTCGCCTGGTATGCAGGAGGTCGTGGGTTCAATCCCGATTTCAACGTCTGCTGCATATTTGGAGTTTGCGTGTCTCTCTCCGTGGCCGCGTGGATTTTCTCAGGATCCTGCGGTGTTTCCCTCCACGTTAAGAATCAATGTCACGGTGTTTGGAATATATTTGGCTGCTACAAATTTCCACATGATGACGATAAGCCACTCTGCTGTTGAGCTATTATTTGTGCAAGGTCGCTTCTAAAAAAAGGAGTTTTAGAGCTCAGTGGGCCTTTCAGTTTTAATTCAACCAGATGGGACTTTAGTTTGAAGAATCGATATCAGCGCTGGATGGAGGCCTCTCCAAGCCGTCGGGATCTGATCTCATCTCCACCGCTGGCAGTTTGGTATCATCACGAGACCGCCAGAGAGAGAGGGGTAGGGGGGGGGGGTTGAAGTCTAACAGCGCCACACCACCGAAAAATCGACGTCGAAATCCCTTCGCGCCGTTACGTAGACGAACCGTGCCTGAACGTTGGACAGGGCCCCATGGGAAATTGGACCAGGACCCCATCCAACGTCAAAACCGCAACAATCCACTGCTCCCTCGGGTTTTGTAGTATGGAACTCCCCAACAAACTCCATGTGGGCAAGGCAACTGCGGGCATCTTGGATAGGTTTGTGCCCAAAATGGTGAACGAAAAAAAAAAATCGCCGGTTTTGTCGTGTTTTACCGATATACCGTTCCTCGGGTCACAGCGGCGTGGAATTGACATGGGCGACAGCAAGTCGGCGAGAGACAGCAACAAAAAACCAAGCGGGCAGCCGCTGACACACCCCCCCCCAACCCCCGGGGGATTAACAACGAAACAAGCGGGGCGCACTTCCCGCACTCGTTCATATACATATATACAGTACACAGTGCGGTACAGCGAATCACCACCACCACCACCGAGGGCGGAGGAGGAGACAGAGAAGGGGATATGGAATCAGTTCGCGTTGCAGGCGGCTGGCTGGGGTGGACCGCCGTGTTGCCGTTGCAGCCGAGAGCATCACCCGGCAGTGGATTCGACCATGGCTTCCTGCCGCCACCGATGATGATGATGCAAGCACAACTTCTTTCGCAGCCGTCACGCAGCCAACCCGTGTTCATCGGGAGGTGCGGTGGAGAAGGGGGGCTAGGTGGGGAAGGACAACATACTAAACACGGCGATGACGACAGTCAGAGCGCCGCATTTACACCAAAACCGTGCGGTTTCCGCGGGAATTGCCACGTGCGCGATATGTCTTTAGTACTATGTACAGCTCCATCTGCGGACCGGAGAGCCGCCCACGCAACTCTCTCAACCGACCCGTACGACGGACGTGATATAGGTAAACGTGCATACGCAGACGCCGACCGGCAGAAAAAAAACCCCCGATATTATTCGTTACTTGGCGAGCGTAATTAATTGGGGGGGGGGGCGGGGGCGGGTGCGGGGGGCGATAGATTCCAGAGTGCCCGATATTGTTGACCCGACCAAAATTCCGCGTGTGATGGCTTGTCTTGAGAAATACGATTTCAGTGTTTAAGGCAAGGGGTCATGGGGGGGGGGACGGGGACAGACCCTATGGGCTGACTGGGCTGAATGCAAACCCCACCTTCATTTCAAACTGATCGTGTGAAGGAGGTGCGCGCGTGTGTGTGTGTGTGTGTCGCTCTCGGTGCTACAGACGACAAAATGAATTGTTTTACTTTTACACTGGGAGGCGGAGGCGGGCGGGGTGGACACAGACAGAACGAAGGTCGATTTGTTTTTGAAAGCGGCTCCGAGTCGTCGCGTGGCGTCCTCGGTTAAAACGTTGCTGCCGCTCCGTGACGAGTTGTGGAAAGCAACTCGGTCGAACGCAGCTCTGTGGGACCGCAACACAACTTTGTGGAACGCAACTTGTAGCGTCGCCCCGGGGGGCATGGGCGCAGCAAAGCGGATAAGACGGAGGGACGCGTGAACCGCCACGAGCCCAAACAGTAATTCGACAGCTCCAGTTAAGTGCGACTCAACCGTAACAACCATGATAGCACAGTAACTATTAAATATTGCTGCAGGCAGCTCTCGTTAATCTGGAGTAATGGGGGGGAGGCGCGGGGGGCGGTGTTGGGAGGGTGTGGCAACAATAAAATATAAGACGTGAATACAAAACATTCGTACGGCAGGGTTAAGCATTTTTGTTTGTTGCCTGCGTAGCATGCATGTACGTTCAACCTCGTTCGCACCGCACGTAGCAGAGCCGCGCTAATCGGAGGCGAGCGAGCGGGGGGGGGGCCGGGGTGGAAATGAACCATCGTCGGCTGGAGAGGGGAGAATGCGTCGCCTGCAATTTTTTTAAATCCGCGCTCATGAGCCAACGGGGCTTTCGTTCGCCGACGCGTTTGCAGTCGAGCTCACGGCCAAACCTCTTGACGAGGGGCGGGCGGGCGTTGAGTTAGACGCGAGTCGCGGCGCACGGCGATAACGTAAAAGCCATGGGGCGGCTTCTTTTTTTTACTTAACGCAAGAGAGTTGACCCGTGGTGTAAGGTCGCGGCGATAGGCATCAAAACCAGCGTCGCGATAAACTTTGATTTCTTTTTTTTCCCACGAGCCACGGTCGACCCGTGCCATTCCTACGAAGGTCACACACATCCCACTTGCATAATCAAGACTGCCAACAACAACAAGAATCTCGCACGGGCTCGTGACTTGCCCTCGTCGGGGGTAGGGTCAGCAGGCACTGGGGGTTCAACTCCCCCTGGATCTCACGGCCCCCTAAAACCCGCGGGCGGGCAGGTGAGCAGCTTGTTAAACTCCCGCGGCTCTCATTGCACGTTGCGTGGACGCACGTTCAAATTCTTTCGCACGCCACGTAGCCGACTGTGCAAATCGGGAGGTGTTTTACCGGGAGTTTAGCCGCGACGAGTTTTGGCATCGAGGCGCGGGGGGTGGGGGGCTACGCCGTGGGGCGGCAGGTCCTCATCCAGCAGCGGAGAGATCGTGGCCAACGATGAAGTTTGTGAAGTAGAAGCCGTTGCAAAAGTAAAACTATTTTGGGGTGGCTCTAGTTGTGGTGATAGTGGTTGTGGTGGTGATAATGAGTGGTGGTGGATAGTGGTTATGGTGATTGCGGTGGTGGTAATGAGAACGGTGGTGATAGTGGTTGTGATGATGACGAGAGGAGTGGTGGATAGTGGTTGTGGTGGTGATGAGCGGTGGTGGATAGTGGTTATGGTGATAGTGGCACCTGGGCCTGTCCCGCGACCTCCTGCCAGCGGAGCTTTCGACACTTCACGCAGCCTTTACATGCACCTAGCCTGGCGCAAGCGCCGTGGTAACATCATCAGTGTTGTTGGTGGTGATGATAGTGGCTGTGGTGATGATAGTGACGATGGTGGTGATTGTGGTCTAGGTCCTGTACCCCCCCATCCTTTGTTGAGTTTTGTTCCAACAGAGTAACCCACCAACGTGGTTCTGAGTAAATAAAAGTACGAATAATGAACATAAAATATTGTAACCAATTGTCCACTTAGTGACGTCATCCTAGCTAGCTGCCAATCACTCTAAAGCGAATTGAACAAAAAACAATCAAACTGTCGCTCTGCGCGCGTGACGTCATTTGTTCGCACTCACTGGTTGCTCACGGCAACCACGTTGCTTACGATCGGCGAGTCTGGAAGGGGTCTTTTTACTCATCGTTCTGGGTTACCGCATGGATTCAAATTGTATCCTTAAGTTATACGTTCACATTGGCAGATTCATCGCCGCCTGATTATCTTACCGACGTGCTCTCGCGCACGATACAATTTCACGCGTTCCATCAATCGCCCCACGTGACCCCCCCCCAACTCCCCTCTCCCCGCGCGTACCACCCGGTTGAGACCCACAGCTCTAGGGCGATGGTAGCGGTGAAACCTGGATCCGAACCCCGCAAACTCAGCGGCGCTGGCTCGGCCATGAGGACCACGCCCCCACCCCCATCGTGTCCCCGTTTAAGATAAAAAAACTAAACAGAAAATAACCGAGAAACGGTAAGAACCGAGAGGGGGTTTGCGGAGCATGCCGTTGGGCGCTCCCTTCACCGAGTTGACAACACCGGCGGATCCCCTCCGCCGTGCCACGGCGAAGCTTAAACCGATGAGGTTCCAATGGCGAAGCCTAAACCGCCGTCGGCTTCGCCGCCCCCTTGAGGAGGCAACCCAACAACCTCGGGGGATAATCGCCGAGTGGAGAATGATCATCATCTTCATCGTCGCCGTCAACATTATTACTACTACGACTACCACTCCACAACCGACACAAGCCGGGAGAGTTTTAATGTACCCCCGGCAAGGATGATGAGATTTCCCCAGCAGCTAACCCTTTGAGAACCAAGAGGTTGTGGATCCTTGGGGGGGAAGGCAAAAAATAACAACCAGGACAGGTGGCAACGGTGCTCGAGCGTGATGACGTTTCCCCAACACGGACATCATCTTTACCCTGGGAGCTGACACGAGGAGGAAATAAAGCTACCGACAACTTTTTGGTGTTGCCATTGTTGCTGTTGCTGCTGTTGCTGCTGTTGCTGCTGCTGTTGCTGCTGTTGCTGCTGCTGTTGCTGCTATTGCTGCTGTTGCTGCTGTTGCTGCTGTTGCTATCGTTACCCGAGGATGCTCCATGTATCCCACAGCCGACGCAAACACGCCGCGGTTTCCCCCGAGTCCACACAATGTGCTTTGTCGCCCCGCGGAAATCGTTTAGAATCGGCGATAATTAATTTTTTAAAAAAGCTCTCTTGCAAAACGAACCCGGCAGAAGGGAACGGCCGTTGCCTACCGTGCCTCGCGCACGCACGCAACGTGACGACCGACCGCGCCATGCACAGCAGGGGGGTGAGGGGTCAGTGGGTTTCCCCAGATCTGCGACGTTCTTTCGACATCAACTTATTGCTCGGGGGGGGGGGGGAAGGGGGGCAGGATAGAAAAATCGACAAAACAACAAAAACGGCGACGACAACAATCGAGAGATTTGGTTTTTTTTCACCATCGACCCGACGACGAATCGGAAGTTTGGGGGAAAAATCCGCGCGGTGGGTGGCCAGCAACCAGTGGCGATGATTTCACACACCTGGTACTAATTCGAGGCCGAGTCGACCTAGGGGAGGCCTAGGACTTGGGCCAGGTGAATCGTCACCGGTGTTGTCCGTGAGCGGGAATCGAACTCGGGTCGCCGGCTTCGTGGCGCGGCTGTGCCGACTGCGACCATCGCCGCTCCCCACCGAGACATCCCGGGACGTGTTCGCGATCGCGCTGCCCCGTCAGCGATGGAAGGACAGCCGGGAGAGACAGGGACGCAGAGAGAGACGCAGAGAGAGACGTCCGGATGGATGCTACACCTCGCACGCTCCACCGCCGAAAGATGGCGAGAAAGACGGGGGGAGGGGGACGGGCAGGCACAGAGGGGAAACACGAAGGGCTGTCTTCCACGGCAGACCAAGCGATGGACCCCATCATCATCAGCATCGTCGTCATCATCATCATCAGCGTCGTTATCGTCATCATCATCAGCGTCGTCGTCATCGGCGGTGGTGTCGCCTCATCGAGGAGGAAGCGTGGGGAGACCCCCCCCCCCCCCACCGGATCAGATCTTTTGTTGCGCTTTTCTCTCCGTCGGCCGGCGGGCCAGACGGACCGAGCCAGAGGCCGAGGACGCAGAGACGCAGAGAGAGACACACAGACGGTCTTCCGCGAGCAAGCGGGCACGCGTGCTATCGACTGACCGATCGACCGATTGATTGACCGATTGATTGACCGATCGACCGACTGACTGATTGACCGACCGATTGATTGACCGACTGACCGACCGAGCGAGCGAGCGACAGACTGAGCCACGCCGCACACCACCGCCGCCCGCTTTATTTGTTTCCCAGCTCTTGCTCGAGCTCCATGAGCTTGCGCGACGTCTTGATCTTGTTGGCGACGTCCTGGCCCTGCGAGAAGAGGCGCTGGCGCTCACGGAACGGCAGCTTCTCGGGCATCGGGCTCGGGTGATCGCCCGCCTCTCTGCGAAAGAAAGAAAGGAAAAAAAACACGGAGAAAGTTCATCTTCAAGCAGGACGGCTGCTTGCGTTGAAGCCGAAACGTCGTGAGAATTATTTTATTATATTTTATTTTTTATTATGTTATTACTTCCCTTCTACGCGGCTTTACCGAAAGAACCAAGAAGATGAATCCCTGCAGTCACGAAAGCTTTAAATCGAAATTTTATTATGTTTTATTATTATTATTTTATTATTTCCCTTCTACGTGATTTTACCGAAAGAACCAAGAAGATGAATCCCTGCAGTCACGAAAGCTTTAAATCGAAATTTTATGATGTTGTATTTTTATTATTTTATTATTTCCCTTCTACGTGACTTTACCGAAAGAGCCAAGAAGATGAATCCCTGCAGTCACGAAAGCTTTACATCGAAATTTAACGGAGAAAGTTTATTCAACCAATTGGATTCACACGCTCCAGACGCCAACGGCGGTTTCACTCTCACGCGCTCGGGGTGGCCGCCTACAGGGACCGGTTTGCCCTCCATGCCTCTCGGAAACCCCTAACCCCCCCCTGCGATCGCCATTGCGTCGTTTCTCCGTTGTCGGCCCCTCCCCTCCACCTGGAACGCCGCCCCATCGCCCCCCCCACCACCTTCGCATTCGCAACGCTCGACTCTTTAACCTGCGTTTGAGAGGCACTTCTCAAGAGATCTATTTTTGATGCTCGACTTCTACACGGCGGGTCTTCGAGCTGGGCTCCCCGCGCCCGTGACAAGCGTGCCAGTGAGCATCACCGCCATTCTGTTTTATTACATCATCTCGGCGGGGTTCAGAGATTTTAAGCGGCGCCTCCGACTTCACTGTCGCCAGGTCGGCAAGCCCCTCCCCCCACCCCCCACCCCCCAAGCTTTGCGCCATCAAGCGAGACGGTATTGCAGACGTCGCTAACCAAACACATTTCCTCTGCACGTGGCCGCTTTCCCAGTACAGGCACAGTTCCTAAACTATTTATTTCGATTTAAAGCTTTCGTGACTGCAGGGATTCATCTTCTTGGTTCTTTCGGTACAGTCACGTGACTTTACCGAAAGAACCAACAAGATAAACTATTACTGGTAGGAACGAAGTGAACCAGCCTACAATAGATTATATCGTCCGTCCGTCCGTCCGATGTCCGATTAGGTGTAGCAACATCGCCCCCTACTGCAAACACTTGGCAGGACCCTACAAAAACCTTTAGACTCAGTGAGGCTTTCCTGGCTAAACAAGTGTAACATTCCCTTATAATTCCCTGAGATAGATTTTAATTAAAACATTTAAATTAAAAATTAACTCACAGCGGCCTAAAGCCTACAGCTAGGCCTAAAGCCTAGAACTAGGCCTCAAACTCTCCCTTCGTATCGTCCGATTCGGTGTAGCAGCATCGCCCCCTACTGCAAACACTTGGCAGGACCCTACAAAAACCTTTACACTCAGTGAGACAAGTGTAATAATACATTATGTTTTTATTCTTTGGTTATTCGTTGCTACCAGCCCACCCCGCAGGGACCTGTTAATATTTCACCAGCCCAAGGGCCACAACTGAGCTGCCATTGTAGCGTCTTTTGCAGAACAGACCCTGGGCTATCACGAACGATAGCTCAACAAAGTGCCTTATCATCATCATCATCGTGTGGAAATGCACAGCAGCCAAATACTCTGAACGCGTGATGTTGAGTCTCAACGTGGAGGGAAAAACCGGAGGAACCGGCGATAAAAACCACGTAAACACTGGGAGCACGTGCGCTCCAAATATACAGCAGCAGGGGTCAGGGTCGGGATCGAACCCACGACCTCCTGCACACCAGGCGAGGGAGTTAACATCTCCTAGCCACCGTGATGATGATGATGATGATGAGAGAGACACACAAACTCCAAATATACAGCAGCAGGCGTCAGGGTCGGGATCGAACCCACGACCTCCTGCACACCAGGCGAGGGAGTTAACATCTCCTAGCCACCGTGATGATGATGATGATGATGAGAGAGACACACAAACTCCAAATATACAGCAGCAGGCGTCAGGGTCGGGATCGAACCCACGACCTCCTAAATACCAGGCAAGGTAGTTAACATCTCTCCACTAATTATAATTGTCATCATCATCATTCAGCTTGTTAATTTTTACAATAATCATCATCCTCAGCCTTGTTTACCCAGGAAAGCCTCACCTATAGTCAAGACTTTCACAGGAGGTTCTTACGTACTACTGTGTGTGCCAGGTTACGTACCCTGGGTACTCGAATATATTGTTGTGTACTGTGTGTACTGCTGTGTGTGCTGAATGTACTGTGCCCCACGGTGCGAGCTGTTTGTCTTTGTGTAATGTGCACGTGTTGTGTTGCATGTGCTGCACTTGTGAGCTGCACTTGTGCTGCGCATGTGAGCTGCCTGCGGGAGTGCGTGTTGCATGTGTGCTGCGTGTGTGTGGGTGCTGCGTGTGTGTGCTGCGTGTGTGCGCTGCGTGTGTGCGTGCTGCGTGTGTGCGTGTGCTGTGCGTGTTGTGTGTGTGCTGCGTGTGTGCGTGTGCTGTGTGCGTGCGTGCTACGTGCGTGTGTGCTGCGTGCTGTGTGTGTGCTGTGCGTGTGTGCTGTGTGTGTGTGCTGCGTGTGTGTGCTGCGTGTGTGCATGCTGCATGTGTGTGTGCTGTGTGCGTGCTGTGCGTGCTACGCGAGCACTCACGGTTTGCTCTGGTTGGTGCGGCGCTCGCGGGGGTCGCGGTAAACCTCCTGGGAGCCGATGACGCCGGGGGTCCCGCCGGGCCGGTAAGTGTTCATGCCTGCAGACGCACACCGCCGGTAACAAAGCCACGCCACTAACCGCTAGCCACAGACCACCACTACTAACCACACACCACCACCACTAACCACACACCACCACTACTACCCACACACCACCACCACTAACCACACACCACCACTACTACCCACACACCACCACCACTACCCACACACCACCACCACTACCCACACACCACCACCACTACCCACACACCACCACCACTAACCACACACCACCACTACTACCCACACACCACCACTACTACCCACACACCACCACTACTACCCACACACCACCACTACTACCCACACACCACCACCACTACTAACAACACACCACCACTACTACCCACACACCACCACTACTAACCACACACCACCACTACTACCCACACACCACCACCACTACCCACACACCACCACTACTACCCACACACCACCACTACTACCCACACACCACCACCACTACCCACACACCACCACTACTACCCACACACCACCACTACTACCCACACACCACCACTACTACCCACACACCACCACTACTACCCACACACCACCACTACTACCCACACACCACCACTACTACCCACACACCACCACCACTACTAACCACACACCACCACCACTACCCACACACCACCACCACTACCCACACACCACCACCACTACCCACACACCACCACCACTACCCACACACCACCACTACTACCCACACACCACCACCACTACTAACCACACACCACCACCACTACCCACACACCACCACCACTACCCACACACCACCACTACTAACCACACACCACCACCACTACCCACACACCACCACCACTAACCACACACCACCACCACTACCCACACACCACCACTACTACCCACACACCACCACCACTACCCACACACCACCACTACTAACCACACACCACCACTACTAACCACACACCACCACTACTACCCACACACCACCACCACTAACCACACACCACCACTACTACCCACACACCACCACTACTACCCACACACCACCACCACTACCCACACACCACCACCACTACCCACACACCACCACTACTAACCACACACCACCACCACTAACCACACACCACCACTACTAACCACACACCACCACCACTACCCACACACCACCACCACTAACCACACACCACCACCACTACCCACACACCACCACTACTACCCACACACCACCACCACTACCCACACACCACCACTACTAACCACACACCACCACTACTAACCACACACCACCACTACTACCCACACACCACCACCACTAACCACACACCACCACTACTACCCACACACCACCACTACTACCCACACACCACCACCACTACCCACACACCACCACCACTACCCACACACCACCACTACTAACCACACACCACCACTACTACCCACACACCACCACCACTACCCACACACCACCACTACTAACCACACACCACCACTACTAACCACACACCACCACTACTACCCACACACCACCACTACTAACCACACACCACCACTACTACCCACACACCACCACCACTACCCACACACCACCACTACTAACCACACACCACCACTACTAACCACACACCACCACTACTACCCACACACCACCACCACTACCCACACACCACCACTACTAACCACACACCACCACTACTAACCACACACCACCACTACTACCCACACACCACCACCACTACCCACACACCACCACTACTAACCACACACCACCACTACTACCCACACACCACCACTACTACCCACACACCACCACTACTACCCACACACCACCACCACTACCCACACACCACCACTACTACCCACACACCACCACCACTACCCACACACCACCACTACTACCCACACACCACCACCACTAACCACACACCACCACTACTACCCACACACCACCACTACTACCCACACACCACCACCACTAACCACACACCACCACTACTAACCACACACCACCACTACTAACCACACACCACCACTACTACCCACACACCACCACCACTAACCACACACCACCACTACTAACCACACACCACCACTACTACCCACACACCACCACTACTACCCACACACCACCACTACTAACCACACACCACCACTACTAACCACACACCACCACTACTACCCACACACCACCACTACTAACCACACACCACCACTACTAACCACACACCACCACTACTACCCACACACCACCACCACTAACCACACACCACCACTACTACCCACACACCACCACCACTACCCACACACCACCACCACTAACCACACACCACCACCACTACCCACACACCACCACTACTAACCACACACCACCACTACTACCCACACACCACCACTACTAACCACACACCACCACTACTGACCACACACCACCACTACTAACCACACACCACCACTACTAACCACACACCACCACTACTACCCACACACCACCACCACTAACCACACACCACCACTACTAACCACACACCACCACTACTAACCACACACCACCACTACTACCCACACACCACCACTACTACCCACACACCACCACTACTACCCACACACCACCACTACTAACCACACACCACCACTACTGACCACACACCACCACTACTACCCACACACCACCACCACTAACCACACACCACCACTACTACCCACACACCACCACCACTACCCACACACCACCACCACTAACCACACACCACCACCACTACCCACACACCACCACTACTAACCACACACCACCACTACTACCCACACACCACCACCACTACCCACACACCACCACCACTACTACCCACACACCACCACTACTAACCACACACCACCACTACTGACCACACACCACCACTACTAACCACACACCACCACTACTAACCACACACCACCACTACTACCCACACACCACCACTACTAACCACACACCACCACTACTACCCACACACCACCACTACTACCCACACACCACCACTACTAACCACACACCACCACTACTACCCACACACCACCACCACTACCCACACACCACCACTACTAACCACACACCACCACTACTAACCACACACCACCACTACTACCCACACACCACCACTACTAACCACACACCACCACTACTACCCACACACCACCACTACTAACCACACACCACCACTACTGACCACACACCACCACTACTACCCACACACCACCACTACTACCCACACACCACCACTACTAACCACACACCACCACTACTAACCACACACCACCACTACTGACCACACACCACCACTACTACCCACACACCACCACTACTAACCACACACCACCACTACTACCCACACACCACCACCACTACCCACACACCACCACTACTACCCACACACCACCACCACTACCCACACACCACCACCACTACCCACACACCACCACCACTACCCACACACCACCACCACTACCCACACACCACCACCACTACCCACACACCACCACCACTACCCACACACCACCACTACTACCCACACACCACCACTACTACCCACACACCACCACCACTACCCACACACCACCACCACTACCCACACACCACCACTACTACCCACACACCACCACCACTACCCACACACCACCACCACTACCCACACACCACCACCACTACCCACACACCACCACCACTAACCACACACCACCACCACTACCCACACACCACCACTACTAACCACACACCACCACTACTACCCACACACCACCACTACTAACCACACACCACCACTACTGACCACACACCACCACTACTAACCACACACCACCACTACTAACCACACACCACCACTACTACCCACACACCACCACCACTAACCACACACCACCACTACTAACCACACACCACCACTACTAACCACACACCACCACTACTACCCACACACCACCACTACTACCCACACACCACCACCACTACCCACACACCACCACTACTAACCACACACCACCACTACTGACCACACACCACCACTACTAACCACACACCACCACTACTAACCACACACCACCACTACTACCCACACACCACCACCACTAACCACACACCACCACTACTAACCACACACCACCACTACTAACCACACACCACCACTACTACCCACACACCACCACTACTACCCACACACCACCACCACTACCCACACACCACCACTACTACCCACACACCACCACTACTACCCACACACCACCACTACTACCCACACACCACCACTACTACCCACACACCACCACCACTACCCACACACCACCACCACTACCCACACACCACCACTACTACCCACACACCACCACTACTACCCACACACCACCACCACTACCCACACACCACCACTACTAACCACACACCACCACCACTACCCACACACCACCACTACTACCCACACACCACCACCACTACCCACACACCACCACTACTAACCACACACCACCACCACTACCCACACACCACCACTACTAACCACACACCACCACCACTACCCACACACCACCACTACTAACCACACACCACCACTACTAACCACACACCACCACTACTACCCACACACCACCACTACTACCCACACACCACCACCACTAACCACACACCACCACCACTACCCACACACCACCACTACTACCCACACACCACCACCACTACCCACACACCACCACTACTACCCACACACCACCACCACTACCCACACACCACCACCACTACTACCCACACACCACCACTACTAACCACACACCACCACCACTACCCACACACCACCACTACTACCCACACACCACCACTACTACCCACACACCACCACTACTAACCACACACCACCACCACTACCCACACACCACCACCACTAACCACACACCACCACCACTACCCACACACCACCACTACTACCCACACACCACCACTACTACCCACACACCACCACTACTAACCACACACCACCACTGCTACCCACACACCACCACTGCTGACCACACACCACCACTACTACCCACACACCACCACCACTACCCACACACCACCACTACTAACCACACACCACCACTACTAACCACACACACTGCCAGTGATACAACCATGCCACCAACCACTAACCAAACACACAACCGGTAAAAGCCCACACCACTTACCACACAAACACTATGCACACCTGTTGACACACCCATACTAAACACATCCATGCTACAACACTTACCACACAAACACGACACACACCTGTTGACACACCCATACTAAACACATCCACGCTACACCACTTACCACACAAACACGACACACACCTGTTGACACACCCATACTAAACACATCCACGCTACAACACTTACCACACAAACACGACACACACCTGTTGACACACCCATACTAAACACATCCACGCTACACCACTTACCACACAAACACGACACACACCTGTTGACACACCCATACTAAACACATCCACGCTACACCACTTACCACACAAACACGACACACACCTGTTGACACACCCATACTAAACACATCCACGCTACAACACTTACCACACAAACACTATGCACACCTGTTGACACACCCATACTAAACACATCCACGCTACAACACTTACCACACAAACACTATGCACACCTGTTAATACACCCACGCCCACACTACACACACACACACACACCACACAACGACAAAGATCCCCCGTATAACCTTTACACACTGTTGTGGCAAGTGCTGTTAGCGAGTAGCAGCACCTA
Organism: Lampetra fluviatilis; assembly: GCF_964198595.1. Lineage (NCBI taxonomy): Eukaryota > Metazoa > Chordata > Hyperoartia > Petromyzontiformes > Petromyzontidae > Lampetra > Lampetra fluviatilis. The sequence continues at coordinate 3,215,794 of NC_136331.1, forward strand.
TGAAGGCCGGCTTGGCACACGAGGGGGTGGGTGGCCAGCCCCACACCTGACCTCCTTTGTCTCCCCAGTAGCGATGTTTACACGCCGCACCAGGTACTCATTAGAGGCTGAGTCGACCTAGGGGAGGGCCCTGGACGGTTTAGATAATCGTCATTGGTGTTGGCCGTGAGCAGGAATCAATCTCGGGTCGCCGGGTTCATAGCGCAGCGCGCTAACCGCTACACTACCGCACACACACACCCTTTAACACCCACACCACACACACACACCCGTTAACACCCACACTACACACAGCCACAACTTCCGCTAGCTCACAAAAGCTCTACACACAATTCAAGACGTCACCGTTGACAAATTCGTCGGTGAAACCACCGCCACCTCATCGCCACCACCACTTCCGCTCGCTCGCCCACTCGCCATTCTATCTTTGCGTAGGGGAGCAAAATGCCAATTCTAGATGTGAAGCTTTCGTGACTGCAAGGATTCATACTCTTAGGTTTTTTCGGTAAAGTCACGTAGGTCAAAAATAGAATTAAAATTTATAAAAGTAAAATAAAAAATCACGACGTTTCGGAGGCAACACAAGCTTCCGTCTTCAGGTGGAACCGTCACAGCACGATTGTTGTATCAAGTAAAGATACAGCAATTTTTACTTGATACAGCAATCGTGCTGTGACGGTTCCACCTGAAGACGGAAGCTTGTGTTGCCTCCGAAACATCGTGATTTTTTATTTTACATTTATTAATTTTATTTTTTACCTACGTGACTTTACCGAAAAAATCGAAGAGTACAAAATGCCCATGTCGAGGGTTTGCTGGCCAAGAGAGGGAGTGCAGTTTTTCTTTCCCTCCCCGTCTGTGCAATGAGCAGTCAACAGTGGGTTTTACTCCATATATAGGCCATAGTTTGGGTTGCTCACTCACCCACCCACTTGCTCACCCAAACCCACCCACTCGCTCAACCAGATCCACCGACCCACTCGCTCGCTCATCCAGACGCCCACGCACCCACTCACCGAATCATCCAGACCCATCCACCCCCTTACCTAACCACCCAGACCCACCCACTCACTCATCAATATCCACCCACCCACCCACTCACCCAGACCCACTCACTCACTCACTCACCCAGACCCACTCACTCACGCACCCAGACCCACTCACTCACGCACCCAGACCCACTCACTCACGCACCCAGACCCACTCACTCACGCACCCAGACCCACTCACTCACCCACCCAGACCCACCCACTCACCCACCCAGACCCACTCACTCACTCACCCACCCAGACCCACCCACTCACTCACCCCGACCCACTCACTGACCCACCCAGACCCACTCACTGACCTCACCCACCCAGACCCACTCACTCACCCACCCAGACCCACTTATTCGCTCACCCAGACCCACTCACTCACTCACCCACCCAGACCCAATCACTCACCCACCCAGACCCACTTATTCGCTCACCCAGACCCACTCACCAACACTGCAGGTCACCTCACTTCTCTTTCTGCTTCTTCCCTCGCACCGCTCCACTTTGCAATTCCCTCCCTCCCATCATCATCACTGTCACCATCACCGTCATCGTCTCCTCCCCCACCCCAACCCCAATCTCTCGCGATAACAACCTCGCTCAGTTCACGTCACGCGTTACACACTCTTACCACCTCTCACGCAACTTTGCTAACGGGTGCGCTGTGCTGTTGCCGCCCCCGCCTGGGCGACGCGTGCTCCTTCGGCGGTCGTGAATTTCAAAGAAGCAAAACCATTCCGGTGCGCGGCGCGGCAGACGGACGGGCGCACAGACGGGACAAGACTCACGGTGACGGACGGACACGGACGGACACTCGCAACCAGGACGGCACAAAGTCAGCAGCGGGTGGCCACGGTGTCGGAGGTCACGGCGCGCGGTGTCGGAGGTCACGGCGTGCGACCGTTTCTCGCGATAGCCGTTGAAATGCGTGAATTGAATTTTGCAATTTAAAAAAAACTTTTTTTCCCCCTCCCTCCTTCTGTGATTTGCTTTTGCTGTGCGTGTAGCAGGAAGGCAGATTGGTTTATTTATAAAGTTATCATCCAAGTTCGAATTGTTCGGCACAAGGCAGCCAAAGCGCCTTCCAACCTGTCCAATCTTTGTAGAATGCCGACAACGCTGGTCAATTAATGCCAACAAAACAGTGTCGTGTATTCGCCGTTACATGAATTAACTAGCAAATACATTTAGCAAATCACGAATTTCACGAAGAGCAGACATTTATTTACAATGATCCATAACAGGTTTCTTTTTTTACTCAACTTTAACTACTTGAGTTTTAAAACTCAGCAATATTCCGTCGGAGGGAGGAAGAATAAAACGGGGATCGGGGGGCGACCCGCCGTGCATCTCACATCGTCGGGGTCGCGGGGGTCACAGAGGTCACGGGGGTCGTGGCGACCATAAACCTACAGCGAGCAGTGATTGGCTATTTCCGCACGCACAGTGAGGGGGGAGGGGGGGAGGTTGCACCGATGAGTCCCAGAACAACTAGAATCCCTCCCCGCAGCACCTACGCATTTGCCCATTTCAGGAAGACAAAGACCCCCCCCCCCCCGTATAGCCTCAACAGACAAGTGCTGTTAGCGAGTAGCACCTATGAAGGCCGGCACGGCACACGAGGGGGTGGGTGGCCAGCACCACGCCCGGCCGCCTTTGTCTCCCCGGTGGCGATGTTTACTGCACACCGCACCAGGTACTCATTTGAGGCCGAGTCGACCTAGGGGGAGGCCCCGGACCGGTTCAGATAATCGTCACCGGTGTTGGTGGTGGTCGTAAGCGGGAATGGAACTCGGGGGTCGGCGGGTTCGCAGCGCAGCGCGCTAACCGCTACGCTACCATTTTACCGCCGTTGCAATCAATGGACTTTCGTAACTTCACCCGCCACGGTGGTGAGATCAAATCCTGGCCGACAACCCGGCCCCCCATCGTCCCTCCGTGGGGGGGGGGGTGTCACAGTAAAAATTTAACCGGCTTCCTTGGAGAGACCAGCCCCCCGCAACCCACCCACCCCGCCCTCCGCCCCGACGTAGCGAAATGTGGAATGTTCAACCACCGGCGGCTCCGTGCTGGGACGTGCGCAGGAGCTGTGCCCCCCCGATGAATCAGAATCATTGTTAAGACCGCAGGAGAAATCCGATGAGCCATGAAGCTCTTTTTTGCACAGATGTCCCACTATGCGCATGGGGGGGGCGGCGAGCCATGGAATCAAAGCTCAATTGGAGCAATAAATGTGAGTGACACCTTTCGCTGCGTGGAGTCATTCCCGCGTTTTGTCAACGCCACACGCAGGCCGGCCGGTAAACATCCGACATCGGGCTAATTCTACGGGGACCCGTCGGTGCACGACTTATTAGGATTGGCTTAGTGACAATCTAGAACAGTCGCAGCGAGCGCGCACACGTTCACACACACGCGCGCACACATGGCGCAACTAAATCAAGGGCAGATAAAAAAAAATGTAAATCAAACACGGACACGTAAGTAAAGTAAGCGAATCGTCCACGTCGATCTTGCTGGCTCGAACCAACGTCGGGGTTGACCAGGTCGTCACGTCGGATTGGGGAAGAGGCGACGACGGATTGGCAGGGAGGGAGGCAGGGAGGGAGGGAGCGAGCGAGCGAGGGAGGGAGGCAGGGAGGGAGCGAGCGAGGGAGGGAGGCGAGTCTGGAAAGCCGGGTCAACTCACGTGCCCCTGGTCGGTCGCGCGACAAAAATTTTGCTCTGGAAATCGTCGCGCGAATTTAAAAAATGTGCCGCCCCGCGCCACACTTGTCGGCGTCTGGGCGAGCAGCTGAGCGACAAGCAGTTTAGCATCACAACGGCCAAATCGGGAGTCGCGCAAATCTGCCCCGCGAACGAGCGTCTCCGCTGCAAGTTAACGGGTCATAATCTTAGTTCTTTCGGTAAAGTCACGTAGGTAAAAAATTAAATAAAAATTAATAAATAAATTATTATTGTTTTATTTTTACCTACGTGACTTTACCGAAAGAACTAAGATTATGAATCCTTGCAGTCACGAAAGCTTCAAATCTAGAGTTAACGGGTCGCGGCAACCGCCGCTCCCGACTCGATTGCCGAGACGTTGAGTTGCGTACGAATCCCCGGGTTGCGCAACCGATTGTGAAGAGGCGTGGACTCCGGCTTCAGGGAAACGCCCCCGAGGGACGGGGGGAGGGGGGAAATCGCGACGTTTGTGGATGGCATGCGGTCACAACACGCATGCACGAGGCGGCTGGGTGCTTCCATCGGTAAGAATAACAATTTAGAACATTTGGATCTGTGTCTTTGTATAGCGCGAGGCATTCTCTCTCGGCATGCAGCACTCCATTTCAGAGAAGGCGGCAAGATGCTGTGGTGTGGCTTAACCCAATTAACCAATCTGTGAGTATTTACACCATTGGAACCGACACATTTTTTTTTACCAGGAGTCATGTTTGCATTGACCACAACACCTGCATTCCGATTGCATCCGCGAAATAACGGGGGTGCGGTTCAGACACGGGAAAGTTGCGAACAACGGCTGAGACACCCAGCTGCCTCGCGACGGGAGAGTGAAAGCAGATGAGTTGAGGAAAGGTGAGGAGTTAATCGGTCGTAGACACGGGGGGGGGGGGGGGCGCAAAGGGCCCCGGGAGTACGGATGATCCGACAAAGCAATTTGAATCCATCAAGCAAACCATAAGCAAGCCACAAGCAAGCCACAAGCAAGCCACAAGCAAGCCACAAGCAAGCCACAAGCAAGCCACAAGCAAGCGAGACAGACAGACAGACACACAATCACAGACAAGCGAGGCGTGTCCTTGCATAGAACACACACACACAGAAGCGGGGTACAGACACGGACACACAGACTAGAGTCACACGTACCGACAGGCTCGCACACAGACACACATACAAGCCACTAGCACACACAAGACACTCACACACAGTGCCTCACTGCTCACACAAAGAATAAGAGCCCCCGTGTAGCCTTAAAAGACTGCTGGGGTAAGTGCTGTTAACGAGCACCTATGAAGGCCGGCACGGCACACGAGGGAATGGGTGGCCAGCACCACACCCGACCGCCTTTGTCTCCCTAATGGTGATGTTTATACACCGCACCAGGTACTCATTTGAGGCTGAGTCGACCTAGCGAAGGTCCAGGACCAGTTCAAATAATCGTCACTTGTGCTGGCAGTGAGCAGGACGAATTGAACTCGGGTTGCCGGGTTCGTAGCGCAGCGAGCTAGCGAACTAACCCGCTACACCACCCACACACACGCACACACCTACTCACACACACACGCGCACACCGACTCACACACACACGCGCACACCGACTCACACACACACGCGCACACCGACTCACACACACACGCGCACACCGACTCACACACACACGCGCACACCGACTCACACACACACACGCGCACACCGACTCACACACACACGCGCACACCGACTCACACACACACGCGCACACCGACTCACACACACACGCGCACACCGACTCACACTCTGACAAGCCGTACTCGCAAACACAAGCCAAGTCACAACCCACGAACAGACAACAACAACTGCCGTTGACAGACAACAACCCCCAGGGGCCATGCAGGCACGCTCTCATTCAAGACACTCGCTCGCTCGCACGCACAGAAAGCCACGCGCACAGCCAAGGTGCGGCCTTTCACCTTGCGAGTTTCCAGGCGAAGCATAGGTGAGCAGCAGCGAGGCCGGCGTGCCGCGGAGCTGCTGGGCGGCCGCGGCGCCGACAGCGCCGCCGACGCCGCCGCCGACGCGCGCCAGGTCGGCCATGCTGCTGGAAGCCGCCACCGACGGCGCCTGCCTGCCCAGGCCGGCCGCCCCCCCCGCGGCCGACGAGAGCGCAAAGCCGTCCGACACGGGGCGCGGCGGCCGGGCGAGCGGCGGTCGGCGTGCCGTCACGGCGCCACCGCCGCCGCCCGGCTGCTGCTGCTGCTGCCAGCGCAGGGGGGCGGCCGCCACTGCTGCCGCCGCCGCCGCGGGGTTAGTGCGAGCGTCTCTCGTCTTTGCAGAGTCCGCCTCCTCCTCGCCGTCACCGCACCGCACCAGCATGGCTCGGTGCAAGACGTCGCCGCCGATGCCGCCGATGCCGCCGCCGATGCCCGTTCCGCCTCCGCCGCGAGGCTTACTCTGCTGGGACGGCGCCGGCGGAGACGCGGTGGTGGTGGCGTAGGCCGCCGTGGATGTCCCGTCGTCGTCGCCGCCGCCTCCGTTGTTGTTGCCGGGCCCCAGCAGGCGGCGCTCCTCCTCGTCGAGCGCGCGCCGCCGCTCCGACTCCATGTGAGCGTAGTAGTCGTCATCGCGGCGCCGCTGGTGGTGAATGTCGCCGCCGCCGCCACCGGCGGGAGGGAGAGACGCGGCCGCGTCAGGGACTAGTGCCGTGCCAACGGGCCGATAGCGGCGAAACTGGCGTTGTGCTTCCGACGACGGCCGGGAAGGGCGCGAGGCCGTTGGTGAAGAGAGTGCGTTACGCTGATGAGCGACAATTCTGGAGAAACTGGCACTATCCTTCTGATGAATGCCAACGAGAGCACGAGGCCGGCGTTAGCGGGGCAGGCGCACGCGCTACACCGACGATCCCGCTGACGATCAACAAGGAGGGCGAGGCCAGCGTTAGTGAGAGCTCCGCCATGCTGGCGACGTGCTCATGATGATGATGATTGGTGGTGGTGAGCTTTGAGGGTAAAATACACAGACCCTACGTGCCCACCTGCGTTTTTACTTTGCGTCATTTCATCGTCAAACTCTGGACCGCCGGTTTCAACGTTCGCTCTGGCGGCTTTGCTTCAGCCAATGTTGGTGAGTAGCCGCACGTGATTTCTGTATCGGAGACGGATCCTAGTTTCGGTGCCAACAACACACAGAGCCGGCATCGAGCCCACTGAAGCTAGGCACACCTTCCCAGAAGGCCGTGCGGCCGATAGGATGTGAAAATATTTTTTTCACGATGCAGACACAATGTTGTCACCCGTATATTTATCCTCGCCGGCTCTCAACAGTATCGTTGCTGTATGCACGGTGAACTTCTTACGCGCCGTACGTATTCAACCGTGCTAATCGGAGGATGGGGGAGCGTGCGGGTGAGTGACTATGTGAGTGGGTGAGTGACTATGTGAGTGTGTGAGTGACTGTGTGAGTGACTATGTGAGTGGGTGAGTGACTATGTGAGTAGGTGAGTGACTGTGTGAGTGACTGTGTGAGTGACTGTTTGAGTGGGTGAGTGACTATGTGAGTAGGTGAGTGACTATGTGAGTGAGTGACTGTGTGAGTGGGTGAGTGACTATGTGAGTGGGTGAGTGACTATGCGAGTCTGTGTGTTCATAATCGTTTTTTTGGTGTTATTGGTCGCGACAACCTACGTGTTAAACTAAGCCTGTGTGTGTATGTTGAACTGCTTTCGCAAAGTATGTGGCCAAACGTTCTAAATCGGGAGGCGCGGGGTGGGGAAGGACAACAAGCTAAACACAGAAAGCAGTTCCTAAGAAATACTTTTTCAATATAGATGACGATTTCAAAGTGCATCGCTCCTTTAGCTTTCTAATATCGGAAGGAAGAACTTTCCAGACGGCCGCAGAAGTGCATCCGAAAGCGCCGCGCGGTGATGCGTTGACCATCTTTGTTCGACGGCCAGCCAAAAGCCGCTAGTGCGAGGATGACCGGAGTTCACGTAATGGTTGTCATGAGGCTTTCGCCTGATGAAGTTGGTTGCAATCACGAGAGAAACATCGCACTCCAATTTGCAAACGTTGTGGGTTTACCCTCCAGCACACAACCGGTTAGCGCTGAAGTAGTCGCTAAATGGGCATTCTAGATTTGAAGCTTTCGTGACTGCAAGGATTCATATTCTTAGGTTTTTTCGGTAAAGTCACGTAGGTAAAAAATTAAAATTAATAAAAGTAAAATAAAAAATCACGACGTTTCGGAGGCAACACAAGCTTCCGTCTTCAGGTGGAACCGTCACAGCACGATTGCTGTATCAAGTGATAGGAAGCTTGTGTTGCCTCCGAAACGTCGTGATTTTTATTTTATTTTTATTTTACTTTTATTAATTTTAATTTCTCTCACTTGATACAGCAATCGTGCTGTGACGGTTCCATCTGAAGACGGAAGCTTGTGTTGCCTCCGAAACGTCGTGATTTTTATTTAACTTTCATTCATTAAATTTTTTTACCTACGTGACTTTACCGAAAAAACCTAAGAATATGCTAAATGGGCATGTTGTGTGCACGTGACAAACCTCACTAATTAGCCGTTGTCGGGTGTTGGCGGGTTTAACGACACATTCATATTTAGGCGGCTGGCCCGTACCATGCCGGGTTCACCCGGCAGGAGACCTCCAGCCTCTCACCTGCTCCTCCACCTTGCGCGTCCGCTCCTCCGCTTCTCGCTGTTGCTTCGTCCGCTCCTCCGCTTCTCGCTGCTGCCGCGTCCGCTCCTCCGCTTCCCGCTGCTGCTTCGCCCGTTCCTCTGCTTCCCTCTGTCGAGCTCGCTCCTCCGCTTCTCGCTGTTGCCTCGCTCGCTCCTCCGCTTCTCGCTGCTGCCTCGCTCGCTCCTCTGCTTCTCGCTGCTGCCGGGCTCGCTCCTCCGCTTCTCGCTGCTGCCTCGCTCGCTCTTCCGCTTCTCGCTGCTGCCTCGCCCGGTCATCCGCTTCTCGCTGCTGCCGGGCTCGCTCCTCCGCTTCCCGCTGCTGCCGTGCACGCTCCTCCGCCTGCTGCTGATGCTTCCGGCGCTCCTCGTCCTGGAGCTAACGCGCAGGCGGGGAGCGCGAGGGGCAGGAGAGATCATCGGCTTTTCAACGCGTAATACACGCGCAACGCACGCACGCACGTTCACACGCACGCAGGCAGCCGTACCATCCATACGCGTAGATTTATTTTTAGTAATCTGCTTACCTTTCCTATACTTTGAACTCCTATCGTGTTTGTGTGTTGTGCGTGACCCCCCCCGCCCCCCGTGCCCGTACTGGACATCTGTGGGGAAACCCGAGCCTCACGGCTCATTGGATTCCCCCCGACCGAGATGAACATTCCGATTCTCAGGCTAAAAACTGTGCACTCTCGTGTGGTAACAAAACAAAAAAGATCCAAACATTAATGAAATTTCAGTGCAGAGCTGCGTTGCTGTTGGGGGGACTTTGCCGGTTTCGATTTCCGGCCGACTCCGCCCCACCGTGCCTTGTGTACGCAACGCTCTGCACGTACGCAACGCTCTGCACGTACGTTGAAATTATTTCTAACCGTACGTAGCCAACCCGCGCTAATCAGAGGTGTGCGGGCAGATGGGGGGTGGGGTGGGAAGGACAACAAAACTAAAACACGAGTTTCCAATCTAGGTGACGATACCAAAATGCATAGCTCCCAGTGGCTTTCTTAACAGCGGAAGAGCATTCCAGACGGCCGCAGAAGCGCTAAGGGCTCTCCTCACAGCCTTGTCTGGACCAGCGGCTCAATAACGAAACGTTTGTGTGTGTGCGCGATGGTGCGTAGTGGTGGTGGTGTCGTCGCACCAATCGGATGCACGGATGGAAGATGGCGCGGGGGGGGGGGGGGTGTGGGGGAAGGGGGGGTATAAAGGATGCCGCATTCACAAATTAAAACCTCGCCGATGGATTCGAAGAGCAAACCGGTGAAAGCAAAACGGCAAACAAAACAAAACCAAACGGCAAAACGAGAGAGCGAGAGGAGGCGGGAGGGCGGTGGCGGCGGCGTGGCTCACGGTGTCTCCGCTTGCGACAGGCGGCACAGGCGGAGCAGAAGGCACAACAGCCCGAGCCGGTGCAACGGCACCGGAGGGCACACACACACACGCACGCACACGCGCAGGAGGGCATACACACACACACGCGCAGGAGGGCATACACACACGCACACGCGCAGGAGGGCATACACACACACTCAGGAGGGCATACACACACACAGGAGGGCATACACACACAAACACAGGAGGGCATACACATACACACACGCACACGCAGGAGGGCATACACATACACGCAGGAGGGCACACACACACACAGAAGGGCATACACATACACACACACTCAGGAGGGCACACACACACACACACGCAGGAGGGCATACACATACACACACATGCAGGAGGGCATACACACACACACAGGAGGGCATACACGCACACACGCAGGAGGGCATACACACACACGCACACACGCAGGAGGGCATACACATACACGCAGGAGGGCACACACACACACAGAAGGGCATACACATACACACACACTCAGGAGGGCACACACACACACACACGCAGGAGGGCATACACATACACACACATGCAGGAGGGCATACACACACACACAGGAGGGCATACACACACACGCACACACGCAGGAGGGCATACACACACACGCACACACGCAGGAGGGCATACACACACACGCACACACGCAGGAGGGCATACACACACACGCACACACGCAGGAGGGCATACACACACACACGCAGGAGGGCATACACACACACTGGAGGGCATACACACACGCAGGAGGGCATACACACACACACAGGAGGGCATACACACACACACACACGCAGGAGGGCATACACACACGCAGGAGGGCATACACATACACACGCACACACGCAGGAGGGCATACACACACACACACGCAGGAGGGCATACACACACACACGCACACTCGCACGAGGTCATACACACACACACGCAGGAGGGCATACACGCACGCACAAGGGCACAAAACACGCACGCACAAGGGCACACACACGCACGCACGAGGGCATAAACACACAGACACGAGGGCATACACACACATCCAGGAGGGTATACCTCACAAGCACGGGGGCATACACACACACACAAGGGCATACACACATAAGCACATGCAGGCACTCACACGCACGAGGGCACATACACACACGCACAAGGAGACATACACACAGACATGCAGGAGGGTATACTCACATGCAAGAGGGCATACACACACACGTGTGCGCACAGACAACCACGAGTGCATACACACACACACACACGCACGCACGTACACACGCACACGCACGCACACGCACGCACGCACACGCACGCACACGCACGCACACGCAAAGTGGCTTCTCCCGGGACTAAGGCAACAAGCGTCCGTCTCACCCCGACACGCACGGGGCAGCGTGTACATCTCCCCCACGGCTATTCGTTATACTTCTCTTCATTGACCCCCCCCCCCCCCCCCCCGTTTATCTGTTGTGGAGCGACACGTGTGATTGTGTCCTCCGCCGCTGCCGCCGCTGCCATCTGGTGGCCACATTTGCAAACTACATTTATTGCGCGAGGGATGACAATGGGCCCAATTCAGATTTTTACAAAAAATGTATGTTACGTACCAATTTAAAGAAAAAAAAGTTTTTCCTCCAATTAATGTGACAACGACGACAACGGGCCCAATTCAGATTGAAAGGCCGATGCACGTTTGAAGTAAATATATAAACCCCAAGAGAAAGCGTTACTGATTTTGAGCGCCTGAGGATTACAGCCTCGGCAGGGCCAATTCATCATCTCCATTATCGCCGCCACCACCACCACCACCACCAGGGGAGATTGGTGGAATGGGTGCCCTGATTTGTGCTGGGGCCATACTTCATGGTAGTCGAGTCCAAAAGGTGGCGGCTGCTGCTCCTGATTGCTGCTTCTGTCAGGTAGAAGCTCGATGATTGGCGACAGGATGGAACCAAAGTCGAGAATTGTGGGGAACTTCCATTGCCCAACCACGGTGAGATAAAAGCGCAAACTCCAAATGTACAGGCGTCGGAATCGAGCCCACGACCTCCTGTATACTAGGCGAGGTAGTTAACATCTCGCCAACGTGGCGAGACCACCTGAACGTCGACAGGTCTCCTCCAGACCTCCAGGAGATGAGGTGACCCACCAGAACTCCTGGAGGTTGCGTTCCTACAACTTCTGCAGCCGAGGGTGTCACTGGACCTCCTCAAGACAAGGTCGCGGAAGAACACCCAAGATCTCCTCGGTTTAATCGGCCGTAGTGGAACGTTGCCAACGTCGCGGCGGCCGCGGCGAATTTAAAGAATCGCGACGTCGTCCCACGCTCCTGCCGATGCTGCTGCCGCCGCCCTCGCGAGTGTGAGAGGAGCGTCGGAGAGACAAACAAACGAAGAGCAAAACGACCAGGGCCGCGACGATGGGTGAACATCGTGGAGGCGGCCGATGGGGGATGGGGATGGTGGCCGCGTTGGTGACGGTGGCTGGGAAATGAAGAGGGGGCGGGGGGAGGCATGCGGAGAGACAGAGACGGAGAGAGGGGTGGGAGAGCGGCGGCGGCGGCGTCGTCGCACATACCAAGTGCAAGACCGAGAGAGTCGGGAAGGCCTGCGCAGGGGGGAGGGGTCAAGGATGCTCCCAGCCAGGAGAGAGAAACAGACCCCGACGGTCAAGGCGCTCGGTTAGGTGGAGGAGACACAACGACAACGCGACGGTGGCAACAACAACGCGACGACAACAACGCAACGACAACACAACGACAACAACGACAAGAACAACAATCTTCTTGGTTCTTTCGGTAAAGTCACGTAGAAGGAAAATAATAAAAATAAAACATAATAAAATAATTCTCACGACGTTTCGGCCACAACGCAAGCAGCCGTCCTCAGGTGACGGCTGCTTGCGTTGTGGCCGAAACGTCGTGAGAATTGTATTTTATTACGTTTTATTTTTATTATTTTATTATTTCCTTTCTACGTGACTTTACCGAAAGAACCAAGAAGATGAATCCCTGCAGTCACGAAAGCTTCAAATCGAAACAACGACAATGCGACAGTAACACGACGGCCAATCCACGCTCGCGCCGATGGACTACAATACCCCCCCTCCCCCCACCCCGCCCCCCCCCCCCGATTCCACCAGCACAACCGAGCCAGCGCGGGGCCGGTACGGGTGGTTTTTCCACTGCTTGCTTGCCGAGCCAAGCCAGAAGCAAGCGGCGCAAGGCTGATGGACTCACAAGAAGGCCCCAGGAGCTATGCCACCTTCAAATCGAGGCTCGAAAACTCGTTTTCTTTAGAACTGCCTCATGTTTGTGTGAACATTGCCGCTGGTGTTAGCCACTCGGCTCTAAATTGAAAACTCATTTTCTTTAGAACTGCCTCATGCGTTTAGTTTGTTGTCCCTCCCGCGCACCGCCGCTTAGCGCGGTTGGTAACGTGCGGCGCGAAACAGAGGTCGCAAACGGGTTTTGATTCCTTACCCGTACCCGTACCCGGCAGCACCAGGGTCGCAAACGGGTACCCGTACCCGGCCGTACCCGTACCCTACCCGTACCCGGCCGGATACGGGTAGGGTACGGGTATCGGGTACCTGATTGCGACCTCTGGGATGAAGCCATGTTGCAGGCGCGGGTGGGTTGATTCTAGGAACTTGAATTGTGAGAAGAGACAAGACGTTGGGTTACTCACCAGTGACTCACGGCCTACCCGTACCATTACCCGGCCGCACCAGGGTCGCAAACGGGTACCCGTACCCGGCCGGGTACGGGTAGCCGGGTATCGGGTAGGGTGCGGGTATCGGGTACCCGGTTGCGACCTCTGGCGCGAAAGAAGTTCAACGTACACGTACGTACAAAGGGGACGGCTGAATCTGGCCCGGGGGGCCAAGCAAGGGCCAGGGGTTTCGAGGGCCGATGACGCCGTGAGGAGGCAACATCACCCGAGCAGTGGGGTGGGGAGGGGGGGAAAGAGAAGCAGCTTGGGGCCCGTCCTGAAACGCGGCGGCCCCTGGCTTGGTACGGCCCCGGCACGGCTCAGATGTGCCAGTGGAAAAGAAGCAAGAGCTTTGCCAGTACAAACTGCGTCCAAGTTTGGACGGCGATTCACTTTCCTTTCCCGTTCCGAGGGCTACGGGGTGGCTAGGAGATGTTACCTACCTCACCTGGTGTACAGGAGGTCGTGGGTTCGATCCCGACCCTGACGATGCCTGCTGCTGTATATTTGGAGTTTGTGTGTCTCTCTCTCATCATCATCATCATCATCACGGTGGCTAGGAGATGTTAACTACCTCACCTGGTATACAGGAGGTCGCCGACACGCACCGACAGGCATAGTGAAGTATGATCACACAATCCTGACGACTGACAAGGCGTGGGTGGGAAGCCTCCAATCCAGCAGCGGGATGACGACAGGGCTGTAGAATAATTGCTGTCATTATTATTATCCATTGTCAAGGAGGCGTGAATGCTACCCTCATTGTTATATAATTTATTATTCTTGCGATTGTTTACCAAACGAAAGCTTTAACGAGTCTCATGACACTTGGTCAAGAGGGTGCTGCGACTTTACATCGGGATGTTGAGCTATGAATGTCACGAGAATTTGGCCCTCCGTGTGTGTGGAGGAGGAGCAGGAGGAGGGGGAGGAAACCGGAAGAACCCGGAGGAAACCCAGCCATGGGGAGAAACACACGCAGCTTCTAAGTATACAGCAGGCGTCAGGGTCGAACCCACGACCTCCTGTATATCAGGCGAGGTTGTTAACATCTCCTAGCCACCGTGATGATGATGAGAGAGAGACACGCAAACTCCAAATATACAGCAGCAGGCGTCAGGGTCGGGATCCAACCCACGACCTCCTGTACACCAGGCGAGGTAGTTAACATCTCCTAGCCACCGCGGAGCACAGAGTGGAGTGCCATTTACGTTCCTGACCGCCGCCACTGCACAGCTGTGTATAAAGAGCACCACAGCTAATCGGATTTCTCCAGGACAAATAAAGATTCTGACTCCGACACGGAGGTGGGGGGGGGGGAGAGACTCGGCGCTGCCATCACCTGGACGAGCCTCTCAAACCCCAAGCCTACGAGCAACACCTGGGTCTCGATGTAAAACTTTCGTGACTGCAGGGATTCATCTTCTTGGTTCTTTCGGTAAAGTCATCACGTAGAATGGAAATAATAAAATAATAAAAATAAAACATAATAAAATACAATTCTCACGACGTTTCGGCCACAATGCAAGCAGCCGTCCTTAGGTGAAGAACAGGTCTGTCGGACGCTGTCTTTCTGACAGACCTGTTCTCCACCTGAGGACGGCTGCTTGCGTTGTGGCCGAAACGTCGTGATAATTATTTTATTATGTTGAATTTTTATTATTTTATTATTTCCCTTCTACGTGACTTTACTGAAAGAACCAAGAAGAAGCACCTGGGTCATCGCAGGCAGTCCTCCCACATCCTGTCTCCCACCGAAGGCAGGAAACCCCCTGCAAGCCACGCCCACCAGGGTGACGACGTGGCCGGCGGTGCCGGAGACGCGCCACGCAACACCACCACCTCCCGTCCAGCGGCACACGTGGGGTGAGACTTCCCCCATCCCCATCCCCGCCCCCCCGTCGCTCCCAAACTATTTCCACGTTTTCCGACGAGGCACGCGACCCGAGCGAGATTGCTGAATGGGGAGAGCGGCGGAGAGAGAGAGAGAGACGGGGCAAGGGATCTACCTGCAACACGCGCGTCTCCTCCTCTTGCCTTTGCTGCTGCTGCTGCTGGTGAAAGTCTCCCGTCTGCTGCTGCTGCCACGGCAGAGGCTTTTCCTGCGTTCGCGCGAGAGACGGCCGGGCCCCAATGGCGTTAACACCCCGGGCGAAGAAAAGAATAATAAGTATAACCCATAAAAACAGTTTTTCACTATAAATCCTTTATATGCGTGGCGGCTAGAGTCCTCTCGTCCTCTGGCTTGAGATGGCTGCCACCTATGGGTCAGATGATTGCATTGCACCATTGAGCAATTGGTAATTACATATAATATTTTTGTCCTAAAAAATGTAAAATTTTGGAAAAAAATTCTCACGAACATTAATTGCCACGCACAACGAGTCTGTGTGCAAAATGTCAGCTCGATTGGATCACGGGAAGTGGGTTAAAAAACGACCGAAACATTTGCACGGTCCTAAGCAAGCAAGCGAACTTAATATAAAGGATTTAAAAACAAAAACGCTCGTTCGTAACGTTGGCGAGCGATCAAGCGCTGCCACGCAAACCTCCTCGCTCATACGACGACGGGCGTCTCCTCTCGCTCTCATTACACTACACAACACAATTCTTGTCCCGGGGTAGTAAGTGTTATGTTTTAATTGCTTATGCCTAAAAAGAATAGAAAATATAGTGCTAGGTTTTTACCCTTTCAACTGGTACAAAAACTGACACCTTTATACAAGGCATCATGTTTGCAATAAGCACAACACAAGCAGTCAAAATGCAAACAAAAAGAAACAACTCTGATGATGATAATGATATGCACTGTCCTTGAAGTTGATTGGTCCACACCCGAGACAGCTTTACTTATAGAAAATTACTATTATTCCCCACAAACTTTGCTTTTTTGACCAGGACTTTACGCGAAGGAATGACACAAATGAACACCGCGTTTTCTCATTGAAAATAGGTACATTTCTAAACGTAACTGTCCTGGTCACAAAAGCAAAGTTTGTGGGTTATAATAGCCATTTCTGTACTTTTGAGGCATAAGTAATCAGGAATTGACACTTACTACCCAGGAAGAAAAACATTATTTTGTTAGACAGTGAATTATTTAAGAGGCGCCATGGTAGCTAGAAGATGTTAACTCCCTCGCCTGGTATGCAGGTCAGGGGATATTTTCCGACCCCGATGCCTGCTGTATATTTGGAGTTTGCCTGTATCTCTCTCTCCCCGTGGTCGAGTGGATTTTTCTCCGGGTCCTCCGGTTTTTCCCTCCCCATTTAGAATCGACATCATGGGTTTAGAGTGTTTGGCTGCGATACATTTTCCTGCGACGATAAGCCCACTTCGTTGTGAGCTGCATAGCTTAATGGGGCCAAAATGAAAATAGTCAACTTCAAGGACAGTGCGTACATTATCAGAGTTAGGTTTTTTGTTTGCATTATGACTGCAGGTATTGTGGTCTATGCAAACATGACTCCTTGTAAAAAAAGGTGTCAGTTTTGTTGCCAGATAGAAGGGTAAAAAAATAAATAATCATATTTTTTACTGGCAAATAAGATTCCAATGGTGTAAATGTTTATCCCTGAGCTCTCATACTCTGATGGTGCATTGTCTTTGAGTTGTGTGCCTTTTGGCGTCATCTGGTCAAACCCATGTGAGACTAGGCTCTAAGGAAAGCTGTCTCGGGTGTGGACCAATCAACTTCAAGAACAGTGCATACATTATCAGAGTTATGTTTTTTTTTGCATTACGACTGCAGGTATTGTGGTCAATGCAAACATGACTCCTTGTAAAACAAGGTGTCAGTTTTGTTGCCAGATAGAAGGGTAAAAAAACAATTCTAAAAATAGTTCATTCGCTTAAATAGCATCACAGTTTCCGTGCGCGGGTCCGTAAAGACGCTGGTGTCTCCACGTCCGTGCGCGCGCGTGCGACGTTCACCTGCACCGACTGCTTCTGCCCTGCGGCCTGCACCCCGATCCTAGCGCCTCCACCTCCTCCCCCGTCGTCGTCCCTCTCTTCGTAGTCCTCGTCGTCGTCGTCGTCGTCGTCGCCGCCCCGCCGGCGCAGCGACACCTCCTGCACGCGCCGCTGAAACTCGCGCTCCAGCAGCAGCTTGCGCAGCCGGTCGCTCTCCTCGGGCAGCAGCTGGTGCTGCGGCCGCGACTGCAGCGCCGCTATCTCCCGCTCCAGCATCTCCAGCTGCTGCTGCTGCCGCTGCTTCTCCTGGCGCTCGCGGGCGTCGCGCGCCCACGGCGACGGAGACAGCTGCGGGGAGCCGCTGGCGCTCTCCTCCTCGCCGGGGCCCGCGGGGGGGGGCACCAGGAAGTGCAGGTCGTGGCGCTCGATGGTGCGCGGCTGCGACTGGGGGCGCAGCTCCCTGGAGGAGGGGGAGGAGGACGGGGGGGGGGAGTCGCCAATTGATTGAGCGTGGCGCCGGGCAGCAACGTTGATAGAACCAGCGGCGTGGAGCACTGGCGCCATTGGCAGTTGCACTAACAGCATGGACAGCGGCACTAGCAGCAGCGTTGATCGAACCGGCAGGATGGGGGGGGGCAGCATCGAGCGTGGCGCTAGGGGCATCGTTCCGTGCAAAAAACATCGAGGTGAGGTATCACCTGATGATCGTGTCTCCCTGCGGCGGCACCACCGGCCTTTCGTGCGGTCTCACCACCGCCCCCGCGCCACCACCACCACCACCACCACCACCACCACCACCACCACCACCACCACCACCGCCGCCACCGCCGGGACCAGCGGCCCCCGCCGCTTTCCTGCGCCGCTGTCGCTCGCGCTCCTCCTCCAGCCGCGCCTTCTCCGCCTCGTACCAGCGCAGCTGCTCCTCGCGCTTGCGCTCCGCCTCGGGCCCCGCGTCGCCGCCGTAGCCGGGCGACGGCAGCGACGGCGACGAAAGCGACGACAGCGACGAGGACGTGCCCCCGCCCCCGCCCCCGCTCATCCCGCCCATCCCGTGCAGGGCAGACGCCGGCGGTGGTGGCGGCGGCGGCGGCGGGAGGTCCCGCGACTCGGGCCCGTACCCCGGCGGGTACCGCGTCGGCGGCGGTGGCGGCGGGAGGCCTCCTCCTTGCTGGCCGCCGCCGCCGCCGCCGACGACGGGCGTCTTCCAGCGGCCCGGCCCCGTCTTGGCGGAGGCGGCGCCGCCCACGGCGATGCCGTACTGCGGCGCGCGAGCCGACGGCGCCGACTGCTCGTGGCTGGAGGAGGCGGAGAGGAGCGAGGAGGGCGGCTGCTGGCGCTGCGCTTGCTGCTGCTGCTGCCCGTGGTGGTGGTGATGCGGCGGCGGCGGCCCCGCCGCACGGTAGGGGCGGTCTCGCCGCAGCTCCTCCTCGGAGTGCGCCGCTCTCTGCGCGACGGAGGGCGGGAGGAGGAGAGGTTACGGTGGACGCGTGTGGTGGTTGGGGTGGTGGTGATGATGATGGTGGTTGTGGTGATGATGGTGGTCGTTGTTGTGGTGATGATGGTGGTGGTGGTTGTTGGAGGTGCTGCTGCTGAAC
>NC_136331.1:3239822-3486290 GCF_964198595.1 Lampetra fluviatilis
TGATGGGTGACGTGTTGATGGGTGACGTGGTGATGGGTGACGTGGTGATGGGTGACGTGGTGATGGGTGACGTGTTGATGGGTGACGTGTTGATGGGTGACGTGTTGATGGGTGACGTGGTGATGGGTGACGTGGTGATGGGTGACGTGTTGATGGGTGACGTGGTGATGGGTGACGTGTTGATGGGTGACGTGTTGATGGGTGACGTGGTGATGGGTGACGTGGTGATGGGTGACGTGTTGATGGGTGACGTGTTGATGGGTGACGTGGTGATGGGTGACGTGTTGATGGGTGACGTGGTGATGGGTGACGTGTTGATGGGTGACGTGGTGATGGGTGACGTGGTGATGGGTGACGTGGTGATGGGTGACGTGGTGATGGGTGACGTGGTGACGGGTGACGTGGTGACGGGTGACGTGGTGACGTGGTGACGGGTGACGTGGTGATGGGTGACGTGGTGATGGGTGACGTGTTGATGGGTGACGTGTTGATGGGTGACGTGGTGACGGGTGACGTGGTGACGGGTGACGTGGTGACGTGGTGACGGGTGACGATGTGATGGGTGACGTGGTGATGGGTGACGGGTGACGTGGTGCTGGGTGACGTGTTGATGGGTGACGTGGTGACGGGTGACGTGGTGCTGGGTGACGTGTTGATGGGTGACGTGGTGATGGGTGACGTGTTGATGGGTGACGTGTTGATGGGTGACGTGGTGATGGGTGACGTGTTGATGGGTGACGATGTGATGGGTGACGATGTGATGGGTGACGTGTTGATGGGTGACGTGGTGCTGGGTGACGTGGTGATGGGTGACGATGTGATGGGTGACGTGGTGATGGGTGACGTGGTGATGGGTGACGATGTGATGGGTGACGTGTTGATGGGTGACGTGTTGATGGGTGACGTGGTGCTGGGTGACGGGGTGCTGGGTGACGTGTTGATGGGTGACGATATGATGTGTGACGTGTTGATGGGTGACGATGTGATGTGTGACGATGTGATGTGTGACGTGTTGATGTGTGACGATGTGATGGGTGACGTGTTGATGGGTGACGTGTTGATGGGTGACGTGGTGCTGGGTGACGTGGTGATGGGTGACGTGGTGATGGGTGACGTGGTGATGGGTGACGTGGTGATGGGTGACGTGGTGCTGGGTGACGTGGTGATGGGTGACGTGTTGATGGGTGACGTGGTGATGGGTGACGTGGTGATGGGTGACGTGGTGATGGGCGACGGGGTGCTGGGTGACGTGTTGATGGGTGACGATGTGATGTGTGACGTGTTGATGGGTGACGATGTGATGTGTGACGATGTGATGTATGACGATGTGATGTGTGATGATGTGATGTGTGACGTCTTGATGTGTGATGATGTGATGGGTGACGAGGTGTTCACCTCTGCCTTGAGGTTGCCGGTCGACACCGACTGGACCCTTGAGGCCGGAGCGCCCGGGTACACGGGGCGGAGACCGACGCTGTCGGGGGAGTCTGCGGGGGGCGACACAAACGACCCTTCGCCAGTGACGACACTAAACTACAGATTTTTTTTTATTTCAGAAGTGACCCGGCTATCACAAAGGATAGCTCATCCAAGTGGCTCATCAAACGTAGAGCGGTCGCCAAGCGCTCCAAACGCGCTGCGATGTCGATTCTAAATGTGGAGAAAAAATCCACGCCACCACCGTGGCAAGATCTCACCGCCGCAGACAGACGGGCAAACACGAGACCGCGTGGTCTCTGACCGCGACGACGTGGACGCGTGATCTCCCCGTGCACCGCAGCGCGACCACGCTCACTCACGCTCACTCACGCTCACTCACGCTCACTCGCGCTCACTCACGCTCACTCGCGCTCACTCACGCTCACTCACGCTCACTCGCGCTCACTCACGCTCACTCGCGCTCACTCACTCACTCGCGCTCACTCACTCACTCGCGCTCACTCACTCACTCGCGCTCACTCACTCACTCGCGCTCACTCACTCACTCGCACTCACTCACGCTCACTCACGCTCACTCACGCTCGCGCACTCACGCTCACTCACGCTCACTCACGCTCACTCACGCTCACTCACGCTCACTCACGCTCACTCACGCTCACTCACGCGCACTCACGCTCACTCACGCTCACTCACGCGCGACGTTGGGGGTAGAGCGGTGGTCTGCGCGGTTCTTCACGAGCCGGTCGTCGCCGTGAGTGACTGGGCCGCCCTGCTGCTGCTGCTGCTGCTGCTGGTGGTGGTGGGCGTCGGTGTGGGTCTCCGCCGGCTCTTCCGGGCTGTCGGGACGCGCCGCGCCGCGATACAACTCCAGCCCCTCGCTCTTGGGCCTCGCCTTGCCACCGGTGCGACGGTCGGTTCCTGCGACGCACGCACACACACGCACACACATGCACGCACGCACGCACGCACACACGTACGCACACACACACACGCACGCACACACGTACACGCACACACGTACGCGCACACACACAAAGATCCCCCGTATAGTCTTTAACAGACTGTTGAGGCAAGCGCTGTTAGCGAGTAGCACACAAACAAACAAAGATCCACCGTATAGCCTGAAAAGACTTTAGGGGCGAGTGCTGTTAGCGAGCACCTATGAAGGCCGGCACGGCACACGAAGGGCTGGCCAGCACCACGCCCGGCCTCCTTTGTCTCCCTGGTAGCGATGTTTTGCACACCGCACCAGGTACTCATTTGAGGCCGAGTCAACCTAGGGGAGGCCCAGGACCGGTTCAAATAACCGTCACCGGTGTTGGCCGTGAGCGGGAATCAAACTCGGGACGTCCATGTACGTCATCAATATTTTTAATGTGTATGTAATGCGGGCGTAAACGGCCTCGCGGATATGACGTCACGGGGGGAGGGGTTAGGTCACGTGAGAGAGAGAGAGGGGTAAGGTCTTAAGGGAGAGAACCGGAAGAGACGGGGGAAGAGTTTGGGGATGGAGACAGAGTGAGGCCGCGCACGGCAGAGAGTGGAGAGTGGCGAGATCGCCACACGGTGAGACTCGGCACCGTCGGCCAGCAGTGACCGAGCACGGAAGAACGGGGAGCAGCGGTGGAGCTGCAGTGAGAGCAGCCGCAGGACTGCACAAGGGAACCTGCAGCGGAGCTGCATCGGAGTGGAGAAAGGCTACGGGAGCGACGGCAGTTGTCGAGCTGCCAAGCGGGGAGGCTCTGAGCGAGGGGCCGTGTGGGACAAGTGTAAAGAACCCAATAAAGGACAACGGAGACAGACACAGTGAAAGAGTCCTTTATTACATTACATATATATATAAAAACATTATCCGTACCGAGGATCCCACAAGGCCATGCGGGAGGGCATGTGGCACAGTTGGGCGGTCGTGTCGCTGCGGCTCACTGCAGCTGAGTACAATGTCTTTAAAACCGGCGGCGCTACGCCCCTCGAAATAAATTGAACCGCTTGGGCGTTCCGAGATTCGGGATATTTGTCCTCTGTGTGCGCTCTGTGTGTGTGTGTGTGTGCTCTCTGTGTGTGTGTGCTCTCTGTGTGTGTGCTCTGTGTGTGTGTGTGTGCTCTCTGTGTGCTCTCTCTGTGTGTGTGTGTGTGCTCTCTGTGTGTGTGTGTGTGTGCTCTCTGTGTGTGTGTGCTCTCTGTGTGTGTGTGTGCTCTCTGTGTGTGTGTGTGCTCTCTGTGTGTGTGTGTGCTCTCTCTGTGTGCGCTCTCTGTGTGTGTGTGTGCTCTCTGTGTGTGTGTGCTCTCTGTGTGTGTGTGTGCTCTCTGTGTGTGTGTGTGCTCTCTGTGTGTGTGTGTGCTCTCTCTGTGTGCGCTCTCTGTGTGTGTGTGTGCTCTCTGTGTGTGTGTGTGCTCTCTGTGTGTGTGTGCTCTCTGTGTGTGTGTGCTCTGTGTGTGTGTGCTCTCTGTGTGTGTGTGTGTGTGCTCTCTGTGTGTGTGTGCTCTCTGTGTGTGTGTGCTCTCTGTGTGTGTGTGCTCTCTGTGTGTGTGTGTGCTCTCTGTGTGTGTGTGTGCTCTCTGTGTGTGTGCTCTCTGTGTGTGTGTGCTCTGTGTGTGTGTGTGCTCTGTGTGTGTGTGCTCTGTGTGTGTGTGTGCTCTCTGTGTGTGTGTGCTCTGTGTGTGTGTGTGCTCTCTGTGTGTGTGTGCTCTGTGTGTGTGTGTGCTCTCTGTGTGTGTGTGCTCTGTGTGTGTGTGTGCTCTCTGTGTGTGTGTGCTCTGTGTGTGTGCTCTCTGTGTGTGTGTGTGTGCTCTCTGTGTGTGTGTGCTCTGTGTGTGTGTGTGCTCTCTGTGTGTGTGTGTGCTCTCTGTGTGTGTGTGTGCTCTCTGTGTGTGTGTGCTCTCTGTGTGTGTGTGTGCTCTCTGTGTGTGCTCTCTGTGTGTGTGTGTGTGCTCTCTGTGTGTGTGTGTGTGCTCTCTGTGTGTGTGTGTGTGCTCTCTGTGTGTGCTCTCTGTGTGTGTGTGTGTGTGCTCTCTGTGTGTGTGTGCTCTCTGTGTGTGTGTGCTCTCTGTGTGTGCTCTCTGTGTGTGTGTGTGTGCTCTCTGTGTGTGTGTGCTCTCTGTGTGTGCTCTCTGTGTGTGTGTGTGTGTGCTCTCTGTGTGTGTGTGCTCTCTGTGTGTGCTCTGTGTGTGTGTGTGTGTGCTCTCTGTGTGTGTGTGCTCTGTGTGTGTGCTCTCTGTGTGTGTGTGCTCTCTGTGTGTGTGTGTGTGTGCTCTCTGTGTGTGTGTGCTCTGTGTGTGTGCTCTCTGTGTGTGTGTGTGTGCTCTCTGTGTGTGTGTGCTCTGTGTGTGTGTGTGCTCTCTGTGTGTGTGTGTGCTCTCTGTGTGTGTGTGTGCTCTCTGTGCGTGTGTGTGTGCTCCCTGTGTGTGTGTGCTCCCTGTGTGTGTGTGTGCTCCCTGTGTGTGTGTGTGCTCTCTGTGTGTGTGTGTGCTCCCTGTGTGTGTGTGCTCCCTGTGTGTGTGTGCTCTGTGTGTGTGTGTGTGCTCCCTGTGTGTGTGTGCTCTCTGTGTGTGTGTGTGCTCTCTGTGTGTGTGTGTGCTCTCTGTGTGTGTGTGTGCTCCCTGTGTGTGTGTGCTCTCTGTGTGTGTGTGCTCTCTGTGTGTGTGTGCTCTCTGTGTGTGTGTGTGCTCTCTGTGTGTGTGTGCTCTGTGTGTGTGTGTGCTCTCTGTGTGTGTGTGTGCTCTCTGTGTGTGTGTGTGCTCTCTGTGTGTGTGTGCTCTCTGTGTGTGTGCGCTCTCTGTGTGTGTGCTCTCTGTGTGTGTGTGTGCTCTCTGTGTGTGTGTGCTCTCTGTGTGTGTGTGTGTGTGTGCTCTCTGTGTGTGTGTGCTCTGTGTGTGTGCTCTCTGTGTGTGTGTGTGCTCTCTGTGTGTGTGTGCTCTGTGTGTGTGTGTGCTCTCTGTGTGTGTGTGTGCTCTCTGTGTGTGTGTGTGCTCTCTGTGTGTGTGTGTGCTCCCTGTGTGTGTGTGCTCTCTGTGTGTGTGTGCTCTGTGTGTGTGTGTGTGCTCTCTGTGTGTGTGTGTGCTCCCTGTGTGTGTGTGCTCTCTGTGTGTGTGTGTGTGTGCTCTCTGTGTGTGTGTGCTCTCTGTGTGTGTGTGTGTGCTCTCTGTGTGTGTGTGTGTGTGCTCTCTGTGTGTGTGTGCTCTCTGTGTGTGTGTGTGTGCTCTCTGTGTGTGTGTGTGTGTGCTCTCTGTGTGTGTGTGCTCTCTGTGTGTGCTCTCTGTGTGTGTGTGTGTGTGCTCTCTGTGTGTGTGTGCTCTCTGTGTGTGCTCTCTGTGTGTGCTCTCTGTGTGTGTGTGCTCTCTGTGTGTGTGTGTGCTCTCTGTGTGTGTGCTCTCTGTGCGTGCTCTCTGTGCGTGCTCTGTGTGTGTGTGCTCTCTGTGCGTGTGTGTGTGTGCTCCCTGTGTGTGTGTGCTCTCTGTGTGTGTGTGTGCTCTGTGTGTGTGTGTGTGCTCTCTGTGTGTGTGCTCTCTGTGTGTGTGTGTGTGTGCGTGTGTGTGCTCTCTCTGTGTGTGTGTGTGTGCTCTCTGTGTGTGTGTGTGTGCTCTGTGTGTGTGTGCTCTCTGTGTGTGTGTGTGTGCTCTCTGTGTGTGTGTGTGTGCTCCCTGTGTGTGTGCTCTGTGTGTGTGTGCTCCCTGTGTGTGCTCTCTGTGTGTGTGTGCTCCCTGTGTGTGCTCTCTGTGTGTGTGTGTGTGCTCTGTGTGTGTGTGTGTGCTCCCTGTGTGTGCTCTCTGTGTGTGTGTGTGCTCTCTCTGTGTGTGTGTGCTCCCTGTGTGTGTGCTCTGTGTGTGTGTGCTCCCTGTGTGTGCTCTCTGTGTGTGTGTGTGTGCTCTCTGTGTGTGTGTGTGCTCCCTGTGTGTGCTCTCTGTGTGTGTGCTCCCTGTGTGTGCTCTTTGTGTGTGTGTGTGCTCTCTTTGTGTGTGTGTGTGTGCTCCCTGTGTGTGCTCTCTGTGTGTGTGTGTGCTCTCTCTGTGTGTGTGTGTGCTCCCTGTGTGTGTGCTCTGTGTGTGTGTGTGTGTGCTCTTTGTGTGTGTGTGTGTGCTCCCTGTGTGTGCTCTGTGTGTGTGTGTGTGCTCTCTCTGTGTGTGTGTGTGCTCCCTGTGTGTGTGCTCTGTGTGTGTGTGTGTGCTCTCTGTGTGTGCTCCCTGTGTGCGCGCCAACCTCTGTGCTGTGTGGTGGGCGAGGGCTCGTTGAGCAGGGTGGCCAGGCCGTGGTAGATGGCTCCCTGCTTGGCGATCTCCAGCGTCACCACCGAGCCCGTGCGGGTCATCAGCTCGGCCGCCCTGCGCGCAACGCGTTGACGTTACCGTCACATCGTCGTCGTCACATCGTCGTCGTCGTCATCATCGTCGTCGTCGTCATCGTCGTCGTGGTCATCATCGTCGTCGTCGTCGTCGTCATCGTCGTCGTCGTCATCATCGTCGTGGTCATCATGGTCATCAACTCGTCATCAACAGAAATAATCACCAGCATCGCAATCATCATTGCCACATTATCAACATGGTCATCAGCTCGGTCGCCCTGCGCGCGATGCGTTGATGTTACCGTCACATCGTCGTCGTCGTCGTCGTCATCGTCGTCATCAACAGAAATAATCACGAGCATCGCGATCATCATTGCAACATTATCAACATGGTCATCAGCTCGTCATGAATATCGTCATCATCATCATCGTCGTCATTGTTGTCATCACCAAAATAATCACGAACATCACGATCATCATTGCCACGTTATTAACACAATCATCATCACGTTGTCATGAAGATCGTCGTCATCATCATCGTCGTCGTCAGCGTCCCATACGAACTGTGACCACGTTACGCCCAGTTTTAATTGGCGTCATGTCGACACAAGACGGCGAATCCATTCGGAAGTCTCGCAGAGCAGTGCAGCCCATCTCGTTAGAGTGTCTGAGCGAGTGTGTGTGAGTGAGCGAGTGTGTGTGAGGGTGAGCGAGTGTGAGCGAGTGTGAGTGTGAGCGAGTGTGTGTGTGAGCGAGTGTATGTGTGAGCGAGTGTGTGTGTGCACGAGTGAGTGTGAATGTGTGTGTGATTGTGACCGAGTGTGTGTGTGGACGAGTGAGTGTGAGTGTGTGCGAGTGTGTGCGAGTGAGAGCGAGTGTGTGTGCACGAGTGAGTGTGTGCGAGTGTGAGCGAGTATGAGTAAGTGTGAGGGTGAGCGAGTGAGTGCGAGTGTGTGAGTGAGTGTGAACGAGTGTGAGTGTGAGCGAGTGAGTGTGAGCGAGTGAGTGTGAGTGAGAGTGTGTGTGCACGAGTGAGTGTGTGTGTGTGTGAGCGAGTGAGTGTGAGTGTGTGAGTGAGTAAGTGTGTGAGAGCGAGTGCGAGTGTGTGTGTGTGTGAGCGAGTGAGTGTGTGAGCGAGTGAGTGAGAGTGTGTGTGTGTATGAGCGAGTGAGTGTGAGTGTGAGCGAGTGAGTGTGAGTGAGAGTGTGTGTGTGTATGAGCGAGTGAGTGTGAGTGTGAGCGAGTGAGTGTGAGTGAGAGTGTGTGTGCACGAGTGAGTGTGTGTGTGTGTGAGCGAGTGAGTGTGAGTGTGTGAGTAAGTGTGTGAGAGCGAGTGCAAGTGTGTGTGTGTGTGAGCGAGTGAGTGTGAGCGAGTGAGTGTGAGTGAGAGTGTGTGTGTATGAGCGAGTGAGTGTGAGTGTGAGCGAGTGAGTGTGAGTGAGAGTGTGTGTGCACGAGTGAGTGTGAGTGAGAGTGAGACTGCACCTCTCTTGAGAAAGGCCCACGAGGCTGTTCCCATCGATGTGTGCACGAGTGAGTGTGTGTGTGAGCGAGTGAGTGTGAGTGTGTGTGAGTGAGTGTGTGTGTGAGCGAGTGAGTGTGTGTGTGTGTGAGCGAGTGAGTGTGCACGAGTGAGTGTGAGTGAGAGTGTGTGTATGAGCGAGTGAGTGTGAGCGAGTGAGTGTGTGAGCGAGTGAGTGTGAGTGAGAGTGTGTGTATGAGCGAGTGAGTGTGAGCGAGTGAGTGTGAGTGTGTGTGTGTATGAGCGAGTGAGTGTGAGCGAGTGAGTGTGAGTGAGAGTGTGTGAGCGAGTGAGTGAGTGTGAGTGTGAGCGAGTGAGTGTGAGTGAGTGAGTGTGTGAGCGAGTGAGTGTGAGTGAGAGTGTGTGTGTGTACGAGCGAGTGAGTGTGAGTGAGTGTGAGCGAGTGTGAGCGAGTGAGAGTGAGAGTGTACCTCTCTTGAGAAAGGCCCACGAGGCTGTTCCCATCGACGCTGAGCAGCTGATCCCCAGCAGCCAAACGCCCGTCCTGCACAAGCACAAAGACAAAGATCACCCGTATAGCCTCCACTGAATGCCGGGGCAAGTGCCGTTAGCGAGCAGCGCCTATGAAGGCCGGCACGGCGCAACGAGTGGGTGGGGGTGGCCAACATCGCGCCCGACCGCCTTTGTCTCCGCAGTGGCGACGTTTACACATCGCACCAGGTACTCGTTTGAGGCCGAGTCGACCTAGGGGGAGGCCCAGGACCGGTTCAGACAATCGTCCGGGGATCGAACTCGAACTGACCTGATCAGCAGCGCCGCCTTTGACCACCGACTTCACGTAGATTCCCAGCTTGTCCAAACCGGCACCCTGCGGGGTAAGAGAGAGGGGGGGGGGGGGGCGACATCGCGAGCGGGTTAAGTGCTGTTAGCGAGCACCTATTGAGGGCCGATACTACCAGCAGGGTAATTGGAGAATGCAGCACGACGACAAAGGTCCCCCGTGTAGCCTTCAGAGGCCGTCGGGGCAAGTGCTCGTTAGCAAACAGCACCTATTAATATTCGTAGGTTTCTTTCGGTGAAGTCACGTAGGTTAAAAAAATTAAAATTAAACGTCGTGATTGTTATTTTATTTCTATTATTACTTTTAATAATTTTAATTAAAAAATTTTACCCACGTGACTTTACCGAAAAAACCTAAGAATATGAATCCTTGCAGTCACGAAAGCTTCAAATCTAGAATTAGCACCTATTAAGGCGGATACTAGAGCAGAGAAACTGGGACTTGCACCCCGTGTAGCCTACAAAGGCTGTCGAATCCACGCCTCCTGTATACCAGGCGAGGTAGTCAACATCTCGCCAGAGGCACGACCCTGTAATTGCTCGCCCGCGACACCGCCGGCAGGAAAAGGGGCATCCACTCGGGCGAACTGTATTTGGCCTTCTCTTCCAC
The DNA here is from genome assembly GCF_964198595.1 of Lampetra fluviatilis. Lineage (NCBI taxonomy): Eukaryota > Metazoa > Chordata > Hyperoartia > Petromyzontiformes > Petromyzontidae > Lampetra > Lampetra fluviatilis. The sequence continues at coordinate 3,249,475 of NC_136331.1, forward strand.
GTCGACCGGGTTCTGTTTTAGCGCAACGTGGTCTGCCGATCGTAGAGCAAAACTGCCCGGGGTGGGACCCTTTTAAAGCGCTGCCGCTGGGAGTGCGACAGAGGTGGCGGGGGTGGGTGGGTGGGTGGTGAGGGTGGGTGGTGGGTGGGTGGTGAGGGTGGGTGGGTGGTGAGGGTGGGTGGGTGGTGAGGATGGGTGGGTGGTGAGGGTGGGTGGGTGGTGAGGGTGGGTGGTGGGTGGGTGGTGAGGGTGGGTGGTGGGGGTGGGTGGGTGGTGGGGGTGGGTGGGTGGTGAGGGTGGGCGGGTGGTGGGGGTGAATGGGTGGTGAGGGTGGGTGGGTGGTGGGGGTGGGTGGTGGGGGTGGGTGGGTGGTGGGGGGGGATCTTCTTTCACATTAATTTTTATTGGCGGCAGCGTGCGAGGCCCCGTTACATCACCATGTTGTGACGCACGTACGCACACACACACACACGCACACACACACACACGCGTACACAAAGACAGAGATCCCCCTTATAGCCTGAACAGACTGTTGGGGCAAGTGCTGTTAGCGAGCACCTATGAAGGCCAGCATGGCACACGAGGAAGTGGGTGGCCAACACCACGCCCGGCCGCCTCTGTCTCCCTAGTAGCAATGCTTACACTCCGCACCAGGTACTCATTTGAGGCCGTGTCGACCTAGGGGAGGCCTAGAACGGTTCAGAAAACCATCACCGGTGTTGACCGTGAACGGGAATCGAACCCGGGTCGCCGGGTTCGTAGCGCGGCGCGCTAACAGCAACACTCCCGTTCCCCGTGTAAACGCACACACACGTACAACACACACCGTCAACATAGGCCAAACCATGAAAAATAAGAATGGGCGTTCATCCTTTCTGCAATAAAACAGGGGATGTTAAGATGCTCAAACACCAAATCGATTCCTTTTGCGAGGAATCAAGTCTGCATTGACCACACACGGCACCTGCGGTTTTTGCATGCAAGCAAAACATTCTCTGATAATGTGTGCGTTGTCTTTTAAGCAGCGGGGAGATATAGAGAGATGGGGAAACAGGCTCGCGCTGCCCCCCAAACCATATTGGGGGGGGGGGGGGGTGATAAGGGCAACGCGAAACACGGCTGGCACAAAGAAAAAAAAAAGTTATATTTAAAAAAACTTTTTTTTTTTTTTAAACACGCTTTCATGAAATGTACTAGTAATGTAAGAACTCCACGACTCCAGGAAGTGGCCCGAAGCTTGCCACAACGTAATTACAGCCAACGTCAGATTACTGTGGACAATTAGACCCAAGTCGAAATATAACATGTAAAAAAAAATGTTAGAAAATATATATTTTTTATGATAGAAAATATATTGCCATCAGTATGACGTAAGTATACCAAGTTTGCAGTCGATACCACATTGGGAAGTGGGTAAAAATTGAGTTACAAGATTTGAGAATACAACAACGACAACAACAACAGACAGAGCGAGTTAAATGAAAGCGTGTAAAATAGGTTAGTTTAAGTTTAACACTCCAGTTGAAACAACGGCACACTTTTCTTAAATCTCCACTACCCACCACCACCACCTCCTCCTCTGTCCTCCAAACAGCGTCAATAAGTTCACCACAGTTAGTCGGAGGTCAGAATCAGAATATTTATTTATACTGCACGAGGTGACCTAAACGGGCATTTTTTGGTATTTTTAAATCCTTTATATTAAGTTCGCTTGCTTGCTTAGGACCGTGCAAATCTTTCGGTCGTTTTTTAACCCACTTCCAGTGATCCAATCGAGCTGACATATTGCACACAGACTCGTTGTGCGTGACAATGCATTTTCGTGAAAAAAAAATTCCAAAATTTTACACTGTTTTGGGAAATTTTTTAAAAATATTTAATTACCAATTGTTTAATGCTGCCAGACAATCATCTGACCCATAGGTGGCAGCCATCTCAAGCCAGAGGACGAGAGGACTCTAGCCGCCCCGATGCCACGCATATAAAGGATTTATAGTGAAAAACTTTGTTTTTACGGGTTTACTTGTTACCCCTCCGGCTCCAGTCGAATCTGCAGCGGCTGTACTACCCCCCCTTGTGTCCTCTCTCGAGTCCCCGTTTCCCGGTGAGGGGATTTAAAAAAAACCAGCTGGCTCTATTAAATCTTCACTTAAAGCTTTCGTGACTGCAAGGAATTCGTATTCTTTGGGTCTTTCGGTGAAGTCACGTAGAACAAAATTTTCGTTACAAAAAACTACGACGTTTCGATCGCAACACAAGCAAGCGTCATCAGGAGGAAACAATAAGGGATGACGATTGCTTGTGTTGCGATCGAAACGTCGTAATTTTTTTTAAGTGTTCTACGCGACTTTACCGAAAGACCCAAACAATATAGCTGCTCCGTTGTTTCAACTCCCAGTGGCCGGAGATGGGAGTCGAACCGGTAAACCCTCCGGGTTGCGAGGTCGTTGCGTTACCAAAAAATACCCCGTTACGGCGCCCCTTCTATAAACAGATCACCGCCGTGTGAATTTGTCGCTCGTAAAATAATGCTAGCCTACACACACACAGGATGTCACGAACGTAAATTTAAAAAAAATTGGGTCTCCGAATTAAAGACGGCTTCCGCCCTCTATAAAACGTTGAAAGGTTAAAGCTACAAACTGTCAGGGTCGCCGCACCGTAAATACGCCACCACGCTGCGTTTGAGCTGGGGACCGGCGGAGGTCGTGATTTAAAGGGCGTTGATCTCGGGTGTGGGCAAGCAGAGGGGCTGACCATACTTCACCACGCTGGTCAGCGTGGGTTGGTGTAGCAAGCACATTTTATCTCGTACTTGACTGGCAGTACAGCTACTCGGGTCTACAGCATGAGAATAAAAACCATTACTACAATTATCATAATTGTTTATAATTATTCTAATAGTACCGGAGTGGCAGCCCAACAATGGAGTGTACCAGGGGACATCCACCGAGGAGACGGAGCGATGAAATCAGCAGGTGCCGGATCGATTGCTGCGTTGCAGGATCGTTGGGGTGGCGGTGGTCTGGGAGGGCCTCATCCAGCAGTGGATTGACCAACAATGAACGAATTTACAAGCGGTAGATCACCCACCCCCCCCCCACCAACCCTACCACCCATCCATCCATTTCTCTACCCATCCACGTCTCCACCACCCATCCATGCCCCCACACCACCCATCCACCCACCGTTAAACATGAAAAATTGATGTGCTGGGGCAATGGTGATAGCACTGCGCTATGAAACCAGTGACCCCACTTTGCTTCCCGGCCACCTCTCACGGCGTCGGTGAGTGATGTCGCAGCCACCGGTCCCTCACTCCCCTACCCTTCACCAACTACACACTGACCAGCGTGGTGAAGTATGGCAACTCCCCCCCCACCCCGTGACCGCCAGGGCGACGGGTGACCTTCACGCAAGCTTGACACAAGCATTGTAACTGCACAGCAATTCTCTCGTTCAACGCACGAGCAGTAGGTGACATCCCTGTCAACCCCTTTGTATTGACAGGTGTGCTACTATACACTACACTACACATTACACTACACTATACATTACACTACTATACACTACACATTACACTACACTACTATACACTACACTACACATTACACTACACTACTATACACTACACTACACATTACACTACTATACACTACTATACACTACACATTACACTACACTACACATTACACTACACTACTATACGCTACACATTACACTACACTACTATACACTACACATTACACTACACTATACATTACACTACACTACTATACACTACACATTACACTACACTACTATACGCTACACATTACACTACACTACTATACACTCCACTACACATTACACTACTATATGCTACACTACTACATACCTGTCAACCCCCTAACAGAACCCCCCTTATTACAGACCAATTCAAACTTTATTGGTCACCCCGTGGCCCTGATAAAAATCTCAACGTTCATCCAACAAAGTCCCATCACGAGGGAGAAACACAAACGAATAAGACAAAACATTTCCTTACCCGCATTGCAACGGCTGTACGCCGTATGGACCTGCAAACTCAATTTCCCTGCACAAAAATTACAGGTTAAACCGTTTGGGTTGACAGCTATGAGATGATGCGTTCCTGAAAAGTGCCGCGTTGGGCGAAAATAATTCCCCCGCCCCCCAAATAACGTTACGGACGAGGAAATTTGGCGAGTTACGATGAACGAACACCACAGTGAGATGGCGGGACTGATGGTAATGCCACCAACGTGTTACTGTTTCATTCCGCGTACCGTATCCCTGTACCGTATCCCTGTACCGTATCCCTGTACCGTATCCCTGTACCGTATCCCTGTACCGAATCCCTGTACCGAATCCCTGTACCGTATCCCTGTACCGTATCCCTGTACCGTATCCCTGTACCGTATCCCTGTACCGTATCCCTGTACCGAATCCCTGTACCGAATCCCTGTACCGTATCCCTGTACCGTATCCCTGTACCGTATCCCTGTACCGTATCCCTGTACCGTATCCCTGTACCGTATCCCTGTACCGAATCCCTGTACCGAATCCCTGTACCGAATCCCTGTACCGTATCCCTGTACCGTATCCCTGTACCGTATCCCTGTACCGAATCCCTGTACCGAATCCCTGTACCGTATCCCTGTACCGTATCCCTGTACCGTATCCCTGTACCGTATCCCTGTACCGTATCCCTGTACCGTATCCCTGTACCGTATCCCTGTACCGTATCCCTGTACCGTATCCCTGTACCGAATCCCTGTACCGAATCCCTGTACCGTTCAGCAGCGCAGCTCAAAAAAGTAGGTCGTCGTTATATAACGGCGGTGCGTTCCCACGTTACATTAGGGGCGCCACGTTGCCGAGATGTTAACTACCTCGCCTGGTGTACGGGAGGTCGCGGATTCAATCCCGACCGTGACGCGTGTACACATCTGGAGTTTGCGTGCGTCTCTCGCTCTCTCTCCCCGTGGTCGAGTGGATTTTTTTTCCGGGTCCTCCGTTCTTTCCCTCCACGTTTTGGAATCGACGTCACGCGTTTAAGGGTTTTTTGGCTTCCGCGATGAATTTCCACACGACGACGATAAACCACTACTACTATATTCTTGGTTCTTTCGGTAAATTTTTATTATTTTATTGTTTTCCTTCTACGTGACTTTACCGAAAGAACCAAGAATATGAATCCCTGCAGTCACGAAAGCTTTAAAATCAAAGCCACTACACTACTTTGCCGAGCTATCATTTGCGATAGCCGGTTGGTCGCCTCTGAAATGAAGAGCCGAGTGAGTGAGTGGACCTTTTCTACACCTGGTGGAATAAAAATAATAGTTAATAGTTATTTTTGGAGCTTTTGACCGCGAGTGCCGAAGGTGGTGGTCACGAGGTTTTGTTCGGGCGGGCGAGATGGGGGGGGGGGGTGCAACTCCGGTGGGCGATGAGGAGTGGTGGCGCTCTGCTGCACGCCATAAAAGATCTTCCTTCGAGAAAATAGATCAGAATCAGAATTCTCCCTTTCTGGCAATTGTGTTCAGATGTTCAAACATCAAATAACACTGGTCAACAAAAAAAAAATATTCTGGCCTGGACTTTTGCAGCTGTTCTAGGCTAATTTCAGGGTGCTGATTCCAAATCTGATCTCAGATTTGCTCTATCGCATCTCATTTTATGCTATCGGCATACCCCATTTTCATTGATTTTACCCGAAATTAACTCTGTCACTTATGATTGCAAGTTGTTGCCAGTCAGTGACTGCTTTAGTGTTAAAATATGGTGCTGTATTTTTAGGATAAGTGTGTTTATAATATCATTTTATGTAGATATCCACATTTATTTAATATTTTTCTTCTGCAGTTTTTATTGAAAATGCAATATTTGATATCTCAAAAACCTGACGTGATATACAAAAACTGATGACAGATTTGCAATCAATACCTCTAAAAAGATTACCTTACAACCGTTGGAATACCTTATGCCAGAAAAAGTGTGTTGACCAGTGTTATTTACGTTTTTCAAGGCATCAAGTCCTGCACTAAGCTACATATACGTGTGCCCAAAACATGGCCTTGTGAAAGGTATCTTATTTGGCGTTTGAACGTCTTGACACAGCACCTGTTTATGTTGCCAGAAGGGGGTAAAAAAACTATTCTTATTTTTTTTCGTTTTAGATGCTGGGGAAAACGACCCCACAGCAGCATCGGAATCTTTGTTTAGACTACAGGAGGAATCCAATAAGCTACTAAGCTCTTAGTAGCTCGGGGGGGGGGGGGGCATGGGAATCAGCTACTTGACAACAGCAAACGACAACAGACAGATAGTAGTGCAAATTTAGATAAGCTGGTAAGCAAGTCACTAAATGTTAATAAACAATAAATACATTTATCAAGATTGGGTAAGGCAGCAGAAACAACAACAACAGAGTCCCAGACCACAGCAATATAACACCACACAGCAGTAGGTCCGTCAAAACGACGTCACATTAACACTGAAGTATCGATACCACGCAGAGCAATGATCAAAGTTACACATCACACGGCCTCAAGCGGGGGATCGGTGACGGGTACAGCTGCCACATTTGCCAACGTAATTTTCAATCCCTGATCATTACCACCCGTGTATTTTCCGCCTGAGGACGATCGCTTGTGTTGCGATCGAAACGTTGTGATGTATTATTTTTACTTTTTTTATTTTTATACCTACGTCAGAGGTCGCAACCGGGTACCCGATACCCGTACCCTACCCGATACCCGGCTACCCGTACCTGGCCGGGTACGGGTACGGGTAGGCCGTGAGTCACTGGTGAGTCACCGTTTGTCACTCATTTCGGGTAGGGTACGGGTACGGGTAGGGAACGGGTACCCGTACCCGACCGGGTACGACCGGGTACGGGTACCCGTTTGCGACCCTGGTGCGGCCGGGTACGGGTAAGGAATCAAAACCCGTTTGCGACCTCTGACTTACGTCACTTAACCGAAAGAACCAAAGAGTATAAAGAATGGATGGTTACATTTTAAACGTGCAATTTAACCGAGGGACTACTGCGTGCTGCCTTGGTGCGGAGTGCTGCTGTTGTTGTTGCTTTGCTGCCTTGCCCCAAGCTTGCATTTGCTGTTGACAAATGGGCAGAAATTGTATGGGCAATTCTGGCTGTCGCCTTATGATGCTGGTTATTCATCAACGGCGAAACGTCACGGCTACTCCAATTGCAAACGTCGTTGTGGGTGGGTTTACTCTCCAACACGCAACCGGTTAGCGCTGAAGCAGTCACTAACTGGCACGTTTGGTCTCCGTGACAAACCTTACTACTACTAAATTGGCTGTCGGGGCAGTGGCGAGTTTAACGACACATTTATATTAACACCGTCCAACCCAGAAACCCTCGATTGTGGATATTGGTCGCGAAAGCCTACGCGTGAAACAGACATGTGCGCGCTTGCGCAATTTGTGATTTTACCCCTCTATTTAATTCAATTCATTTCTTTTTAGTGGCTTGCTTTCTTACATTTCCCACACTTTGCCCTCCTATCGTGTGTGTGTGCATGTGCAATGTTTGCTGCTGTAACGTCCTTACCCCGCGCCCCGACTGGACGTATGAGCTTAACAGCTAATCGGTTTCTTCCCACAGTATAAATAACAGATTCTGATTCTGACGTTCGTATTGTGGGTCACAATGGACGCCCAGGGAGGGAGATGAGAGAGACGACGCATTGGGGCATGGCCTCCACTGTGCGTGGCTCTCTTTTTTCTCTCGCCAAACAATCATTTTTTTTTGTCGTCCCCGATGAAAAATGCTACTGAACGAGTCGACCCACACCCCCCCACCCCCGCCACAAAGTCGCTGTGACCACACCCCGGCCATGTGAAAGCAACAGGAAGAAACCCGCAGCCCCTGTGCACTGACGACACACACATCGCAAGCGAGCGAGTGTTATTCGCCACATTTTACGTTTTTAAATCCTTTATATTACGTTCGCTTGCTTGCTTAGGACCGTGCAAATCTTTCGGTCGTTTTTTAACCCACTTCCCGTGATCCAATCGAGCTGACATTTTCCACACAGACTCGTTGTGCGTGACAATTAATGTTCGTGAAATTTTTTTTCAAAAATTTTACACTTTTTAGGACAAAAATATTATATGTAATTACCAATTGCTTAATGCTGCCAGGCAATCATCTGACCCATAGGTGGCAGCCATCTCAAGCCAGAGGACGAGAGGACTCTAGCCGCCACGCATATAAAGGATTTATAGTGAAAAACTTTGCATTTACGGGTTATACTTATTTTTCTTCTTCGTCAACACGATTAGGCACGCACGTTATCTGGGGCGTTTCGTCACTCCGCTCTTTCAAATGTCCTGCGCGAGACCGAGATCTCACAGGTGGCGTTGGTGTGAAGGAGACGTCCACGGATCGAAAAAATTAACCCGTAAAAACAAAGTTTTTCACTATAAATCCTTTATATGCGTGGCGGCTAGAGTCCTCTCGTCCTCTGGCTTGAGATGGCTGCCCCCTATGGGTCAGATGATTGCATTGCACCATTAAGCAATTGGTAATTACATATAATTTTTTTTTGCCTAAAAAGTGTAAAATTTTGGGAAAAAAATTTCACGAAAATTAATTGTCACGCACAACGAGTCTGTGTGCAAAATGTCAGCTCGATTAGATCACGGGAAGTGGGTTAAAAAACAACCGAAAGATTTGCACGGTCCTAGCGGAGATGGAGCGATGAAATCGGGCCGTGTCGCGGGTGCACGCAACGCACCGCGAGCCCACGAGGGATCGTGACGGCTTGGGGGGGGGGGGGAAATCTTCCACTCAGCAGCAGCAGCGGATAGATCCTGGCTCACGATGGTAACGCCCATGGCCTCCCAAAGATTTGTCGTCGCAAGCGACGCTCACTTCGCTGCATTGAAATACTTCAGGGGGGTTACGACACGCACATTGGAAAGCATCGCAGAATCCAAGGGGGCGCCACGGTGGCTAGGAGATGTTAACTACCTCGCCTGGTACACAGGAGGTCGTGGGTTCGATCCCGACCCTGACACCCGCTGTATATTTGGAGTTTGCGTGTCTCTCTCTCTCTCATCATCATCACGGTGGCTAGGAGATGTTAACTACCTCGCCTGGTGTACAGGAGATCGTGGGTTCGATCCGGACCCTGACGCCTGCTTCTGTATATTTGGAGTTTGCGTGTCTCTCTCTCATCATCATCACGGTGGCTAGGAGATGTTAACTACCTCGCCTGGTGTACAGGAGGTCGTGGGTTCGATCCCGACCCTGACGCCTGCTGCTGTATATTTAGAGTTTGTGTGTCTCTCTCTCTCATCATCACGGTGGCTAGGAGATGTTAACTACCTCGCCTGGTGTACAGGAGGTCGTGGGTTCGATCCCGACCCTGACGCCTGCTGCTGTATATTTAGAGTTTGCGTGTCTCTCTCTCTCATCATCACGGTGGCTAGGAGATGTTAACTACCTCGCCTGAGATACAGGAGATCGTTAATGTCTCTCTCCCCATAGTCCCGTGGATTGTTCTTGGGGTTCTCGGTTTTTCTCCACCACATTTAGAATCAACATCACGCATTTAGAGTATTTGGCTGCTGTAAAATTCTACACGATGATGATGATGTTGAAAAGCCACTTCGTTGAGCTATCATTTGTGATAGCTCAGTGGGCCCTACCTGGTAAAATAAAGTAAATAGTTCGGTATAGTTTAGTTTAGCATGAGCGTGATCTTACTTCATCCGAGGAGCAAACATTTAATAACAATATCACAGCGGAGACAGGCAGACGGATGAACGCGTACAACGTTCCCACACATCCGATTAGCACGGTTGGCTACATGCGGTGCGAAAGAAGTTCAACATATTCTTGGTTCTTTCGGTAAAGTCACGTAGAAGGGAAATAATAAAATATTAAAAATATAAAACAATAAAATTCTCACGACGTTTCGACTGTAACACAAGCAATCATCATCATCACCTGATGCAATCATCATCATCATCATCATCACCTGATGATGATTGCTTGTGTTACAGTCGAAACGCCGTGAGAATTTTATTGTTTTATATTTTTAACATTGTATTATTTCCCTTCTACGTGGTGACTTTACCTAAAGAACCAAGAATATGAATCCCTGCAGTCACGAAAGCTCTAAATCAAAAAGTTCAACATACTTCCATGCTCATCGGAGGTGCAGGGGAAGGACAACATAAAACGTGTCTAGGTGAGCGGGGGTGGGGGAGGAGGGGTGGTGCAGTGGTTGGCTCGCTGCTCCGCTACGAACCCCAACAACCTGAACTTGATTCCTGCCCGCATCCAACGTGAGCGGCACGCACGACACCTGAACTGCTCCTCCGCCCCTCCGCTCCCCCCTGATAGAACAAGCCACTGAGGTTGTGTTTGTTCTCCCTCGGATCCACGTATTCCTCTCTCTCGCTCCATCTCTCCGTCTAACATGAATGAGTTTATTGAGAATGAATGGTTTTCTTATCATCGACGGCGCTTTGTCTGTTGCAATGTTGAACGTATTTCACGCCGCATGTAGCCAACCGGTTACTCAACAGCTAATGACGGTGAAACTATTCTTCCCCGATCCACGTGTTTCCTCTCTCTCCGTCTAATACGAATGAGTGTTTTTTATTCGATCATCGATGGGGGTTTGTCTGTTGTATGTACGGTAAAACCTTGGATTGCGAGTAACTTGGTCTGCTAGTGTTTTGCAAGACGAGAAACATTTTTTTGATCAATTTTAACTTGATAAACGAGCGAGGACTTTAAATACGAGTACTGTAGTACGTACAGTATACGCTTTGGCTGCCGAACGTCACGTGATCACAACTGAGCCGATGGTTCTTCTCTCTCTCGCTGTGGGATTGTGGGTAATCGTCTTCCATGCTCGGTCTCAGTCGGCGTGCCTCACTCGTGTAGTCAACATCCGTGCGAGCGTAGACTGTTTACTGTAGTGTTGTGACCACGTGTGTGTGCGTAAAGCATTTTTTTTATTTTGTGTCCAAGTGTAGTGACTGTTCTTTTTGTTTTTTTCGGTAAAGTCACGTAGAAGGGAAGTAATAAAATAATAAAAATAAAACATAATAAAATAAAGACCAGGTCTTCACCTGAGGACGGCTGCTTGCGTTGTGGCCGAAACGTCGTGAGAATTCTTTTATGATGTTTTATTTTTATTTTATTATTTCCATTCTACGTGACTTTACCGAAAGAACCAAGAAGATGAATCCCTGCAGTCACGAAAGCTTTAAATCGAAATGTAGTGACTGTTCTTTAGTAACTGTACTGCAACAATGGCCCCCTCCCTCCTCTCCTCTCTCTCGTCTCCCTCACACCAGCCACGATTAAAATGTAATTAATACAATTGATTACTTTATATTAAATTTGTATAATAAAAATATAAAAAAAGGTATTTTGTATTCATCGTTTTTACACGAATATTTTTGGGTTGTGGAACGAATCACCCGAGTTTCCATTATTTCTTATGGGGAAATTCGCTTTGATATACGAGTGTGGTGTGGATTATGCTCGTAATCCAAGATTTTAATGTATTATGTTTTTATCTCATCTGTTTAGGGGGCAGCGTTTCTAAAACTTGTTTTTGGCCCTGCGGACCACCCAGCCTGCACCACGTGCCTCCCTTATTACAGACCAATTCAGAACCTTATTGATCACCCTGTGCTCCTTATAAATCTCAACGTTCATCCAAAATGTGTTTTTATTGCCCGTATTGAAACGGCTGTACGATGGATGGATCTGAAGACGCAATTTCCCTGTACAAGAATGCGGGTAAACCGTATGGGTTGACAGGTATTCTACTATACACTACACTACTATACGCTAAACTTCTCTTGCACCCTAGATTTGAAGCTTTCGTGACTGCAAGGATTCATATTCTTAGGTTTTGTCGGTAAAGTCACGTAGGTAAAAAATTAAAATTAATAAAAGTAAAATAAAAACAATATAATATAATAAAAGAATTAAATTTTTATTTTACTTTAATTAATTTTTATTCTCTTGCATCCTACGTCATCGTCATCATCATGATGGGCAGATAGCCCAAAAGGTGTTCACTGCACATCTCGTTGTTTTCACTTTCCCCTCCGCCTTGTCGTGCCAACACGCTCTTAGTAGTGTGCACATTTTCCTGCCACCAATCTGTTACGTCGTTCTGCCCCGTAACGTAGCCAACCGTTTAAGTCGCTGTCATGCTCGACAGCTACCCACACGGTGCAACTATTCACGTGGCAATTAAAAAAAACTGGCCATCCGAAAACATTTAATGGGTGTTATTCTCATCGGGTCCCATGGTTTGAACAAATGCGGACTTCCAACTCGTAGCATCCACTCACTCCCTCTATACTTGGCCTATTATGTATCCCATTAAGGCCACTCACACGCAAAGAATCCCCCGAATAGTACAGCCCAAGCAGGCTTTAGTAGCAAGCGCTGTTATTGAGTAGCACCTCGAGGTAGGTCACCAGCACCACGTCCGACTGCCTTTGTCTTCCCGGCGGCAATGTTTTTACACACCGCACCAGGTACTCATTTGAGGCAGAGCCGACCTGGGGGAGGCCCAGGATCGGTTCAGATAATCGTCACCGATGTTGATGGCCGTGAGCGGGAATCAAACTCAGGCCTCTGCTGGGTTCTTAGCGCAGCGCGCTAACCGCTACACCGCCGCTCCCCACACACACACACAGAGGTATTGATACAGAATGTGTCGAGGGAGTTTTATGTCTCTCCGTGCAAATCCACCTACGCAGCCCCCCCCCCGCCCGCCCTCTGCGCTTCTCCGTGCACTTTTCATCTTTTGTTCCGTTGAGTACACGCGCACACACACACGCACACACACAAACGCGCGCGCACACACACACACAAACGCGCATACACACACGCAACAAAGATCCCCCGTGTAGCCTTAACAGACTGTAGGGGCAAGTGCTGTTAGCGAGCACCAATGAAGGCTGGAACGGTACACGAGGGGGTGGGTGGCAAGCACCACGCCCGACCGCCTTTGTCTCCCTAGTGGCGATGTTTACACACCGCACCAGGTACTCATTTGAGGCTAAGTCGACCTAGGGGAGGCCCAGGGCCGGTTCAGATAATCGTCACTGGTGTTTGCCGTGAGCGGGAATCGAACCCTGGTCGCCAGGTTCGTAGTGCAGCGCGCTAACCACTACGCTACCGCTCCCCCAACACACGCGCACACACACACACACGGCAGGTGATCGCAGGTGTACACCACAGCAGAGCGGAAAGAGGTGCTTCAGGAACGATGCACTGAGTAGCGAAGAGCAACACTCACTGCTGCCCATGTGCCGCTCGACAGGAGAAACGTTGCCATTTGCACGCGTTACACTAGCTGTGAATGCGAGTTCAAGAGACCTCAGAAAGACCCCCCCCCCCAGGGTTTGATCTTCCACGAAGCTAATGGTCCACCACTAAACGGCATCCACTGCACAAAACCGTGGCCGCAGATGCAGATACGCAAACCCAGATACGCAAACCCCGACGGCACTTTGAGGGCTGAGTGGAGTTCGAAAGAACTCGCCGACAAACACCACCTCGTTGTGAAAGACCCAACGCGGAAGATCCACTGGGATTGATGTTCCACGAAGCTGCCCGTGGGTCTACCTCTAAACCACCACACACTGCACAAACCGTGGCGGCAGCATAGCACTATCGGCTACGGTACGGTGCGAAAGAAGTTCAACATGCATACGCACAGAACAGATCGTACAACACCATTGGAACCTCCTTTGCCAGTAGCAAAATATGACAATTGTTTTTTTACCCTTTTATCTGGCAACAAAACTGAAATTGATTGGTTCAAGGACAGTGCGTACATTATCAGAGTTGTGTTTTTGGTTGCATTCCGACCGCAGGTATTGTGGTCAATGCAAACATACCTCCTTGTAAAAAAAAAGGTGTCCGTTTTGTTGCCAGATAAAATGGTAAACAAACACAATTATCAGATCGTACAACGTATGACGACGCCGTGCCTCCCAGATTCACAAATACCAAGGAGACATGAAGGCGGGCGACACAACTGCTCCACTTACTCCTGACGCCGTGAATCTGGCCTTGACCACCTGGATGTGAAATTGTAGCCGTTGCTCTGAAATCGATATGAGCAGCCGTACGGAAGAAGAGGACCCCGCTGCGAGACGTGGATTGTACACGGCCACAGCGGTACAGCACCAACGACCCCCCCCCCCTCCTACCGTGACCCACACGGCCTGGGGAGGCTCTCTCATCCAGCGGTGGATTGACGGATGGACGAGAGTTCAAATTGAAGGGGGAAGCCACCAGCGCCGTGGCGGCTAGGAGATGTTAACTACCTCGCCGGGTGTGCAGGAGGTCGTGGGTTCGAACCCGATCATGACGCCTGCTGCTGTATATTTGGAGTTTGCGTGTCTCTCTCTCATTATCACGGTGGCTAGGGGATGTTAACTACCTCGCCTGGTATACAGGTGGTCGTGGGTTCCATCCCGATCATGACGCCTGCTGCTGTATATTTGGAGTTTGCGTGTCTCCCTCCCCGTGAGCGCGTGGATTTTTATCCCGGCCCTCCGGGTTTTCCCCTCCACTTTTAGAATCAACGTCACGCGTTTTGGAGTAATTGGCTGCTGCTATAAACTTCCAACACGACGATGATGATTTTAATTCGTTGAGCTATAAGTTTTGGCGAGGTCGCTTCTGACGCTCCGGATGATCGCTGCAAAGTATGACCTGTGTTTTTATTTAGTGTGCTGATCTTAAAGGTGCATTGAAAAATTATAATACTCCGGCTGATGTTCCTGCTGTTGTGGAGTGACTCATGCAGCCAGCTGTGGCTGCAGGGTTTTGGTGGTACATGTTGTTTGTCGTTTATTGTGAAAATTCCATCACAGTTCCTATGATCACTGTTTCATTGCTTTATTTTGGTGATTTCGAAAAGTTTACTAGTTTGGCCACGTTTGTTTGTTGTAGTACAGAGTTAGACTGATGGCCTTAATCTAAGTTGTCTTGTGGTTGTTGTTGTTGTTGTTGTTTGACTTGCATCCCACTGGGATTTTTGCACACAGCGTTGGTGTGTACGGTGCTTTTTCTGCAATATTTTGCTGTCTTTTCTTGGATTTTCTGTTTGCACTCAGTCACATATTCACTTTAAGATGTTTTCTTGTTCATGTTTTTGTTTTTTGTTTGTTGCGGTTGCACCCGATTCAAGAGCCGAATGGCTCACAGGGCTACACCTAATACATCAACTTGGAACTTGACAAAAGAGCTACGTAGCCCAGCGGGCCCTTGGCCGGTAAAAATAAATAAAAAAGTTTAATAATGAGGGAAAGTCACCAGGTATGGTAAGACCTGCCACCTGCCAAAGGAATGTGGAATGTCCACCCACTTGGGCTCGTGGCTATGAACAGCAGTTGAGCACCCTGCAATTAATTGAGAATAAAAAACGCCTATTCTTTTTTAATTCTCACTACATTACGTAAAAACTCACAATACTTAATCATATTTCTATTCTAAATGCCGATCATACAAAATAGACAAACGAGGCTGTTGTATTCGTTATACGTAACACGGAGGAAACACGACGAGATAAACCTCGACAAAGATCCCCAGCCGTATAGCCTTTACAGACTGTTGGGGCAAGTGCTGTTAGCGAGCACCTATGAAGGCCGGAACGGCACACGAGGGGGTGGGTGGCCAGCACCACGCCCGGCCGCCTTTGTCTCCCCAGTAGCGATGTTTACACACCGCACCAGCTACTCAGGCTGAGTCGACCTAGAGGAGGGGCCCAGGACCGGTTCAGATAACTGTCACTGGTGTTGACCGTGAGCGGGAATCGAACCCAAGTGCTGTTAGCGAGTAGCGGCACCTACGAAAGTTCAAAGTTCAAAGTTAATTTATTAGGTGTAGCCCTGTGAGCCACTCGGCTCTTGAATCGGATGCAACCGCACCAAACAAAAAACTAAAACATGAACAAGAAAACATCTTAAAGTGACTATGTGCAAACAGATAATCCAAAAAAAGACAGCAAAATATTGCAGAAAAATCACCGTACACCAACCTGCCAGTGGAAAGCTGGCATAGCACAGCCGGCCACCTTTGTCTCCCCAGTGCTGATGCTTTGCACACTGCACCAGGTACACAGTACTCATTAAGTCCATGTCAACTACGACAAGAACCACAACAACAACCGCCATTCGTCAGTAAGTGGCGGTGACGTCACCACGGCGCTCGTGCCAGGCTACGTGCACTTTAAGGCGACGCGCCAAGTGTCGAACGCCCGCTGGCAGGAGGTCACGGGACAGACCCAGGTGCCATGGGCTGACTGACTTGTCAACACACACACACACACGCACACTTCAGTAACTACGCAAACACAACTCGATACATTTAACGCAAACGTCCACAGTAAAAACACACGCACATAATTGCACACGTTACTATAGTAAATTCGAAACAAAAACAAAGATTCCCCCGATAGCCTTTAACAGACTGGCGGGGCAAGTGCTGTTCGTGAGTAGCACCTATTAAGGCCGGCCAGGGGCACACGAGGGGGTGGGTGGCCAGCACCACGCCCAGACAAACTTGGACCTATTCAGATAATCATCACTGTGTTGGTGGCCATGAGTGGGAAGTTAACTCAGGATCGTCAGGTTCGCGGCGTAGCGTGCTAACCGCTTCGCTACCACGATAAATGATAAACACGCACGCACACACACAACTGTCGTATTAACACACTTATTAATCTTGGCCGCCTACATCGAACAGACAGAAACACACACGTCAACCGTACAGACACATAACAAAGACAAAAATCCCCCGCATAGCCTGTAACAGACAGTTGAGGCAAGTGTTAGCGAGCACCGATAAAGGCCGGCACGGCACACGAGGGGGTGGGTGGCCAGCACCACGCCCGGCCGCCTTTGTCTCCCCTAGCTGCGATGTTTACACACCGCACCAGGTACTCATTTGAGGCTGAGTCGACCTAGGGGAGGCCCCAGGAGCGGTTCAGATAATCGTCACTGGTGTTGAACCGTGAGCGGGAATCAAACTCGGGTCGCCGGGCTTGTACCGGAGCGCGCTCACCGCTACACTACCGCTCCCCACACACAGACACAACAACAACAACCGCCATTCGGCACTAAGTGGCGGTGACGTCACCAAGGCGCTTGTGCCAGGCTATGTGCACGTGAAAGCCATGTCAAGTGTCGAACGCCCGCTGGCAGGTCACGGGACACGCACACACACACACAGTAAGATCAGGTCAAAAAACTAATTATACACAGAACAGACCCGATGATGACATCATCTAAACTGCTAAGAAAAATTCAGTGGAGCCTGGGGCAGGTATAGTTGATGGTCAAGAATAATAGCAGGTAAGGGCCCACTGAGCTATGTAGATCTTTTTCATAAGCGACCGGGCTATCACAAATGATAGCTCAACAGAGTGGGCTTAACATCATCATCATCATGTGGAAATGTATAACAGGCAAATGACTTTGAACGCGTGACATTGAAGAAAAATGTGGAGGGGGAATAACCCGGAGGAACCGGAGAAAAATTCCACGCGACCACGGGGAGAGAGAGAGAGACACGCCAACTCCAAATATACAGCAGGCGGGATCAATCCCGAGACCTCCTGTACACCAGGCGAGGTAGTTAACATCTCCTAGCCATCGTGATAATGATGAGAGAGAGAGACACCGCAAGCACCAAATATACAGCAGCGGGGATCAGGAACTGGACTGAAACCACCAACTCCTGTACACCAGGTGAGGTAGTTAACATTGCCTAGCCATCGTGATGATGATGAGAGAGAGAGACACGCAAACTCCAAATATACAGCAGGCGGGATCAATCCCGAGACCTCCTGTACACCAGGCGAGGGAGTTAACATCTCGACACCGTGGTGCCCCAAGGGGAATTGAACTCATGCCCACGGCAGGAACGTCCACGGAAGAGGCGGAGGAATTCAATAATCCGTAAGGAGGTTGTTTTTGGGTTAGATCGCGTAATATATAAATGTGTCGTTAAACCCGCGGGCACCGCAACGTGGGCCAATCATCAAGGTTCGTCGCGTAAACACAAACGTGCCAAATCGTGACGAGTTCGGCACACCGGTGCGCTGGTGGGCAAAGCCACTACGACATTTACAACTCGAGCAGCGTGAGGTTCTGCCGGTAATTACATCAACAACAAGCAGCCTCATGAGGCAGACAGACAGATTTGTGGTGAAACCCTCCCTCCCCGCTTGGGTCTCGTGTGCACATGTGCCAGGTGGATTATGACATCGCTTCATCCAGCAGTGGATTGATCGTGGCTGACGATAACGAGAGAGAGAGAGAGAGATACAAACACTATACTCCTAGGTTTTTTCGGTAAAGTCACGTAGGTAAAAAAAAATTAAAATGAATAAAAGTAATAATAGAAATAAAATAAAATAAAAATCACGACGTTTCGGAGGCAACACAAGTCTCCGTCATCAGGTGGGACCGTCACAGCTAGATGTACTGTATCAAGCGAGGCAAAACAATTCAAGATACAACCTTCAAATCTAGAATAGATACAAACACTGTTGACCTCTCGCAGAAATTGCGCGCGCGCACACACGCGTAGTGATTCCACCTATCCCTACACTTACACAATCACAACAACAACAACCGCAAGTGCACCTCCGATTAGCACGATTGGCCTATGTGCGGTGCGAAAGAAGTTCAACATGCAGGTACGTGAGTGGCGATTACGTCACCGCAGCGCTTGTGCCATGTGAGGTGAAGCGCTCACACACCCACAACCGCATTGCTAACCCACACTTAAATCGAGGTTGTTTACACGGCGCAACAAAGACAAAGATCCCCCGTATAGCCCCTTAACAGGCTGTTTGGGTCTTCTTGGTTCTTTCGGTAAAGTCACGTAGAATGGAAATAATAAAATAATAAAAATAAAACATAATCAAATAATTCTCACGACGTTTTGGCCACAACGCAAGCAGCCGTCCTCAGGTGAAGAACAGGTCTGTCGGGGAGACAGCGTCTGAATGAGGACGGCTGCTTGCGTTGTGGCCGAAACGTCGTGAGAATTATTGTATTATGTTTTATTTTTATTAATTTATTACTTCCCTTCTACGTGACTTTACCGAAAGAACCAAGAAGATGAATCCCTGCAGTCACGAAAGCTTTACATCGAAGGCTGTTTGGGGGCAAGTGCCGTTAGCGAGCAGCACATGTGAAGGCCGGCACTGTGACGCACGAGGGGTGGGTGGCCAGCACCACGTCCGACCCGCCTTTGTCTCCCCAGTGGCGATGTTAACACACCGCAACAAGTACTCGTTTGAGGCCGAGTCGACCTAGGGGGAAGCCCCAGGACCGGTTCGGATAATCGTCACTGGGTGTTGGTGGCCACGAGCGGGAATCGAACTCGGGCCGCCGGGTTCGTAGCGCAGTGGCGCTAACCGCTACACCCACCGCTCCCCACACACAGAAACAAACACACGCACGCGCAAATGCATTTATAACACACACTTAAATGGAGGTTTGTTCAGGTAGACACAACACATACACAGCAGGCATTTAAAAACACGCGCATACTTGCCCCTGTCGCTAGAGCAAACACTGACAACACTCAACTGTACTGTTAACACACACACACACCACAGCACCCTTAAGCACCCAGCTGTTAACACGGTCTACTCCCAACAACGCTTGCATGCATCATCACGAGATACGCGCGAGTCTACGTATACATGTACGTTGAACTTCTTTCGCACCGTGCGCTGCTAATCGGAGGCGCGGGGGAGGAAGGAACAACAAACTAAACACAACAACAACAAGCAGTTCACCACAAAGTGGTGATGGCTGGAGTAATAACGATGATTAAATGTAACAAGCAGGACTGTTGCGGGCGGAGGCTGGGTGCCCGACAACACTGACATTTTACACGACGAAACTTTGTCATGTTGGCTAGCCCAGGTCACTCTTGCAAATGAGACTCTGTGCTTGCGAGTGACACAAAATCATCTAGAAAGCTTTAACTCATCACCTAACTCATATTGACCCACTCACCCACCATGTCACCCACCCACCCACTCACCCACCCACTCACCCATCATGTCACCCATACACCCACTCATCCACCATGTCACCCACCCACCCACTCACCCACCATGACACACACCCACTCATCCACCATGTCACCCACCCACCCACTCACCCACCATGTCACCCACCCACTCCCTCACCCACCATGTCACCCACACACCCACTCACCCACCATGACACCCACCCACTCACCCATCATGTCACCCACCCACTCACCCACGATTTCAACCACCCACTCACCCACCATGTCTCCCACCCACTCACCCACCATGTCACCCACCCACTCACCCATCATGTCACCCACCCACTCGCCCACCATTTCACCCGCTCATTCGCTCACCCGCGTGCTCACCCACAGACTCGGTCACTCACTCTTGCAAATGAGGCTCATGCTGGTCTCTGAGTTCTTAACCTAGTTACACAAAATCTTCTAAAAAAGCTTTAACTCATCACCTAACTCCTATTGACCCACTCACCCACCATGTCACCCACTCACCCACCATGTCACCCACCCACTCACCCACCATGTCACCCGCTCACCCGCTCACCCGCTTGCTCACCCCCACAGACTTGCAAATGAGACTCACGCTGACATGCGGGTTCTTAACCTAGCTAACACCAAATCATCTTAAAAAGCTGAACAAATCACCTCACTCATATTGACCCACTCACCCACCTTGTCAACCACTGTCTCACCCACCCACTGATTCGCCCATCCACTCACTCTCCCATCGACTGACTCGCTCGCCCACCCACTCAGTCACTCACTCTTGCAAATGAGACTCATTTGCTGGTCTCTGGACTTCTCACATGGTTAAACAATACACTCTTGAAACTTGAAATGCATAAAGTCGACTAACTTCTCACATGGTTAAACAATATACACTTGAAACTTGAAATGCATAAAGTAGAATCCATAATCCAACAAATAAACAAGGATTCTCGCACGTACGCACTATGACACGAGCCTTAAGAATAAATATTGATCGATGCATCATCACACAAGCCTACCCGTACTACACACGACCACAGCTGTAGCCAAAGTAAACACAAACCTGCACACGCGTAGTGCACACACACCTCTCAATAATGTAGTAAATACACACACGTGCAGCCCTCGCTCATGTAAACACACACAAACCTGTAAGCATCTGGCAAGGTAGGCACTCACCTGTCACAGTAAAGGCACAGACAATCACACAACTGTTGACAACATACAGACACACACACACACACCTATACACAACTCACAGTACACACACACACCTGTACACACCTCACAGTACACACACACACCTGTACACACCTCAGGACACACCCACCCAACCTTTCAAAACCACACACACACACACTCCTACAGCTGTTGATACATTACACACATTTGGCAAGAGTTCACACACATCACTTTCAATACTGTAAACACTCACACACATTAAGATTAGACCTTAACACATCAGTAGATACTACCCATAGCAAAGATACTCCCCAGTAACCCCGTATAACCTCCACAGAATGTTGGGGCAAGTGCTGTTAGCGAGCACCTATGAAGGCCGGCACGGCACACGAGGGGGTGGGTGGCCAACACCACGCCCGACCGCCTTTGTCTCCCTAGTGGCGCTGTTTACACACCGCACCAGGTACTCATTTGAGGCCGAGTCGACCTAGGGGAGGCCCAGGACCGGTTCAGACAATCGTCACCGGTGTTGGCTGGGGTCTTTGCCGGGTTTGTAGCGTAGAACATCAACCGCTACGCCACCGCTCCCCCAAATACAATTCACAGTATACACACACACACTTCAATACCACAATGACCCCGTACAGCCATCACAGACTGCTGGGGCAAAAACTGTCCGCTGGCCGCACATATTTCAATACCATACACACACGCACACACTTCAATACCACAGCGACAAAGATCCCCCGTACAGCCTTGTCAGACTGCTGGGTCAAAGACGGTCAGCGGGCAGCACCTATTTCAATACCATACACACACACGCACACTCCCAACAGCTGTTGATACACCGCACACACTGGTAAAACACGTTCACACACACAACAGACAGGCAACTTTAAATCGTCACACAGACATACGCACGCCGCTGCGGCTATTGACATTGCCAACACTTGACACACATCGGCACACATCAGCCACAGTGCGCAAGCACACACCGTTCAGTACTGTAAACAAAGTACACATCCACACACCTGTACCACACCTGTACCACACCTGTACCACACCTTTAAAAACACAAGCATCCCCCCCCCGTATAGCCTGAACAGATTGTTGGGGCAAGTGCTGTTAGTGACCACCTACGAAGGCCGGCACGGCACACGAGGGGGTGGGTGGCCAGCACCACGCCAGGCCGCCTTTGTATTCCAGTGGCGATGTGTGCACACCGCACCAGGTACTCATTTGAGGCCGAGTCAACCTAGGGGAGGCCCAGGACCGGTTCAGATAATCGTCAGGTTCGTAAGCGCAGGGTGCTAACCACTCCCCCAAAACGCGCGTGCTCACACACTTTCAATACTGTAAACCGAGTACACATTCACTCACTCACACCTGTACACACCTGTGCACACACCTGTACACACCTGTACACACATGTACACACCTGTACACACATGTACACACCTGTACACACACATGTACACACCTGTACACACACATGTACACACCTGTACACACACATGTACACACACGTGTACCACACCTGTACCACACCTGTACACACACGTGCACACCTGTACATACATGTACACACACATGCACACACACCTGTACCACACCTGTACCACACCTGTACCACACCTGTACACACACGTACCACACCTGTACACACACGTACACACCTGTACACACACCTGTACACACACCTGTACACACACCTGTACACACACCTGTACACACACGTACCACACCTGTACACACATGTACCACACCTGTACCCACACATGTACACACATGTATACACACCTGTACACACCTGTGCACACCTGTACACACACACGTACACACCTGTACACACCTGTGCACACCCACGTGGCCGTCAGCAGTGACAGTTGGTGACCAAGGTTCACCTGCGAAAGCGCTCGCGCTCTGGGTAGTGGTTGAGGTGGGGGGGGGGGCACGGGGCGACAAGGATGGTGGTGGGGGGGGGAATGGTCCCCGCCGATGATGCTGCAGAGCTGACCCAGGTCGGGCTGTACCACCGCAACCCGGAGGTGGTGGGGAGAGAACCAAGTGGTCTCTACCACTTGAGCGGTATGGACAACGGGCGTGTGTGTGGAGTGGTTGTGAGGAGCGGTGGTGTAGCGGCTAGCGCTACGAAACTGACGAGCCGGGTTCGATTCCCGCTCACGGACAATGCCAGTGACGATTATCCGAACCGGTTTTTGGGTGAGATCGCGTAAAATATAAACGTGTCGTTAAACCCGCCAGCACTGTGACGCGGCCGATTACTAGGTCGACTCGGCCTTAAATGAGTACCTGGTGCGGTGTGTAAACATCGCCGCTAGGGAGACAAAGGCGGCCGGGCGTGGTGCTGGCCAACCACCCCCTCGTGTGCTGTTCTGGCCTTCATAGGTGCTCGCTAACAGCACTTGCCCCTACAGTCTGTTAAGGCTATACGGGGGATCTTTGTCTATTTTTGTATTAAAAGGCTATTTGTGGAAAGTAGATCATCGAATTTCCAAAAAACGCCGGATAATGTCATCACGATTTAAAATAGCTTATTCTTGTACAACATCGTTTGTGGGTGTTGCGTGTACGTTGTATTGTTCCAGTATTCTAAATTTGCTTACGATACGAAATTGGCGCATGAACATACAAAAGTTGAAAAATTCGAAATACCCAACTGTTAAATGTTACCGTATGTACCGTCCCGCACTTACACCGCTACAATGTTGAAGACTGCATCACGGGGTGATGTACATGTCCTACGTAACACAACGAGAATGATCTACGTAGCACGCACTGCAAGAACGCACTACGTAACAGTTTAACACGTAGACTTTCGCGACCAATATCATCCATAAGAGAGGTTTTTGGGTTAAATCGCGTAACTATATAAATGTGTCGTTAAAACCCGCCAACACCCGGCACAGCCAACTAGTAAGGGTTGTCACCTAAACAGAACGTGCCAATTCGTCACTAGTACAGCACTAGTGTATAGTAGTGTAGTGTATAGTGTAGTGTATAGTGTAGTGTATAGTGTAGTGGTATAGTAGTGTATAGTGTAGTGGTATAGTAGTGTATAGTGTAGTGTATAGTAGTGTATAGTGTAGTGCATAGTGTAGTGTATAGTAGTGCAGTGTACAGTAGTGTAGTGTGTAGTGTATAGTAGTGTAGTGTATAGTAGTGTAGTGTATAGTAGTGTAGTGTATAGTGTAGTGTATAGTGTATAGTAGTGTATAGTGTAGTATACTAGTACAGCACTAGTGTATAGTGTATTGTAGTGTAGTGTATAGTGTAGTATATTGTATAGTGTAGTGTATAGTGTAGTATATAGTGTAGTATATAGTGCAGTGTATAGTGTAGTGTATAGTAGTGTAGTGTATAGTGTAGTATATTGTATCGTGTAGTGTATAGTGTAGTGTATAGTGTAGTATATAGTGTAGTGTATAGTGTAGTGTATAGTAGTGTAGTGTATAGTGTAGTATATTGTATCGTGTAGTGTATAGTGTAGTGTATCGTGTAGTATATAGTGCAGTGTATAGTGTAGTGTATAGTAGTGTAGTGTATAGTGTAGTATATTGTATCGTGTAGTGTATAGTGTAGTGTATAGTAGTATATAGTGTAGTGTATAGTGTAGTACATAGTGAAGTGTATAGTGTAGTGTATAGTATATTGTATAGTGTAGTGTATAGTGTAGTGTATAGTGTAGTGTATAGTGTAGTATATTGTATAGTGTAGTGTATAGTGTAGTGTATAGTGTATTGTATAGTAGTATATAGTGTAGTATACTAGTACAACACACCGGTGTGTTGGAGAGCCAAACCACAACACCTGTTTCGTTCCTTATATGGAGGCGTAGATGTGTTGACCACGCATCAGCTACTACGTACCACTACGTAGTACGTTTGTGTTTCAACACAAGCACGTTCATAATAAACGTTTCTGGGTTAGATCGCGGTGTTTATAAATGTGTCGCTACCCTTCACGGTCAATCAGTAAATTAGTGTCAGATTGACTAAAGACAAATAGTTCACTACTTTAGCCCACCGGTGTGTTGAAGAGTGAATCCAAAACATATTGCGGATTCACTCTTCAAAACACCGGTGGGCTAAAGTGGCAAACTATTTTGTCTTTTCTCAACGTGACACTTTTTTACCGATTGGCCGTGTCGGGTGGTGGAGGGTTACGACACATTTATAAATAACGCGATCTAACCCAAAAACCTTTATTATGAATAATATTGGTGTCGTGAAAGCCTGCTACGTGTTAAACTAACACAAGCACGTGTTTGATGATCGCCGGACTGATGCGGTGCTCAGGCGAACGCCCAAGTTAACGGATGCACTTTTTGGCCGGACCGCACCGTGCATATTTTCTGTTGTTACTCCATACCGTGTCAAACCATGCGGTTTACTCCGTATATTCTTGTATGTACAGGGAAACTGAGTTTTCAGGTCCATACGGCGTGGTACAGCTGTTTCGGGCGACGACAATAAAAAAAATCCAACAGCTTTTGTTTATCTTCTTGGTTCTTTCGGTAAAGTCACGTAGAAGGGAAATAAGAAAATAAGAAAAATAAAACATAATAAAATAATTCTCACGACGTTTCGGCCACAACGCAAGCAGCCGTCCTCAGGTGGAGAACAGGTCTGTCGGGAAGACATTCAGACGCTGTCTTCCCGACAGACCTGTTCTTCACCTGAGGACGGCTGCTTGCGTTGTGGCCGAAACGTCGTGAGAATTATTTAATTATGCTTTATTTTCATTATTTTATTATTTCCCTTCTACGTGACTTTACCGAAAGAACCAAGAAGATGAATCCCTGCAGTCACGAAAGCTTTAAATCGAGCTTTTGTTTAGTAGCTTCAACTTTTGTCCGTTTGTGTTATTCTCTTGTGATGGGACTTTGTGGTATGAACGTTGAGATGTAAAAGTGGGCACGGGGTGACCAACACAGTCTGAATTGGTCTGTCATAAGGTAGGGCACTGATAGGGCGTTGACAAATATTATTCGTCATGAGAAATGTTGACACGTGCAGTATTTTCATTGCCAAATTGTATGTTTGTAGTGTATAATGTACGGTAGATATCATATTTTACACTGAAATCGAGCGTAGCTACTTGTATTTGTCACGCCACACGGTGACATTCGCTGGACTGGGTTACAATCTTTGGAGTAGTTTTGCCGGGATCGGCCTTGGACCACCAGATAATCAATATACTCTACTCTGGTTATCCATTGGAGGTTTTTGAGTTAGATCGCGTAAATATACATGTGTCGCTAAACCTGCCACAGCCAATTAGTGAGGTTTGTCGCGTGAACAAAACGCGCCGGTGTAAGTTAGTACTTCAGCCCGCCGGAGTGTTGGAGAGCAAACCCACACAAATGTACAATTCGAGTAATTACAATGAGCACCGATCTTCATTTGAAGCTTTCGTGACTGCGGGAATCCACGCTCGTTGGTTCTTTCGGTAAAGTCACGTGGGTAGAACAATAACAGATCACGACGTTTCGATCGCAACACAGGCAATCGTCATCAGGTGGGACACGCGATCGGAACGTCGTTATAAAACACATTCCTGCTGCGGAGGGAGCTGGTAGGAACGTCGGGTTGCTCGGTCAATGGCCTGCAGGGTCAACGGCGGCGTGGTGTATTCCGCAAATATGCCCGACTGTGAGGGCGGGCACAAGCCGGCGTGAGTAGGTTAAACGTTGAGTTTTATAAGGGCACCACTGGGTGACCAGCCCCACCCCTCCCACCCAGCCCCACCCTCCCCACCCAGCCCCTCCCTGCACGACGGACACAATAATCCCCTGTGGGCTGGTGTAACCAGGAGGTTCCTACTAGTATTATTTTTCTACCTACGTGACGTTACCGAAAGAACCAAAGAGTCCGGCTAGCATCCTCAGACGACATCCAGATTCGTGGAGAAAAATCCTCCCTGTTTCGTTCTTAACGACACATTTATATGTACGCGGTCTGACCCAAAAAAGGAATTGGTCGCGAAAGCCTACGCTGTTAAACTCCTGTGGTTAGTTGGGAATTCCCTTTCCCCAGTCGGCGGTGCTGCAGACTCCCTGCGGAAGTTTCACAACCCGTGCATCCCCCGCCACGCTGCAGGTCACAACGTAACGCTCTCCCACTCACCTACACACTCACTGCAGGTCACACACAACATGACACTCACCCACTCACTCACCACACTGCAGGTCACAACGTAACGCTCTCCCACTCACCTACACACTCACTCACCACACTGCAGGTCACACACAACATGACACTCACCCACTCACTCACCACACTGCAGGTCACAACGTAGCGCTCACACACTCACCTACCCACTCACTCACCACACTGCAGGTCACAATGTAACGCTCACACACTCACCTACACACTCACTCACACAGTTGCCCACTCACCCACTCACTCACCACACTGCAGGTCACAACGTGACGCTCACACACTCACCTACCCACTCACTCGCCACACTGTAGGTCACAACGTAACGCTCACCCACTCACCTACCCACTCACTCACACAGTCGCCCACTCACCCACTCACTCACCACACTGCAGGTCACAACGTAACGCTCACCCACTCACCTACCCACTCACTCACACAGTCGCCCACTCACCCACTCACCACACTGCAGGTCACAACGTAACGCTCACCCACTCACCTACACACTCACTCACACAGTCGCCCACTCACCCACTCACTCACCACACTGCAGGTCACAACGTAACGCTCACACACTCACCTACCCACTCACTCACACAGTGGTGAGCTGTGGGTGAGCGTAGTGGTGAGGAGCGGGTGAGCGAGGTGCGGGTGAGCGAGTGAGAGCGTATTGGTGAGCTGTGGGTGAGCGTAGCAGTGAGCGGGTGAGCGAGTGAGTGCGTAGCGGTGAGCGGTGGGTGAGCGAGCGCAGTGATGAGGAGCGGGGTAAGCAAGGAGCAGGCGAGCGAGCGAGTGCATAGCGGTGAGCGGTGGGTGAGCGTAGTGGTGAGCTGTGGGTGAGCGTAGTGGTGAACTGTGGGTGAGCGTAGTGGTGAGCTGTGGGTGAGCGTAGTGGTGAGCTGTGGGTGAGCGTAATGGTGAGCGGTGGGTGAGCGTAGTGGTGAGCTGTGGGTGAGTGCGTGAGCGAGTGCGTAGTGGTGAGGAGTGGGCGAGCGAGTGAGTGCGTAGTGGTAAGCTGTGGGTGAGCGCGTGAGTGAGTGCGTAGTGGTGAGGAGTGGGCGAGCGAGTGAGTGCGTAGTGGTGAGCTGTGGGTGAGCGTAGTGGTGAGCTGTGGGTGAGCGTAGTGGTGAGCGGTGGGTGAGCGTAGTGGTGAGCGGTGGGTGAGCTGTGGATGAGCGTAGTGGTGAACTGTGGGTGAGCGTAGTGGTGAGCGGTGGGTGAGCTGTGGATGAGCGTAGTGGTGAGCTGTGGGTGAGCGTAGTGGTGAGCGGTGGGTGAGCGTAGTGGTGAGCGGTGGGTGAGCAGTGGGTGAGCGTAGTGGTGAACTGTGGGTGAGCGTAGTGGTGAGCTGTGGGTGAGCGTAGCGGTGAGCGGTGGGTGAGCGTAGCGTGAGCTGTGGGTGAGCGTAGTGGTGAGTTGTGGGTGAGCGTAGCGGTGAGCGGTGGGTGAGCGTAGCGGTGAGCTGTGGGTGAGCGTAGCGGTGAGCTGTGGGTGAGCGTAGCGGTGAGCTGTGGGTGAGCGTAGTGGTGAGCGGTGGGTGAGCATAGTGGTGAGCGGTGGGTGAGCGTAGTGGTGAGCTGTGGGTGAGCGTAGTGGTGAGCTGTGGGTGAGCGTAGTGGTGAGCTGTGGGTGAGCGTAGTGGTGAGCTGTGGGTGAGCGTAGTGGTGAGCGGTGGGTGAGCGTAGTGGTGAGCTGTGGGTGAGCGTAGTGGTGAGCGTAGTGGTGAGCGTAGTGGTGAGCGTAGTGGTGAGCATAGTGGTGAGCTGTGGGTGAGCGTAGTGGTGAGCTGTGGGTGAGCGTAGTGGTGAGCTGTGGGTGAGCGTAGTGGTGAGCTGTGGGTGAGCGTAGTGGTGAGCGGTGGGTGAGCGTAGTGGTGAGCGGTGGGTGAGCGTAGTGGTGAGCTGTGGGTGAGCGAGGTGTGGCTCCAACTATAGGGCAGGCCGGGGCGTGTGCTGGCTCGGCATGACCACAAGAATGCCACGTGGATTAGGAGCCGGGCGAGCGCTTGGTTCACCTCCCCTGCCACCGTCGCACCACGCGAACGTTCGGGCGACGTCGGCGTGACAAGCGCCGCCACTCGCATTGAAAAATATAATTTAAGGACGATTCGTCATTCAAATTCCTCCACGCCCCCCCCCCGCCTCTCATCTCCGATCCGCAAGTTCTATTGTCTCCAGGGTTAAGCCGCCATTAACGGGCGGGTTTGTCAACAATTACATAACAAGTGAAACAACTGCCAAGCGTGCGACATACACGTATCATTATTGTTGTTGTTGTTGTGACGACTGCTACCGTTGTTAACGTTTTAATGCATTCGGTGAGACCCAGGGTAGTAGCCTCGCAGCGAGTCTCAAGATTCACTTTCAGGAGGGTCCTGCCACGTTTTCGCACTGGGCGGGCGGAGGGGGGCGATGATTCCGCTGCCGTGTGTTGATCCTCGCTCGCGGTCACCAACACCGGAGGATGTTTGTCTTTGTGCGCTATGAGTTGTTGTGTTGAGCGGCAGCGCCGCGCTTTGCACGCCGCGCTACGAACCCGGCGACCCGGGTTCGATTCCCGCTCGAGGCCAACAGCGGTGACGATTATCTGAACCGGCCATGGGCCTCCCCTAGTGTGTGAGAAAGTGTGAGAGAGTGTGAGAGAGTGTGAGAGTGTGTGAGGGAGTGTCGACTCAGCCTCAAATGAGTACCTGGTGCGGTGTGTAAACATCGCCACTGGGGAGACAAAGGCGGCCGGGCGTGGTGCTGGACATCCACCCCCTCGTGTGCCGTTCCGGCCTTCATAGGTGCTCGCTAACAGCACTCGCCCCAACAGTCTGTTAAGGCTATACGGGGGATCTTTGTCTTTGCTGCGAGTTGTATGTGGGGGAACGGTGACGTGGCAACGTTTGGCGCTGCGCTACGAACCCGGCAGACCTGAGTTCGATTCCCGCTCACAGCCAACACCGGTGACGATTATCGGAACCGGTCCTGGGCCTCCCCCCTAGGTCGACTCGGCCTCAAACGAGTACCTGGTGTGCGGTGTGTAAAACATCGCCACTGGGGAGGCAAAGGCGGCCGGGCTTGGTGGTTATAGCCACAAACTCCCCGTCGTATGCCGTGCCGGCCTTCATAGGTGCTGCTCACTGACAGCAGATGCTCCAACAGTCTGTTAAAGACGACATGGGGCATCTTTGTCTATTCATCCCAACGGAGTGATTTGCAGGGCATCTTTCCACATTCGAGTGTTTTTTTGTGGCCAATACCAGTTCATACTGTACACGTGTGTGTTTTTTTGTCAGCTCTGAGAGCAAAACGGAAAACCCACGCAGAACACGGGGGGGGGGGAGGAGGAGAGCGAGAGAGATACACCTTCCAGAGACTCCAAACAGAGGAGGAGGGCTCCAGGTCAGGAATCGAACCCAGGTGATTTTTGCAGTGAGGCACGAACGCTTACCACTGCGTGCCACCCTGGGCGCTCACGATCCAAACTGGTTTTCCTCGTTATGAATTTGTCTTAACGGAGAAGGGAAGTCAGCTATAGGGTGGCTCGGAGATGTTAACTACCTCGCGTGGTATACAGGAGGTCGGGGGTTCGATCCCGACCCTGACGCCTGCTGCTGTATATTTGGCGTTTGAGGCTCTCTCTCTCTCTCTCATCATCATCATCATCATCACGGTGGCTCGGAGATGTTAACTACCTCACCTGGTGTACAGGAGGTTGGGGAGTTCGATCCCGAACCTGACGCCTGATGGATATTGCACGTTCTCTCTCCCCGTGGTGGCGTGGATCTTTCTCAGGGTCATCCACTGATTCCCTCCACATTTAGAATCAACGCCACGTGTTTAGAGTATTTGATTGCTGCTATCAATGTCGAAGTGATGATCATGATGATGATAAGCCACTTGGTTGAGTTATCAATTGTGATAGCCAGGTCGCTGCTGAGAAAGAGAACTATGGATCTTCGTGGGGGCATCACCTCGTAAAATAAAATGAAAGGTTTAGTTTAGAGCTGTGGGTGAGCGAGCGAGTGCGTAGTGGTGAGGAGTGGGTGAGTGAGCTGTGGGTGAGCGAGTGAGTGCGTAGTGGTGAGGAGTGGGCGAGTGAGCTGTGGGTGAGCGAGTGAGTGCGTAGTGGTGAGGAGTGGGTGAGCGAGGTGCAGGCATTACCTGGCAAAATAAACATAGAATTTGAATCCTGGCAGGTGGCGGAGGAGGAGGGATCCCGCAAGAAGGCTCCATTTCCTAAAGTGTCCTCGATTATATTATGTTTTTATCTCATCTGTTTAGGGGGCAGTGTTTCTAAAACTTGTTTTTGGCCCTGCGGACCACTCTGCCGATGCAAACATTTCCACCGGACCACCCAGCCTGCACCACGTGCCTCCCTTATTACAGACCAATTCAGAACCTTATTGATTACCCTGTGCCCTCTTATAAATCTCAACGTTCATCCAAAATGTGTTCTTTTTCGCCCGTATTGCAACGGCTGTACGATGGATGGATCTGAAAACGCAATTTCCCTGTACAAGAATGCGGGTAAACCGAATGGGTTGACAGGTATTCTACTCTACGCTACACTGCTATACGCTACATGATACCACAATAATACATTCCTGTCAACCCCTTATCAGAGCCTACCCTTATTACAGACCAATTCAGAACCTTATGGGTCACCCCGTGTCCCCTTATACATCTCAACGTTCATCCTACAAAGTCCCATCACAAGGGAGAAACGCAAACTCAATTTCCCTGCACAAGAGAGCAGGGTAAACCGTATGGGTTGACACGGAATGCCCCCAGCCGCCCCATGGTGACAGCACGCATCCACATCTCTCTCTGGATACCACGCATACTAAAGTATCCATATGACCGGAACGTCAACATTACTTTGTTAACGCAGCTAGAATAACAAGAATAACACTGGTCAACACACTTTTTCTGGCATAAGGTATTCCAACGGTTATAAGGTAATTTTGGGGTGCTCATTCCAAATCTGGCATCAGTTTTTGTCTATCAAGTTTTTGAGATATCAAATATTGCATTTTCAATAAAAACTGCAGAAGAAAAATATTAAATAAATGTGGATATCTACATAAAATTATATTATAAACACACTATCCTAAAAATACAGCACCATATTTTAACACTAAAGCAGTCACTGACTCGCAACAACTTGCAATCATAAGTGACAGAGTTAATTTCGGGTAAAATCAATGAAAACGGGGTATGCCGATAGCATAAAAATGAGATGTGATAGAGCAAATCTGAAATCAGATTTGGAATCAGCACCCTGAAATTAGTCTAAAACTACTGAAAAAGTCCAGGCCAGCAAAAAGTTTTTTTTGTTGACCAGTGTAGGTTTTGGTACTGGCAAATGAGGTCTAGTGATGTAGATGCTCACCCAGAGCCCTCATTACTCTGATAGTGCATTGTCTTTGAGCTGTGCGCCTTTTGGCGTCCCCTGGTCGAGCACCAATTGAGACGAGGCTCAAAAGAAAGCCGTCTCTGGTGTGGACCAATCAGTTTCAAGGACAATGCCAATCATATTATCAGAGTGTTTTTTGTTTGCATTTTGACCACAAGTATTGTGGTTAATGCAGACATGATTCCTTGTAAAAAGGTTTCAGTTTTGTTGCCAGAAAAAAGGGGGAAAACCCTATTATTATATGTTGGTACTGGCAAAGGAGGTCTAATGATGTAGATGCTCACCCAGAGCCCTCATTACTTTGATAGTGCATTGTCTTTGAGCTGTGGGCGCCTTTTGGCGTCCCCTGGTCTAGCACCAATTGAGACGAGGCTCAAAAGAAAGCCGTCTCTGGTGTGGACCAATCAGTTTCAAGGGCAATGCATTAATTATCAGTGTGTGTTTTTTGTTTGCATTTTGACTGCAAGTATTGTGGTTAATGCAGACATGAATCCTTGTAAAAAGGTTTCAGTTTTGCCAGAAAAAAGGGGGAAAAAACAATTATCATATTTTGCTATTGGCAAAGGAGGTTCCAATGGTGTTGTAGGATCTGTTCTGTGCGTCTGCATGTTGAACTTCTTTCGCACCGTACCGTAGGTTTTACACTTCCTGTCAATGAAACAGGAGGTTGTTCAGATGCTCAAACACCAAACGGAAACCTCTCGCTATGAATCAAGCACTGCATTCACCGCTCACAGTACTTGCGGTGAACATGCAAACGAACGTGCCTCTGATAAGACTGGTTAACAAAAAAACAAATTTCTGGCCTGGACTTTTGCAGCTGTTTTAGACTAATTTCAGGGTGCTGATTCCAAATCTGATCTCAGATTTGCTCTATCACATCTCATTTTTATGCTATCGGCATACCCCGTTTTCATTGAGTTTACCAGAAATTAACTCTGTCACTTATGATTGCAAGTTGTTGCGAGTCAGTGACTGCGTTAGTGTTGAAATACGGTGCTGTATTTTTAGGATAGTGTGTTTATAATATCATTTTATGTAGATATCCACATTTATTTAATATCTTTCTTCTGCAGTTTTTATTGAAAATGCAATATTTGATATCTCAAAAACCTGACGTGATAGACAAAAACTGATGCCAGATTTGGAATCAGCACCCCAAAATTACCTTAAACCCGTTGGAATACCTTATGCCAGAAAAAGTGTGTTGACCAGTGTAATCTGTGGGCATTGCCTTTCAGAAACTGATTTGTCTACGCCAGAGGCAGCAGCAGCAGCAGCCTTCTCTTTAGGGCCTAGTCTCACCACCAGTGTCAGACCAAAGAACGCCATCAGGCAAACAGCACAAAGACATCTTCTTGGTTCTTTCGGTAAAGTCACGTAGAAGGGAAGTAATACAATAATAAAAATAAAACATGAGAAAATAATTCTCACGACGTTTCGGCCACAACGCAAGCAGCCGTCCCTCAGGTGAAGACCAGGTCTGTCGGGGAGACAGCGTCTGAATGAAACAACACCACGCTTGGAGCGACAGACCTGGTCTTCACCTGAGGACGGCTGCTTGCGTTGTGGCCGAAACGTCGTGAGAATTATTGTATTATGTTTTATTTTTATTATTTTATTACTTCCCTTCTACGTGACTTTACCGAAAGAACCAAGAAGATGAATCCCTGCAGTCACGAAAGCACAAAGACAATGCCACTAGGTAACCAGAGCATGCTTTGTGTTTGCATGCTCAACGCAAGTGCGTGTGGTTAAGCTGCCGAACGGTTCAGCAGTTCCACTGCTGGATTATTATTATTTTTTTCCGCCTGAGAGCGACCGCCTTGTGTTGCGATCGAAACGTCGTCATCTATTATTTGTTTCTACCTACGCGACTTTACCGAAAGAACCAAAGAGTACAGTGTAGTGTATAGTAGTGTAGTATAGTGTAGTGCATAGTGTAGTGTATAGTGTAGTGTATAGTGTAGTGTATAGTAGTGTAGTGTATAGTAGTATAGAGTAGAGTATAGTGTAGTGTATAGTAGTGGTGTATAATAGTGTAGTATAGAGTAGTGTATAGTGTAGTGTATAGTGTAGTGTATAGTAGTGTAGTGCATAGTGTAGTGTATAGTAGTGTAGTGCATAGTGTAGTATAGAGTAGTGTAGTGCATAGTGTAGTGTATAGTAGTGTAGTATAGAGTAGTGTAGTGCATAGTGCAGTGCATAGTAGTGTAGTATAGAGTAGTGTAGTGCATAGTGCAGTGCATAGTAGTGTAGTATAGTATAGTGTAGTGCATAGTGGAGTGTATAGTAGTGCAGTGTATAGTTTACTGTATAGCCGTGTAGTGTTTAGTAAACCAAACACAAAACGACGCCCACGATAAACTCGTGCCTCTTTTCAGCGAACGCACGCGGCGGCGTCAAAGGGGACGGGGGCCCTCCCTACCCCCGTTACTTGCGCTTGAAAGAGATGAGATCAATCGTGGGCACTATCACCGCCCTTCCCATCATCCATCCGCAAGCCAACAGCGAATGACAACAGTACACAGAGGAACGCCGTGTTACTGTTGAGACTTTCACGCGAACTCCACGGTGCGAGCACGTGCGGTGGCGAACGGAAAGTGAACTTTCACAATCAATTTAAGTTTTTGTTAGTTACAAATTTTGGCGTAAATCCACCGCCAAAACGCGCTGGAAGACGTCTGCCAGTAGAGGAAGATGATGTTAACTCCCCCGCCTGGTATGCAGGAGGTCATGGGTTCAATCCCAACCATGACGCCTGTTCGAGATTTGGAGTTTGCGTGTCTCTCTCTCTCCCCGTGGTCGCGTGGATTTTCCTCCGGGTCCTCTGGTTTTCCCCTCCACATTTAGAATCGACATCACGGCGTTTGGATTATTTTGCTGCTATAAATTTCCAGACGATAAGCCACTTTCCTTGAACTATCATTTGTGATAGCCGTGTCACTTTGTAAAAAAAAACAAAGTTCAGTTTGAATTTAACTAGACGGACTTTAGCTTTAAGAATCGATACTGGCCAAGGTCTATAAATGGAGGCCTCTCCAAGCCACCATCGCTCGGGATCTTGCAAAGCGACAAGACCCCATCCTCGCTGGCGACGCGCAATCCGATCTCATCGCCGCTCCATCTCCACCGTTGGGGGGGGGGGTGTTTGTATCATCACGAGGCCGCCAAATAACAAGTATAACCCGTAAAAACAAAGTTTTTCACTATAAATCCTTTATATGCGTGGCGGCTAGAGTCCTCTCGTCCTCTGGCTTGAGATGGCTGCCACCTATGGGTCAGATCATTGCATTGCACCATTAAGCAATTGGTAATTACATATAATACTTTTGTCCTAAAAAGTGTAAAATTTTGGAATTGTTTTTCACGAACATTAATTGTCACGCACAACGAGTCTGTGTGCAAAATGTCAGCTCGATTGGATCACGGGAAGTTGGGTTAAAAAACGACCGAAATATTTGCACGGTCCTAAGCAAGCAAGCAAGTGAACTTAATATAAAGGATTTAAAAAATAGTTGTCGAGTAAATATCCTCTCTCTAGAGGGGCTCTCTCCTCCCGCGGAGAACATTCTCTGGCAGTAGCAGCACGAGCGAGCGATTGCAGAGGCTGCGCCACGACCTCTCCTCCTTCCTCTCCTTCCTCTTCCTCCGTACGGCTGCTCATGTAGATTGCAGAGCAACGACTACAATTCCACATTCAGGTGCTCAAGCGCAGACAGCCGTGTCAGGAGTCAGCGGAGCAGTTGCATCGCCGTGACGTCTCCTTCGTATTTGTCGATGTGGTGGCGGCGCTGTGTCGTTACGAGTCGTCGTACTGCGGTGCTGTTCTGGACGACGACCCACGGTCGCCCATTTGTGACGCCGGGTATCTGCGTCGTCTGCTGCTGCCGTGGTTTGCGCAGTGGGGTGGACTAGCAGCTTCGTGGAAGATCAAACCCCAGGGGATCTTCTGCGTCGAGCCTTTCACAACCGGTGTTTCTTTCAACTCCGTTCAGCTCTCCAAGCGTCATCGGGGTTTGCGGTTTGTGTGGTCAGTGGATGGCGGTTTAGGGGTGGACCGTGGGGGTTGATACTCTGGCGCAAAGTGGGGTAAAAGCGAGCGAGCGTGCGCGCACTGTGCTATGAAACCGGAGAAGTGAATTTCATTCCAGGCCCTGTGGGCTGGCGTCAATGGCGACCGACATCCGAAACCGGTCACGGGCAGGAGGCTTTGTTGAAAAAGAAAACACAGCACAAAGAAGAATCGCGTCGCTTTTTACGTTTTCATTTGGGCCCTCTTCCATTAGTATAATCATGAAGTGGGTTTTCAATCCCCCTGGGCTTAGTAGGTTAAACCACATTAGGACTGTAATTCAGAGAGAAATCATTCGAGGTCCGCCGCCTTTCTTGATGATCTGGAGAAGTGCTGATGAAATACCAAGGCGCCTAAACTAAACTATTTAAACTATTTTTCATTTTGCGAGCTAAGGCCCTCCTGAGCTATGTAACTCTTTTTAGACGCGACCTGGCTATCACAAATGATAGCTCAACGAAGTTTGCTTATCATCACGTGGACATTTATAATAGCAGCCAACAATTCTAAACACGTGATGTTGATTCTAAATGTGGAGGGAAAAATGAGAGGGATTGGGGAGAAAAAATCATCACAACCACGGAGAGAGAGACATGCACAAAAACTCCAAATATACAGCGGGTGTCAGGGTCCGGATCGAACCCACGACCTCCTGTTTACCAGGCGAGGTAGTTAACATCTCAGCACCGTGCCACCCTTAAATTTATATTCCATCCAGGCTGGGATGGCGACTGCACAGAGCCTGGTGTAAGTGCCGAACCGTCACGTTATTTCACTAATAGGCCGTACACTTCTAAACCGATGGACGATTAC
This sequence comes from Lampetra fluviatilis, assembly GCF_964198595.1. NCBI lineage: Eukaryota > Metazoa > Chordata > Hyperoartia > Petromyzontiformes > Petromyzontidae > Lampetra > Lampetra fluviatilis. The sequence goes on from NC_136331.1 coordinate 3,287,234, forward strand.
CCTCAGAGCGACATCCCCATGGGTATTATTAAGACGATTGCGACAGTTTTGATTGCCAAGCGGCCTAATTTGGTGACACTGCCCATGTGCCATCAATTCATTCGTTATGTTGTTGCGTTACTCTCCGACTGCACAGAAGATTCCAGCACTTTTGCCAATCAACTGCTGGATGAAGCCCTCTCTCTCCTCCACCCCCTCAGTCACCCCCCCCAACTCCCCACCGCCTCCCCCCACCAACGCCGTCATGGTCGCGATAGCTGCTGATCCACGCGGAGCGGACGCGTCGAAAGAGGTTGCTTCGTTGAGCTATCATTCGTGGCTTCTGCAAAAGAAGCTAATCGCTGGGGGGGGGGGGGGTACCTGCTGAGATAAACAAAGTTTAGTTGTATTTCTATATTTATTTTTTCAAGTGATTTGTTTACCTTTCCTAGCACTCCTATCGTGTGTTTGCACTGTTTGTTGTTGTAACATTCCTACCCCGTGCCCCTGCTGGACACCTGTGAAAAAGTGCTTCATAGCTCATCGGATTTACTCCTGCAGTATGAATAAATATTCTGATTCTGATCTCCGACTAACTGTGGTGAACTTATTGACGCTGTTGGGAGGACAGAGGAGGTGGTGGTGGAGATTTAAGAAAAGTGTGACCGTTGTTTCAACTGGAAAGTTAAACTTAAACTAACCTATTTTACACGCTTTCATTTAACTCGCTCTGTCTGTCTGTTGTTGTATCCTCAAATCTTGTAACTCAATTTTAACCCACTTCCCAATGTGGTATCGACTGCAAACGTGGTATACTTTTGTCATACTGATGACAATACTATATTCTATCATTAATATGAATAAATATATTTTCAAACATTCTTTTTTATGTTATGTTTTGGCTTGGGTCTAATTGTCCACGCTCAACTGACGTTGGCTGTAATTGCCCACGGTCCCTTACGTTATGGCAAGCTTCGGGGCCACTTCCTGGAGTCGTGGAGTTCTTCCATCACTAGTACATTTCATAAAAGCGTGTTATAAAAAAAGTTTTTTACAAATATTACTTATTTTTATTCTACCAGGTAAGACTTACTGAGCTATGTTGCTCTTGTGTCAGAAGCAACCTGGCGATCACGAAGGAAAACTCAACTAAGTGGCTTCTCATCGTGTGGAAACTTATAGCAGGAACCAAGTACTCGGAACGCACGTCGATTCTAAATGATGGGAAAAACTGGAGGACACAGCGACAAATCCACGCGACCACAGGAAGAGAGAGAGAGAGACACTGCAATCTTCAAATATACAGCAGCAGGCGTCAGGGTCGGGATCGAACCCACGATCTCCTGTATACCAGGCGAGGTAGTTAACATCTCCTAGTCACCGTGATGATGATGATGATGAGAAAGAGAGAGACACGCAATCTTCAAATATACAGCAGCAGGTGTCAGGGTCGGGATCGAACCCATGACCTCCTGTACACCAGGCGAGGTAGTTAACATCTCCTAGCCACCGTGATGATGATGAGAGAGAGACACGCAAACTCCAAATATACAGCAGCAGGCATCAGGGTCGGGATCGAACCCACGACCTCCTGCATACCAGGCGAGGTAGTTAACATCTCCTAGCCACCCGCAGCACCCAGACACATATCACCGCCAATACCAACAACACCGCCGCCGCCGCCACCACCACACCCAGCCAAACAGCGCTAATCACTCTCGTAATGCGGCAATTTATAGCAATCGTCCATCGCAGAGTGATGTGGGGCTCAGGTGGCTCGTTTTGAAATTGGCTCGATGATCACAAAGAGCCGGGGCGTTGCGCTGTCGCGTCACTCATTGCGTCACCAGTTGCATCACCAGTTGCGTCACCAGTTGGGTGTTTTTCGGTGAAATATGGCAACCGGTGGCTTCAGACCGTGACGTTTCTTACACGCCCATCCGCAAGTTCAATAAGGGGCTGTCCATAAATGACGTCACGCGATTTTGGACGATTTTTGACCCGCCCCGCCTCGACCCCCCCCCCCAGGTGCGTGACGTCATTCATGGACGGCCCCTAATTTCGGAGGTACACTTTTCATCACCGGGATATTTTGGGCCAATGGCTGTCATGTTGTTTTTATTTTTTTATTTTGGTTATTTCGAAAAGTGTTTGTTTGTTGTCGTACAGAGTTAGACTGATGGCCTTAATCTAAGTTGTCTTGTGGTTGTTGTTGTTTGACTTGCATCCCACTGGGATTTTTGCACACAGCGTTGGTGTACGGTGCTTTTTTCTGCAATATTTTGCTGTCTTTTCTTGGATTTTCTGTTTGCATTTAGTCACATATTCACATTAAGATGTTTTTTTGTTCATGTTTTTGTTTTTTGTTTGTTGCGGTTGCACCCGATTCAAGAGCCGAATGGCTCACAGGGCTACACCTAATAAATAAACTTGAACTTGAACCCCGTGCAGAACAAGCGGGAGAGAAAGAAAGAGAAGATACTGCCTGCTCTCCGACAACGCGACGAATGTACGAGGAAACGCATTTATTATAACGCGGCCGCGATTTGGATGTACAACGCGATCGAGCAAACGAAACTACGTCGCACGGCTGCATCGGCGTAGCGTCTCACAAGGCGGCATGCTGCTGGATTCTTCTAGATGGAACACACGCGCCCTCCGTCTTTGTTCGGCCTGCGTACGCATCTCACGCGGTGTTACCGTGCACCCTGCTTCGCCCAACATGACATATCACTTACGACAACGCGATTTTTCCAAAACGCGGTGTTCTTCAGGAACGAGTCGGGAATCGAAGCCAGCGGCTTCTTGCTGCGAGGCGCGACAGTTACACACCACGCTGCCAACCAATAACTCTCCCAACAATCGCGGCAAAAGCAGAGATACCCGGCAGGTAAGTAGGTACACGTTGAAGTTCCTTCGTGCCGTACGAAAGCCAACCGTGTTGCCGTGGGCTCGCCAGGATGTGCAGTTGCATGGAGTCTACGTTACCTGGTTACCAGGTCGCCGTGGTAACCAGGGCGAGGCGTTTACCTTGGCGGCGACGATGCTGAGGCCCAAGCCGTGCTGCTTCTTGAGCGTGACGGTGAGCACCTTGGGCACCTGGTGTTGCAGCGAGCCCTGCGCGTCACCACAACCGCACAAACGCAACAGCACCGTGTGTCAGCGTATGTCAGTGTGTGTGGGGAGCGGTAGTGTAGTGTTTTTCCCTTCTACGTGACTTTACCGAAAGAACCAAGAAGATGAATCCCTGCAGTCACGAAAGCATTTAAATCGAAAGGTAGTGTAGTGGTTAGCGCACTGCGCTATGAACCCGGCGAGCCGAGTTCGATTCCCGCTCGCGGCCAACACCGGTGACGATTATTTGAACTGGCACTGGGCCTCCTGTAGGTCGACTCAGCCTCAAATGAGTACCTGGTGCGGTGTGTAAAAATCGCCGCTAGGGAGACAAAGGCGGTCGGGCGTGGTGCTGGCCACCCACCCCCTCGTGTACCGTTCCGGACTTCATAGGTGCTCGCTAACAGCACTTGCCCCTACAGTCTGTTAAGGCTATACGGGGGATCTTTGTCTTTGTGTGTGTCAGTGAGTTGGCACAGTGTAGGGGGGGGGGCATCTGCCAGTCATCTCATACAGTCAACCCACGGCACCTGCGGGGTCTGCCCCGTGACCTCTTTGTGAGCAGCGAGCCTGCGACGACACTTCACGTGGCCTCAAAAAGCATGCACCTGGCCTGGCACAGGCGACGTGGTTGACGTCACCGTCACTCAGCAGGGAATGGCGGGTATTGGAACTGGTGTCAAGAGTGTGTCACCGGTCCTGGGCCTCCCTTAGGTCGACTCAGCCTCAAATGAGTACCTGGTGCTGCGTGTAAAAACACTGCCACTTGGGAGACAATGGCGGCCGGGCGTGGTGCTGGCCAACAACTCCTTGTTTGCCGTGCCGGCCTTCATAGGTGCTACTCGCTAACAGGACTTGCCCCAACGGTCTGTTGAGGCTATACGGGTTATCATTGTTTGTGTGTCAGCGTGCACATATCAGCGTGCACGTATCAGCGTGCGTGCGTCAGTGTGCGTGCGTGTCAGCGTGTATCAGCGTGTGTCAGTATGCGTGCGTCAGCGTGCAAGCACCGTGTCAGTGGGAAGGAGGGGGCCACTGTCGTTGTCGTGACCCTCAAAGAACACGGTCCACACTCCCGGTGAGCGTGGAAGGGGCACCAGACGACACAGACCTGCACACACACACACACACAAAGGTAAAGGTCCCCCATGTATGTATGTATGTTGAACGTCTTTCGCACCGTACGTAGCCAACCATGCCAATCGGGAGGTTCCGTGCCTCCCTTAAACGAGCGCCTGGTGCGGGGTGTAAACATCGACGTAGCGTAGACACACAAGACTGTTGGGGAAAGATTGTCTTCTTTATTAAAAATAGAATTTTAGCAGGTATGGGCCCCACTGAGCTATTAGCTCTCTTTCATAAGCGACTTGGTCAACCACAAATGATGGCTCAGCGAAGTGGCTTATCGTCGTCGCGTGGAAATGTATCGCAGCAGCCAAATACTCTCAACCGCGTGGTGTTGTCGATTCTAAATGCGGATTGGATAAAACCCGTCAGGGTCGGGATCGAACCCACGACCTCCTGTATACCAGGCGAGGTAGTTAACATCTCATCAGGGTCGGGATCAAACCCACGACCTCCTGTATACCAGGCGAGGTAGTTAACATCTCATCAGGGTCGGGATCGAACCCACGACCTCCTGTATACCAGGCGAGGTAGTTAACATCTCATCAGGGTCGGGATCGAACCCACGACCTCCTGTATACCAGGCGAGGTAGTTAACATCTCCTAGCCACCGTGATGACGATGAGAGAGAGAGACACGCAAACTCCAAATATACACAAGCAGGCGTCAGGGTCAGGATCAAACCCACGACGTCCTGTGTACCAGGCGAGGTAGTTAACATCTCCTAGCCACCGTGATGATGATGAGAGAGAGACACGCAAACTCCAAATATACAGTAGCAGGCGTCAGGGTCGGGATCAAACCGAAGACCTCCTGCGTACCAGGCGAGGTATTTAACATCTCCTGGCCACCGCAGTGTTGTTAGCGAGTGCCAGTCGGGGGTGGAGGGTGGCCAGCACCACTCACAGCCGCCTTTGTCTCTCCCGAGTGCCGACGTTTACACACCGCACCAGGTGCTCGTTTAAGGCCGAGTCGGCCTAGGGGAGGCTCGGAACCATTTCTGATATCAATACCGACTATAATCACCCAGGAATGTGTGTCCTTAACGCTCGTGACGTCACTCCACGTCGACCAGCCCCCCTCATTAATATTCATGAGCAGGTGACGTCACTCCACATGGAGCAGCCTCCCCCCTCATTAATATTCATGAGCAGGTGACGTCACTCCACATCGACCAGCCCCCCTCATTAATATTCATGAGCAGGTGACGTCCTGCAAATGGACACCCCCCGCCCCCCCATTATGATTACTTATTAAGAATGTCAGTGTGCAACGCTCGTGACGTCACTCGACGTCGACCAGCCCCCCTCATTAATATTCATGAGCAGGTGACGTCACTCCACATGTAGCAGCCTCCCCCCTCATTAATATTCATGAGCAGGTGACGTCCTCCAAATGGACACGCCCCTCTCATTCATAATAATTAGCGGCTGACGTCACTCCACACGGGGGGGGCGAGGCGCCTCCTCCCCCCTCCTCGTCGTCAACTCACAGCCCTCACTACGAAGGCAGAACCCTCACGTCACGCGGGTCTCCGTGACGCTGTTGAGACATAAAAGTAAAAAGGACGTCGTGATGAACAAGGGATTATAACCTTCAAATGAAATAGGTCTGTGTCACCGCGCCCTTACAAGTTGCACACGAATTGATGCAATGAATATATCACGTCGCGGGCTGCTCTTCGCTTGTAAGTTTCAGATTTATTGCAATACACCCGTCCTTGGACGGGCAAAAGGCGAGTTAATTCTAATTATGATAATTGATTTTTTACCCTTCTATCTGGCAACAAAACTGACACCTTTTTTACAAGGAGTCATGTTTACATAGACCACAAAGCTGCGGTCATAATGCAAACAAAAAACATAACTCTGATAATGTCCACTGTCCTTAAAGTTTTTGTTTGCATTATGACCGCAGGTATTGTGGTCTATGTAAACATGACTCCTTGTAAAAAAAGGTGTCAGTTTTGTTGCCAGATAGAAGGGTAAAAAAACAATTATCATATTTTTTACTGGCAAATGAGGTTCCAATGGTGTAATTCTAATTAATTATCGGACACAGGTCACCGGGGTACGGATCGTAGTGTGCTAATCACTGGGCCACCACTCTTCACACCTTATGGATACAAACACCCACCACCCGTACCGCCCTGTAACAGAGGGGTGAGGAACTCTGGGAGCCCGAGTGGGACCCCCCTCTCTCATTCGCTGTTTCTCTCATTCACTGTCTCTCTGTCTCTCCCTCTCTAGCCCCCATAGCTCTCTAACACAGAGGAGGAACTATGCAAGTCGGTGTCGCGCTACCCACAATCTCCTCTGCGTCTCTCCCTCGCTCTCTCTGGCAGAGCGGAGCGAGAAATGCCTGCCCGCCGTACCTTTCTTCATTATTGACAACTTGCAGCTCCGCACACGGCAGATGCCTGCACAGGGCCACTCACGAACTCCTCTTGATACCAAGATCCAGGATGGTCATGTCTATGCGCCGCTTCTCGGTGGCAGCCCCAACAGTCTGGAACGCTATCCCTCTGCACGTTCGCAGCATCACCTCAATCGCCTCCTTCAAGAGAGACTTAAACACTCACCTCTACAGCCACGTACTTTCGAGCGACTCTGAGCTTGGCTCCGCGCCTCTGAGTTGCGGCCGTTACGTCCGCAAATTTGCGCGCGTTATGAATTGCATTATTATTATTATTCCATGTGGAACCGGGGCATTCACTCCATCTCTTTCTCTCTTACACACACACACACACAAACATTCTCTCTGTATCTCTCCCCCTTCATCTCTCCCTCCCTCTCCCCCGTACCTCTCTGGCAGAGCGGAGCGAGGAACGCGGCGAGTCCGTGTGGCACCCCGCTTACTCCCTCGCTCCGCCTCTCTCTCTCATACTCGCTCTCTCCCCCTCCCGCTCTCCTCCGTACCTCTCTGGCAGAGCGGCGCGAGGAACTCGGCGAGTCCGTGTGGCACCCCGCTTACTCCCTCGCTCCGTCTCTCTCTCTCACACTCGCTCTCCATCTCTTTCCCTCCCGCTCTCCCCCGTACCTCTCTGGCAGAGCGGCGCGAGGAACTCGGCGAGTCCGTGTGGCACCCCCTTGACGATGTCGCACGAGTAGCCGTCCTCGGGCAGCAGGAAGGGCAGCTGCAGGTCCGGGTCCTCCTCCAGACGCACCTCGCGCATATCGCTGTGCGCCAGCTCGTCAGCAGTGCTGGTGGCCACGGCAACCACGCTGTCGATCAGTTCCTGCGAAGACAAAAGACCCACCAGTGCAGCTTCAACAGAATGTCGGGGAAAGTGGCGTTTGCGAGTAGCGACGATGAACGCCGGGACTGGGGCACACGAGTTGGGTGGATCGCCAGCGCCACTCCCGTCTAACGGTGTCTCCCCGCGTCACCCGGTCTATCCCCGCGTCACCCGGTCTATCCCCTACGACAGCCAGCGTGTCCGCCACCGCCCCCCCTCTCCACCGTGCGTGTCCCCCGTGTGCGTGTCTCCCGTGCACGTGCCCCCCCCCTCCGTACGCGAGGGATGCTGGGCTCCCCCGTGGCGCCCTGGTATCCCTCCAGCAGCGCGCGCAGCTGCAGCGAGTTGAGCTTGAAGCAGGTGCTGCTGATCTCCGGCACGTCCTTGGGCGCGTACTTGTCCATCGTGAGCAGGGTCGTGGCCTGGGATGCAAACCGCACGGTGAGAAGTGCAACAACAACAAGAGGATTCAACACACACCACACAAACACCACACACATACACCACATACACACACACCACACACACCACACCACACACACCACACCACACACCACACCACACACACCACACACACACCACACACCTCACACAGCACACACACCACACATCACACACAGCACACACACCACACATCACACACACCACACATATCACACCACACACACATCACACCACACACACCACACACACACACCACACCCACACCTGCATGATCCTGCTGAGGTGGCAGTCGGCGGCGAGCTCGAGCCCCTGGCGCTCTGCCCAGCCCTCGACGGCGTGCAGGCGCTCGTGCAGCGCCACCCCCCAGTAGTAGGAGCAGAGGGGCTGGCGAGCCGCGGCGCCCCGCGCCAGCTCGTTGAAGAGCCACATGTTGACAAAGTGGAAGAGCTGCGAGAAGAGCTGGATGGTGAGCGCCGCGTTCACGCGGCACCGGCGCAGCAGGGACATGGCGCCGCTCAGCGTCTGCAGCACGTCATCTGGGAGGGGGAGAGGGAGGGAGGAGGAATAAGAGGATGAGGAGGGGAGGATGAGGAGAGGGAGGGAAAAAAGGGCGAGGGAGGGAGAGGGAGGGTGATGGAGGGCGAGGGACGACAAGAAGGAATAGGAGGATGAGAAGGAATAGGATGATGAGGAATAGGTGGATGAGGAGGGCGAGGGAGGAAGAGGAGGGAGAGGAGGGAGAGGAGGGAGAGGATGAGACTGATGACCACACAGAGCTGATGGACAAGCCGAATTTGGCACCGGCTCGCTGCCTGGCCACCAGAGGTCGCAAACGGGTTTTGAATCCTTACCCGTACCCGTACCCGGCCGCACCAGGGTCGCAAATGGGTACCCGTTCCCTACCTGTACCCTACCCGAAATGAGTGACAAACGGTTACTCACCAGTGACTCACGGTCTACCCGTACCCGGCCGCACCAGGGTCGCAAACGGGTACCCGTACCTGGCCGGGTACGGGTAGCCGGGTATCGGGTAGGGTACGGGTATCGGGTACCCGGTTGCGACCTCTGCTGGCCACTGCCTTCCCCTCCGTGTCCTTGGCTCCTCCTCACACCTCCAAGTGGTTCCCTCTCTCGCTCTCTCTCTCTCTCTCGTGCTCACCGTCTCTCCACGAGGGCGAGGGATCAATTCTAGATTTGAAACTTTCGTGACTGCAGGGATTCATCCTCTTAGGTTGCTTTCGGTAAAGTCACGTAGGTAAAAAATAATAAAATAAAATAATAATACATCAGGTGGGACCGTCACAGCTAGATTTACCGATTCACTTGATGCAGTAAATCTAGCTGTGACGGTGCCACCTGAAGACGGACACTCGTGTTGCCTCCGAAACGTCGTGATTTATTATTTTTTGATTTGATTATTTTTTACCTACGTGACTTTACCGAAAAAAACCTAAGAGTATGAGAGGGATCAAGCACGGCGTGCATTACAAGTTGAACTTAATAAGATTATGATTTTTATTATTAAGAAGGAAATTAACCGTTTCACAGCCGGCCGCGTCTAATCTCGGAAAGCAACCATGCCCCCCCAACCCAGCCGAAAAAGACAAAGATCCCCCCCCCCCCCCCCCCCGTATAACCTTAACTGACTGTTGGGGCAAGTGCTGTTAGCAAGTAACACCTATGAGGGCCGGCACGGCACACGAGGGGGTGGTTGGCCAGCACCACATCCGACCGCCTTTGTCTCCCCAGTGGCGATGTTTTTGCACACCGCACCAAGTACTCGTTTGAGACGACTTCGGGGAGGGCCGGTTCAGATAAACGTCAATGGCGGTGGTGCAGCTAACCGCAGCTAACCGCTGCACCACCGCTCTCTACACACACACAGAGAGGACGTGCTGTCTGCTGCTACTCCCATCTGGTGGCCACAGAAGGGAAAATAAAAAAAAAACATGGCACAGCAGGTCAACCGGTGCCGCAATGCCTCCATTCATTTACTCTGACAACTGCTACAGAAAATCGATATTAAGAGGGGTAACGGACAAATTTGAAAACAAAAGCACACACGCGGATGTCTAGCGGACATCTGCGAGTAGCAGGGGGAGGCAAGAACGCGTCACTTGGGGCAGCAGCGGCAGGGAAAAAAGACGCGGGGAAGCTTAGATCAGAGAGAGGGGGGCACATAGCAGCAGGGGGATGGGGTGGATGGGGGCAGCACAGAGAGCAAGGGAAGCAAAAGGGGCAGCAGCAGTTTTACCGATCTTGGGGCCCTGGGCGCTGGGCTCCTCCGGATCCTCCAGGAAGGCCGGCATGCACTTGTTGAGATCTGACTGCAGGCAGTGAACCAGGTGCCTGCAATCACACACACAATCACACGCACAATCACACGCACAAACACACACACAAACACATGCGCACAAACACACAAAGACAAAGACCCCCATATAGTGTTTAACAGACTTTTTGGGCAAGCACCTTTGAAGGCTGGAACGGCACACGAGGGGGTGGGTGGCCAACACCACGCCCGGCCACCTTTATCTCCCCAGTGGTGATGTTTACACATCGCACCAGGTACTATCTTAAGGCTGAGTCGACTTAGGGGAGGCCCATGACTGGTTCAGATAATCGTCGACGGTGTTGGCCGTGAGCGGGAATCGAACTCGGGTGGGCGGGTTCGTGGCGCGGCGTGCGAACCGCTGCACTACCGCTCCCCACACACACAACCCGCACACCTCCGATAAGCATGGTTGGCTACGTTCGGTGCGAAAGAAGTTCAAGATACACACGTACACACATAGATAAACTATAACACAGGTTTTTCTTTTTGTGTTAGATCGTGTAAATATATAAATGTGTCGTTAAAACCCGCGACCACCCGACACAGCCAACTACACATATTCACTTTAAGATGTTTTCTTGTTCATTGTTTTTTGTTTGTTGCGGTTGCACCCGATTCAAGAGCCGAATGGCTTCACAGGGCTATACCAAATAAATAAACCTGAACTTGAACAGTCTGTTGAGGTTTCGATTTAAAGCTTTCGTGACTGCAGGGATTCATCTTCTAGGTTCTTTCGGTCAAGTCACGTAGAAGGAAAATAATAAAATAAAAATAAAGATATGTTTCGTTGCTTCTACATACTATTAACATTCCCTCCCTTTGTTAATGCTACCCCCTACCCCCTCCCTTGGATGCTGCTAATCCTACACATTTCCCATAAATATGTTAAATCCCTCTTGATATACAAATTATTTTGTCAAGGCGCTCTTCTTCCCCCTCCGACCCAGCTTAAATATACGCTCCAAGCTTGGTGGCGTTTCATTCTTCACCTGAGGACGGCTGCTCGCGTTGTGGCCGAAACGTCGTGAGAATTATTTTATTATGTTTTATTTTTATTATTTTATTATTTTCCTTCCACGTGACTTTACCGAAAGAACCAAGAAGATGAGTCTGTTGAGGCTACACCGGCGGCGGGGCGGGGGGACGGGGGGACCTTTGCGTTTGTGCCGGCGTGTCTCACCGGAAGGCCGTGTGCACGCCGCTTGCCAGCACGTCCTGGCCATCGGCGGTGACGCGGCCAAGCTCGGCGTCCTGCTTCAGGAAGTTGAGCAGCTCCGAGGCATTGGCCATCCAGAAGGCGAGCGCGCTCGCCATGCCGCTCTGCTCCTACACCACCACCACCACAGCAGCAACCACCCGGCGACGATCAGCACCGCAATCACCACCACCACGGCAACAACCACCATGGCAACGATCAGCACCGCAACACCACCACCACGGCAACAACCACCATGGCAACGATCAGCACCGCAACACCACCACCACGGCAACAACCACCATGGCAACGATCAGCACCGCAACACCACCACCACGTCAACAACCACCATGGCAATGATCAGCACCACAATCACCAAAACACCACAACACGTCAACAATCACCACAACAACAACAACACCACCACCACCACGGCAATAATCAGCACAACACCACCACCACGATCATAACCAGCAAGACGACCACCATTCCAGAACACCAGCTCGTGCACCATCCTTCTCCGATCCCGCTCCACCACGACCACCACCGTAACAATCAGCAGCACAATCACCACCACCACCACAGCAATAATCAGCACGACAATACCACCACCACTCTCCCAACCAGCATTACCACCATTCCAGAATGCCAGCTCGCTCACCATCCTACTCGGCTCCTGCTCCACCAACAACACCACCACAACCACCCCGGCAACAATCATCAACCACAATCATCGCCGCAGATCTTGAGCATTCAACACAATCACACCAACGCACCACGGCGTGGGTGCACGTCAGTTAGTCTGCACGGAAAGCGCAGATGAGGCACGGGTGAACGAGCGGACAGAGCACTGACGTGACGGTGTTAGCGGGGAGAGGTGGGTGGTTGCGGGGGGAAGGGAGAGTGGCTAGGAGATGTTATCTCCCTCGCCTGCTATACAGGAGGTCGTGGGTACGATCCCGTCCCTGACGCCTGCTGCTGTATATTTGGAGTTTGCGTGTCTCTCACTCTCATCATCACGGTGGCTAGGAGATGTTAACTACCTCGCCTGGTGTACAGGAGGTCGTGGGTTCGATCTCGTCCCCGACGCCTGCTGCTGTATATTTGGAGTCTGCGCGTCTCTCTCTCTCGTTCCCCCCCGTGGTCGTGCGGATTTTTCTCCGGCCCCTCCGGTTTGTGCCCTCCACATTTGGAATCGACGGCACGCGTTTATTATTTGGCCGTCACAAATTCCCACGCGACGGAAAAAAAAAAAAGGATCTGGACAGCTCACGCGGGCCATTACGCGGCACAAACATAAAACGTAGCTCATCGTTTTAGCAATTTGAGTCGTTCCACGTTTACGCTCCGGTACGGACACGCGGGCGGGGGGAGGGGTAGAGATCGCGTCCGGGTGCCGTTGGTGGATGGGGACAGCGAGATGCATGGAAAGCGACGGGGGGGACGGGGGAAGGTTGTTACAGGGAGGGAGGGGGGGGGGGGCAGGGTTACACTCACAGCCAAGGGGGCGGCTGTGACACTCGCTCCTCCGGCCGCGACGTCGTCAGAAGATTTCGCGACCGAAAGTGCGTCGTCGTCGCAAGCAACGTTAGCGACGTAGGCGAGTTGGTACGCGTCGCCACGCTCGCCCCCCCCCCCGCCCCCCGCCCCCCGCTCTGTCAATCTGCTGCTGGACTGAGGGGGGCTGCCCCCCCCCACGGCCGTGCGGGTTTACCGGCCGTACTTCACCGCGCCGGCCAGTGCGGGCTGGCGCTGAGGGCGGGCGAGTGTCGATGTGCGTGCGCACGATCATCGAGATTGCATTGCTGCTCCACATTTCCACGCGACCATGAGCCGCTTAGCCGAGCTCTCATTTGTGGCCCAGGTCGCTTCTGTAAAGGAAGCTAAATAAGCTCGATGGGCTTTACCTGGGTGAGATAAAAAATGATTGTTGAGTTTAATTTTTCGATTTAAAGCTTTCGTGACTGCATGGATTCATTTTCTTGGTTCTTTCGGTAAAGTCACGTAGAAGGGAAGTAATAAAATAATAAAAATAAAACATGATAAAATAATTCTCACGACGTTTCGGCCACAACGCAAGCAGCCGTCCTCAGTTGACGAACAGGTCTGTCGACGAGACAGTCTGAATGAAACACCACCACGCTTGGAGCGTATATTTAAGCTGGGATGGAAGGGGGGAAGGGCGCCTTGACAAAATAATTTGCATATCAAGAGGAATTTATGCAAATGATTTTGTCAAAGCACCCTTCCCCCCTTCCAACCCAGCTTAAATATACGCTCCAAGCCTGGTGGTGTTTCATTCAGCGTCTGTCTCCCCGACAGACCTGTTCGTCAACTGAGGACGGCTGCTTGCGTTGTGGCCGAAACGTCGTGAGAATTATTTTATTATGTTTTATTTTTATTATTTTATTACTTCCCTTCTATGTGACTTTACCGAAAGAACCAAGAAGATGAGTTTAATTTGTTTTTATTTATTTTTTTACCTTTCCTATACTTTGCACTCCTATCGTGTTTTTGTATCATGTTTGGACATCTACCAAAGAGCTTTATAGCTCATCAGATTCCTCCTGCAGCATAAATACAGGTTCTGATTCCGATGAGTGGTGCAAAAACAAACGAACCTTGCTGCACAGCCCTCTGCTGCCAGCAATGTAGACCCCCCCAGCGGCTAGTAGGAACCTATAGCACCCTGCTATGCACGAATGGTGGTGGTCCCCCAACGAAATCAACTATCCAGGCTCAACCCTCGCTTGGCGTCCGAGATCTGTCGAGATTGGCAGTGCGCTCCCGTTAAGTGCTCAACCGTTAGGGGGTTGTCAACGTCATTTACCCAACCGGGAACCACAGACACACAGCAGCAGCAGCAGCCATCGTCATCCGCACCCCCCCCACCCCCCCTTGAAAAAGAAGAATCAAGAGACTCGGCGAGGGTTCTCCATGGGCGGCGGGGCGGGGGGGTTAAACGAGCGGGGGACTAATGATAATAATCGTGAATAAACATGCCATGGCAAAGTGAGAGAGATAAAACGGTGTGTTAACGCGGCGTTCTTCACCGATTTACAGAGGGGGCCCCCCTTTCGCCGATAAGACATCAGCAGTGTGAAGCTCACCGCACCATTTGATACCATTGGGGGTTTGACAGCAGCACGATGATGATGATGGGTGTTGGAAGGATTTCACTCTTTGTGTATAGCCGTTGATGAACGAAGAACCAGAGCCACTGTCACCAGGCAACACTGATCCAGCCCTCACGTTGACGAACTAAGAACCAGTCACTGTCATCACGCAACACTGACCAGCCCTCACGTTAACGAACTAAGAACCAGTCACTGTCATCACGCAACACTGACCCCGCCCTCACGTTGACGAACTAAGAACCAGTCACTGTCATCACGCAACACTGATCCCGCCCTCACGTTGACGAACTAAGAACCAGTCACTGTCATCACACAACACTGACCCAGCCCTCACGTTGACGAACTAAGAACCAGTCACTGTCATCACACAACACTGACCCAGCCCTCACGTTGACGAACTAAGAACCAGTCACTGTCATCACACAACACTGACCCCGCCCTCACGTTGATGAACTAAGAACCAGTCACTGTGATCACACAACACTGACCCAGCCCTCACGTTGATGAACTAAGAACCAGTCACTGTCATCACACAACACTGACCCAGCCCTCACGTTGACGAACTAAGAACCAGTCACTGTCATCACACAACACTGATCCAGCCCTCACGTTGACGAACTAAGAACCAGTCACTGTCATCACGCAACACTGACCCAGCCCTCACGTTGACGAACTAAGAACCAGTCACTGTCATCACGCAACACTGATCCAGCCCTCACGTTGACGAACTAAGAACCAGTCACTGTCATCACACAACACTGACCCCGCCCTCACGTTGACGAACTAAGAACCAGTCACTGTCATCACACAACACTGACCCCGCCCTCACGTTGACGAACAAAGAACCAGTCACTGTCATCACGCAACACTGACCAGCCCTCACGTTGACGAACTAAGAACCAGTCACTGTCATCACACAACACTGACCAGCCCTCACGTTGACGAACTAAGAACCAGTCACTGTCATCACGCAACACTGACCCAGCCCTCACGTTGACGAACTAAGAACCAGTCACTGTCATCACACAACACTGACCCAGCCCTCACGTTGACGAACTAAGAACCAGTCACTGTCATCACACAACACTGATCCAGCCCTCACGTTGATGAACTAAGAACCAGTCACTGTCATCACACAACACTGACCCCGCCCTCACGTTAACGAACTAAGAACCAGAGTCACGCGGTCGCGGCAGTTGGAGTACCAAAACTAAACCAGCAACGGTAACTGCAGAATGTTCTGGAGGACCCCCCGGTGAAAATCGCACCACAACGCGTGGCACTCAAAAAGGCCGCGCGCTGCGGATGAGCTTCGATGATCCACCGCCGAACTGCCCATGTCCTATTCTTAGGTTTTTTTCGGTAAAGTCACGTAGGTAAAAAATTTAAATTAATAAAAGTAAAATTAAAATTAAATAAAATTAAAATAAAATCACGACGATTGCTGTATCAGCTATCGTGCTGTGACGGTTCCACCAGAAAGCGGAAGCTTGTGTTGCCTCCGAAACGTCGTGATTTTTATTTTATTTTAATTTTACTTTTATTCATTTTAATTTTTTACCTACGTGACTTTACTGAAAAAACCTAAGAGTATGAATCCTTGCAGTCACGAAAGCTTCAAATCTAGAATTAATACCCTCTATAGAGAGGAATTCCACCTATCTGTTAGAGTTTTGAACAGACAACGAGACAAGAAGTCACAGCTTCTCAAGACGCTGGCCTTCCTCAAGAGATGCCGAGATAACAAGGTAATACCCATCGCTTTCACACTCACATCTGCTGACAAATACTGTTTCTTGGAATTTCTCTCGCTTGATACAGCTATCGTGCTGTGACGGTCCCACCTGAAGATGGAAGCTTGTGTTGCCTCCGAAACGTCGTGATTTTTATTTAATTTTTTATTTTACTTTTATTCATTTTAATTTTTTACCTACGTGACTTTACCAAAAAAACCTAAGAATATGAATACTTGCAGTCACGAAAGCTTCAAATCTAGAACTAATGCCCATGTCCTGGCCGCCCCACAGGGCGAGACTCTCCTGGTGGCTCCCCGAGGCCACGAGAGACTGGGCATGCGCCAAGGGCGACGCAGGTTAGGGTGGTTAGGGTGGTTATGGTGGTTACGGTGTTACGGTGTTACAGTGGTTAGGGGCATGCGCACGTACGGCGGGGAGGAAAGCACGTGGCCGTGACGGGGGAAGCGGCGAGGGTGGGCGAGCGACACATCAGCGTCAATGGCTACGGCTGCCCCGGGGTGGATGGGCCGAGGGGTGGGTGGGTGGGTGGTGGGTCCAAAGTGCGAGGATGCGTCCGGCTTGTCCATTAGCGTCGATTCTCAAGCCCATAGACACGGACGCGCGCGAGGATCGACGCGGTTCTAAATGCGAATGCTGTACGCAATGGGTTCACGGGCCGTACGTATTTGCGTGCGCATGTTGAACTCCTTTCGCACCGTACGTAGCCAACCTTGCTAATCGAAAGGACAACAAACCTTCAGTAAACCACCACAGCCTGCGCTCCTTCCAACGGAGGAGGAATAGTAAAACCACAAGCATTTACTACCCTCTGTCTCTCTGCGGAAGACCTCTCATGGCAGCCAGCAGACCTCGAAGTTGGCAGTCAGACTCTCATCATCATCACGGTGGCTAGGAGATGTTAACTACCTCGCCTGGTATACAGGAGGTCGTGGGTGCGATCCCGACACTGACGCCTGCTGCTGTATATTTGGAGTTTGCGTGTCTCTCTCTCATCATCATCATCACGGTGGCTAGATGTTAACTACCTCGCCTGGTATACAGGTCGTGGGTTTGATCCCGATCCTGATGGCTGCTGTATATTTGGAGGTTGCGTGTCTCTCTCTCTCATCATCATCATCACCACGGTGGCTAGGAGATGTTAACTACCTCGCCTGGTATACAGGTCAGGGGTTTGGTCCCGACCCTGACGCCTGCTGGAAATTTTAAGTTTGCGTATCTCTCTCTCATCATCATCATCACGGTGGCTAGGAGATATTAACTACCTCGCCTGGTATACAGGAGGTCGTGGGTTCGATCGCGACAATGACGCCTGCTGCTGTATATTTGGAGTTTGCGTCACAATTCTGGCCGTCGCCTGATTATGCTCGTTGTAATTAATGGCGAAACGTCACGGTACTCGAATTGTACATTTTGTGGGTTTACTCTCCAACACACAACTGGTGTGCTGTACTGGTAACGAATTGGCATATTCTGATCACGTGCAAACCTTACGAATTGGTAAGAGGTTTTTTGGGTTAGATCCAACCCAAAAAAAACTCTATTATAGCCTACGTGTTAAACTGACTAATTGGCTGTGTCGGGCGGTGGCTGGTTAAACGACACATTTATATTTACGCGATCTAACCCAAAAAACTCTAATATGGATATTTGTGGCGAAAGCCGACGTGTTAAACAGATAACGCTGTCCATCATGTGATGGTTGTAAATCGATAAGAGATTCGATAATAATAATAATTCCATTGCGATAACTGGTTTAAAACCCCGAGCTCATGGGCATGGTGGCTGTGACTGGCTACACAAAGACACTTAGACACACACAGACACGGCACACGAGGGGAGTGGGTGGCCAGCACCACGCTCCCCAGTGGCGATGTTTACACACCGCACCAGGTACTCATTTAAGGCTGAGTCGACTGGTGTTAGCCGTGAGCGGGAATCGAACCCAGGTCACTGGGTTCGTAGCGCAGTGCGCTAACCACTTCGCCACTGCTCCCCACAAAGACAAAGACCCCTCCCCCCGTATAGTCTTAACAGACACACACACAGACACAAGTGTATGAAAATTCCTTTGTCAAGGCGCTCTTCCCCCCCTAACCCAGCTTAAATATACGCTGCCAAGCTTGGCGGTGTTCATTCAGACGCCGTCTTTCCGACAGACCTGTTCTTCGCCTGAGGACGGCTGCTTGTGTTGTGGCCGAAACGTCGTGAGAATTTTATTATTTCATTGTTTTATTTTTTTTATTTTATTATCTCCCTTCTACGTGACTTTACCGAAAGAATCAAGATGTGTAGATATGTTATTCTCATTGATTAGATTGTACTAAAGGGTAGATGCACACCCCTTGCACCGTCCCCGCTCGGCAGTAACGCACACCGACGCCCACTCTATTTGAGGGCGACATTGGCACGCAAAATAAAGAATCGATCGGCATGAGTCGCGGCGAGCGTTGCATTGACACTGATGCGAGGTCACGGGCTTTGTGGTGTTACTTGGGCAAGCAACGCATGGAAGGTGAGGAGGGGCGGGTAAGGGCGGGGGGGGGGGGGCGGCGGTGGTGGTAGCGCTCACACACCGTACCTGCTCGTGGTGCTTCAGGTCCTGAAAAGAGAGATTGGGGACCGAGAGAGAGAGAGGGGGGCAGGGGACGCGGTTGAGGGGTCGAGCGAGTCAAACCGCGGACACAGCGACACCACCACCAACGACAAAGATCCCCCGTGTAGCCCTAACAGAATGTTGGGGCAAGTGCTGTTAGCGAGCACCTATGAATGTCGGCACGGTACACTAGGGGGTGGGTGTCTAGCACCACGCCTGACCGCCTTTGTCTCCCCAGTGGCGATGTTTATTACACACTGCACCAGGTACACATTTGAGGCTGAGTCGACCTACAGGAGGCCCAGCAACGATTCAGATATTCGTCACTGGTGTTGGCCGTGAGCGGGAATCGAACTCGGGTCACCAGGTTCGTAGCGCAGCACAAGCCGCTGCACTATCGCTCCCTACGGCGACACCAGCAGCATCAACACCACCAACACTGCCTGCGTGGAGGAAGTATGGTGGCCTGGGGAAGAGGCATTCATCCAGTAGACTCAAAACTGCCCATAGACTCAACACTGCCCATCTACTCAGCACTGTCCATCTACTCAGCACTGTCCAGAGACTCAACACTGCCCATAGACTCAACACTGCCCATAGGCTGAACACTGCCCCTGTACATTAAGCAGTTAACCTCCTTCCGATCTTTCCTACATCCTCACCTCTTCTCCATCTCCCATTCTCTTCCTCTTCCCTCGCCTCGCCCCTCCACTGCGTCCCGTCACCCTTACGTGACCCCCACGTGCCCTCTGTTACGGTCACTCGCTCCTCAGCCCATGTAGCACTGTCCATCTAAACCACTCTCCGTGTTGTTTCCGCTTTTAAACTAATTTATTGAGCGCCATGAGCTGAGGCGCTCTGCTCTATAAATATAATGAGATAAGAATCTGCGAGTGCTGGATGGACCAATCGCCCCGACTATGTGAGATTCTGTCAAGCGCGGTGAGGCTGGAACTGCGCGCTCCACTCCCAGATACAACGACAATCACCGACGGTCAAAATAGAAATGTGCGCAGTCTCCGTATGAAACCCATTCTAGATTTGAAGCTTTCGTGACTGCAAGGATTCATACTCTGAGGTTTTTTCGGTAAAGTCACGTAGGGAAAAATAAGTAAATATTAAAATAATAGAAAATATTATTTTATCAATTTTATTATTTATATTATTTTATTATTTACATATTTTTACCTCCGTGACTTTACCGAAAAAACCTAAGAGTATGAAACCCATTGGTGCTGGCGGCCCGTTTTTCGTGAACACGCTAACGGCTCTCCACACACACGGCACTCAACAACAACAGCAGCAGCAGCAGCCAGCGCCATCCACCACTGAAGTGGCGGTGACGTCACCACGGTGCCTGTGCCAGGAGATGTGCACTCCCGAGGCAGCGTGAAGCGTCGAAGGCTCCTTGCTGGCAGGAGGTCATGGGACAGACCCAGTGTGCCATGGGTTGACCGAGACAACTGGCAGATACACCAGCTGTTTCCCCTCCGTACTGTGCCAACTTGCTGGACATCTGTGCAAAAGAGCTTGATAGCTCATCGAATTCCTCCTGCAGTATAATCACATTCCAATTCAGATTCTGCTGCATTTCAGCCACACGGCGCTCCGCTCGTTGTTGTGAGCGTCGCTCCTCTGACCTCTGCTTCCCCCTCTCTACACCGGGTCACACTCGCTGCCGTTTAGCCTCTGTGGAATCATCACATCTTAGAAGAAATCTCTTTTTTTTATATGATTCTATATAATTCCTGGTCACAGCCATCTCTTAGACACACTTAAGCGGTTGTGCTTTCGCTATGTTGTCCCCACCTGAAGAAGGACGCTTGTGTTGCACACGAAACGTCGTCATTTAATTTAGTTGTTTTCACCATTGGTACCTCATTTGCCAGTAAAAAAATATAATTGTTTTTTAACCCTTTAATTTGGCAACAAAACTGACACCTTTTTTACGAGGAGTCATGTTTGCATAGACCACAATACCTGCAGTCATAATGCAAACAGTGCATACATTATCAGAGTTATGTTTTTTTATGACTGCAGGTATTGTGGTCTATGCAAACATGACTCCTCGTAAAAAAGGTGTCAGTTTTGTTGCCAGATAGAAGGGCAAAAAAACAATTATCATTAGTTGTTTTCATTTATTTCATTAGATTTTTTACCTACGTGACTTCACCGAAAAATAAAAAAAAACATGAATCCTTGCAGTCACGAAAGCTTCAAAATCTATCTTAATTTAGGAGCTTTCGTGACTGCAGGAATTATTCTTTGGTTCTTTTCGGTTAAGTCACGTCTAAAAATAAAATAATAAATTAAAATAACATATTACGACGTTTCGATTGCAACACAAGCAATCATCATCAGGCATAAAAGAAATTGTGTTGCAATCGAAACGTCGTAATATGTTATTTTAATTTATTATTTTAATTTTAGACGTGACTTAACCGAAAAGAACCAAAGAATAATTCCTGCAGTCACGAAAGCTCCTAAATTAAGATTGAACCACTTCTACGGTGAAGTTTTAAGCTTATCCTTTTTGCTTTCTGGCTATTTGTTCTCTCTGCCTGTGTCCTCTCTTTGGAATTTTCACACTTAAAATTCTAACTTAGCAAATTTTGAAACACGTAATCAACCAGGCTATGCGTTAATTGTGTGTTAACCGACTCTCTGTGTTGTATTACATCACATTTCGATATTTTACTAGGTTTTTTAATTTTCGTGTGCCTGTCTCCTAATTTTCAGGCTTGCGTGCCCGTGCCGCGTTGTCAGCTTACTCCTCTCTCTGTGTGCCGTTGTGATGTCTGTCTGCTTGTATGTCTGTCTATAGTTTTCTAGTTAGATTTTTGTTGCTATTTCTTTTATGCCTGATGATGATTGCTTGTGTTGCAATCGAAACGTCGTAATATGTTATTTTAATTTATTATTTTATTTTTAGACGTGACTTAACCGAAAAGAACCAAAGAATACTTCAAAATCTAGCTTAGGAATCGGAAAGCTGTCTGTTGGTAAATGCCGGCACCTGGCGTTTGGTATCCTGAGAAGGGCCGTCGCCATATTCCGGCACATTCCCGCCGCTGGATGCAGCACAAATCCGCCTCTCTCTCGCACTGCAGGTGACGCCAGTGGGTGGAAAATTCCACGTTTCTATGGCAGGAGGGCTCTGGACTTCAAAATTATCTCATTACATTTCCACCAGTGACGAGGGAGACGATAAACAATTCCTCTTGATATGCAAATTATTTTGTCAAGGCGCTCTTCTTCCACCTCCAAACCAGCTTATATATATATGCTAAATTCCTCTTGATATGCAAATTATTTTGTCAAGGCGCTCTTCCCCCCCTCCAACCCAGCTTAAAAAGACGCTCCAAGCCTGGGGTTGTCATTCA
This sequence comes from Lampetra fluviatilis, assembly GCF_964198595.1. Lineage (NCBI taxonomy): Eukaryota > Metazoa > Chordata > Hyperoartia > Petromyzontiformes > Petromyzontidae > Lampetra > Lampetra fluviatilis. The sequence goes on from NC_136331.1 coordinate 3,309,534, forward strand.
GACTCTGTCTTCTCGACAGACCTGTTCTTCACCTGAGGACGGCTGCTTGCGTTGTGGCCAAAACGTCGTGAGAATTATTTTATCATGTTTTATTTTTATTATTTTATTACTTCCCTTCTACGTGACTCTACCGAAAGAACCAAGAAGATAGGTCCACACCGTAAAGAAAAGAGTCCTATTGCAAACAACAACGTAGTAGGCTTTCGCAACCAATATTATCCGTAATAAAGGGGTTTTTTTGGGGGGTTAGATCGAGTAAATATAAATGTGTCGTGAAACCCGCCACCACCCGACACAGCCAATTAGTAAGAAACGTCACGGCTACTCGAATTGTAAACGATGTTGTGGGTTTACTCTCCAACACACAACAACCGGTTAGTTCTGAACTATATTCTTGGTTATATATTATTGGTTCTTTCGGTAAAGTTCCGTAGAAGGGAAACAATAAAATAATTAAAAATGTAAAAATAAAATTCTCACGAAAAAAAGTGGCGTTTTTTTCTTAACGTTAAGAAAAAAACGCCACTTTTTATCAAATTTTCTTGCTGTGGTTTTCACACCTGATGATGATTGCTTGTGTTGCCATCGAAACGTCGTGAGAATTGTATTGTTTTATTATTTATTATTTTATTATTTACCTTCTACGTGACTTTACCACAAGAACCAAGAATATGAATCCCTGCAGTCACGAAAGCTTTAAATCGAAATTTAGTTCTGAACTCGTTAACTAATTTGGCACGTTTTGTTGACGTCACAAAGCTTACCGATTGGCTGCGTCTGGTGGTGGCGGTTTTAACGACGCGCATTTCTATTTTACGCGACCTACCCCAAAAACCAAACGTTGTCACGGATATTTATTGAACCTTCATCTCGAGTGGCTTAAGCGCACGCTTGCACGCGCTCAGTCGCGCACAGACAAACAAAGAAAAGTGAGGAATTGAGGGTCGTGGGGCAGGCGTAGAAATCAAATGGGCAAGGGCCGATCAACTTAAAAGCGCCAGCCTCCAAGAGCCACCGCTATTCCACTCTCGCGCACGACGGTGGCGGCATCTCTGTATGCGTCTACGTTGAACTTCTTTCACACTGTGCGTAGCCAAACACGCTAATTGGAGGTGCGGGGGAAGGACAACACTTAGCAAAGAGCAGTTCGCAAGAAATTACTTTTCCCAATCGAGATCATTTAAAAGTGCAACATAGCTTCCCCAGTGGCTTCCTGATATCGGCAGGAAGAGCGCGCTCCAGACGGCCACGGGAGCGCATCTGAAAGCGCCGGGCGAAGCGCTAAACCGTCTCTGTTCCGATGGCTCGACAAAAGCTGCTGCTGCTGTTGCTGCTGCTGTGAGGATGACCGGAGATGGAGTGATGATGGTTCCCTGGCTCCAACGTCGAGGCCCTGCTGCTGCTGCTGCTACTGCTGCTACTACTACTGCTGCTACTGCTACTGCTGCTACTGCTGCTACTGCTGCTACTGCTGCTGCTGCTGCTGCTACTGCTGCTACTGCTGCTGTTGCTACTGCTGCTACTGCTGCTACTGCTGCTACTGCTGCTACTGCTGCTACTGCTGCTGCTGCTACTGCTGCTGCTGCTACTGCTGCTACTGCTGCTGCTGCTGCTACTGCTGCTACTGCTGCTACTGCTACTGCTGCTACTGCTGCTACTGCTGCTGCTGCTACTGCTGCTACTGCTGCTACTGCTGCTGCTGCTGCTACTGCTGCTGCTGTCACGGCGAGAGGGCTTCAGCAGAGAGTGTGTTGCTGCTCTATTAGGAGTAAATCGTACTCATATATTTCATTTACTTAGTGACTTGCTTACCGCTGCCATACTTTGCTCTACTATTGTTTTTTCCACGGTTTGTTGTTGTAACTTTCTGACTCGCCACTACTGCACAAGAGCGCGATAGTTCACCAGATTCCTCCAGACTGATTGTGATGGCAACGTCGAGATCCTACTGCTGTTCCTGCTGGCCATGACAAGAGGACTTCAGCAGTGATAGGTTTGTGTCGTTTTCCTACGCCTCCTCCTCCACTACGGATGTCCCGGTGGAAATGGATGTTAACTCCCTCACCTGGTACACAGGAGGTCGTGGATTCGATCCCCACCCTGACACCCGCTGTATATTTGGAGTTTGCGTGTCTCTCTCTCTCATCATCATCACGGTGGCTAGGAGATGTTAACTCCCTTGCCTGGTATGCAGGAGGTGGTGGGTTCGATCCCCACCCTGACACCCGCTGTATATTTGGAGTTTGCGTGTCTCTCTCTCTCATCATCATCACGGTGGCTAGGAGATGTTAACTCCCTTGCCTGGTATGCAGGAGGTGGTGGGTTCGATCCCCACCCTGACACCCGCTGTATATTTGGAGTTTGCGTATCTCTCTCTCCCCGTGGTCGCGTGGATTTGTCTCCGAGATCTACCAGTTTATCCCTCCACATTTAGAATCGACATCGCGCGTTTAGCGAGTATGCGGCTGCTCTAACTTTAGATACCACTTGCGGCCAGTTTCGCTTCTGAAAAACAGCTACAGAGCCTTAATTAAAAATAGGGTTTTTCCCCTTTTTTCTGGCAACAAAACTGAAACCTTTTAACAAGGAATCACGTCTGCATTAACCACAATACTTGTGGTCAAAATGCAAACAAAAACACACACTGATAATATTTGCATTGCCCTTGAAACTGATTGGTCCACACCAGAGACGGCTTTCTTTTGAGCCAAGTCTCCATTGGTGCTAGACCAGAGGACGCCAAAAGGCGCCCACAGCTCAAAGACAATGCACTATCAGAGTAATGAGGGCTCGGGGTGAGCATCTACATCACTAGACCTCCTTTGCCAGTACCAAAACCTATTCTTGTTATTTTCATACTTTGATACTGGCAAAAATATACCATTTTACCCTGGTTACAACTACCCTAACCCGAATATCTAAATGCCCCCCCCCCCTTACCTGTTAACATAACAGTTTGCGGAAGGAGCGGGGCACGCTACGCCAACGCTTAAAATGTCAAGAACGAGAACAAGAGGAGACCCCCCCCCCCCCACGCGCTCCCCCAACTTCCTGGCGGCCCGTGGGCGCAGGCTGACCTGGATGACGGCCTCCATCATGGCGACCATGCGGTTGACGAGAGACACGGTGCGACGGAGACGCTCCTCCTCGCCGGCGGCGGTTGAGGAGGCGCCGGCGGTGTTGGGGCTGCCGAGGGTGCGGCGCGCCGCCAGGTAGAGCGCGTAGGTGGGCGACAGCTTGAAGTGCGCCGTCGTGCTGTTGGTGTAGTTCACCACGCCCGCCAGGAAGGCCTCCTCCGCTGTCGGCCGTCAGGAAGCGGGCGTTGTGGGGTAGGGGAGGGGTGGGGGGTGGGGGAGCAGCGACGACACGACGGGGGGGTGGGTGGGGCGTCGATTAACATGTGTGGCACAGGCGGTAGCGGCGGTGGTTGTGGCAGCAGCGGTGGTGGTGGTTGTGGTGGTGGTGGTGGCAGCGGTGGTGGTGGTTGTGGCAGCGCTGGTGGTGGCAGCGATGTGGTGGTGGTGGCAGTTGTGGCAGCGGTGGTGGTGGCAGCAGCGGTGGTGGTGGTGGCATCGGTGGTGGTGGTGACACTCTCGCAGCAAGAAGAGCCCGGGTTCAAATCCTGGCTCAGGATGCCTCTAAGTAACCAGCTGCATGCAACTCCACACCCTGGCAACCTTACCAGGCAATCTCCTGTTTAGCCGCGTTGAGCGAGTCAGGATCTAAAAAGTGCATAGCTCCAGCGGCTTATAATAAAAGAGCGTTCCAGACGGCCGCAGCCGCGTGCGACGCGGTGACACGGCCACCGTAGTTGACTCGCTCACCTCCTTCTCTCAGCTCCAGCGTGGCTGGCAGATCGATGATTTGAGATGGCTTTTCTTGGCCGCTGCAGGCGCCAGAACACACGCCGACCCACAGTCACACCAGCGACACAAAGTTGCAACACAATTAACTCGGACACCATTCTCCTTGGCTCCTACCCCCCCCCTTACCCTATATAATATCACGGTTCTCTAAACAGCTCTCTTGATTCACTACAGCAATTTTGCTGTGGCGGTTCCACCTGAAGACGGAGGCTTGTGTTGCTTCCGAAACGTCGTGATTTCATTGAGTTGTTCTAATTTTTTTTTATTACTTTAATTTGTGATTTAATTTAGTTGTTTTCTTCTTGGTTCTTTCGGTAAAGTCACGTAGAAGGGAAATAATAAATAAGAAAAATATTACATAATTTTATTATGTTTTTTCCCCTTCTAGAAAGGAAATAATTAAATAATACTACATTATTTTATTATGTTTTATTTTTATTATTTTATTATTTCCCTTCTACGTGACTTTACCGAAAGAACCAAGAAGATGAATCCCTGCAGTCACGAAAGCTTTAAATCGAAATTTAGTTGTTTTCATTTTAATATTTTTTGACCTACGTGACTTTAACGAAAAAACCAAAGCGTACCATCCTCACCGCCAGACTCGGCACCCGGGAGGTCGCTGGTTCGACTCCCGTCCCCCGGTGCAAGTGTCGATGGGGGAGCGTTCGTGCCTGGCCTTCATTGGGTGTGCTACTCGCCAACGGCACTTTTCCCCCAACAGTTTGTGAATGATAATTGGTTTTTTACCCTTCTATCTGGCAACAAAACTGACACCTTTTTTACAAGGAGTCATGTTTGCATAGACCACAATACCTGCAGTCATAATGCAAACAAAAAACATAACTCTGATAATGTATGCACTGTCCTTGAAGTTGATTGGTCCACACCCGAGACAGCTTTCCTTAGAGCCTAGTCTCACATGGGTTGGACCAGATGACGCCAAAAGGCGCACAACTCAAAGTTTGTGAATGGTCGTATGTGGGATCTGTGTCTTTGATGGTGTGGGTATGCGCGAATGCGTTCGCCCTGTTTTTTATTATGTACATTTGAATGCACGCTTAGGTGTGTGTGCGTGTGTGTGAGTAACGGTTAGCGCGCTGTGCTACAGAAGCCTGCAAACAGAGTTCGATTCCTGCTTACGGCCACCAACATCGGTGACAATTATCTGAACCGGTCCTGGGCCTCCCCTAGGTCGACTCGGCCTCAAATGAGAAACATCGACACTAGGGAGACAAAGGCGGCCGTGCGTGGTGCTTGGCACCCACTCCCTTCCTGTGTCGTGCCTTCACAGGTGCCGCTCGCTAACCGCACTTGCCCCGACAGTTTGTTAGGCTACACGGGGGACCTTTGTCTGTGTGCTTCTCCAAAGGGCTCTCACCGTAACTCTGACTTGGTAAATTCCACTCTGTCCGGTCGCATCGCAGACCTCCCATCGGCCTGACGCTGCAACAAAGACACGCGCAACACACAATGAATAGTGCAGATGTTGTTATCATTATTTTAATGTACAAATCCCGACAGTTTACCCAGGGAAAGCCTCACGGAGTCCGAATATTCTTCACGTTTTATCAGGAGGGTCTTGCCAGGGCCTGGCGGCAGCGCGGGGCCAAGTCGCGACGACGTCTAATCCACATTTGCGGGTGATTTTCCAGCAGCGTGATATTTGGCCCACCAGCAGTCGCATCGTACTTGTTCATCAATAGGAGAAGTAATCCGGTGAACCCTGGGAGGGGAGCCCGGGCAGAACCGGCGGAGAAAATAGAACCAGCAAGGGGCGCCCGAGTCGGGCTTCTTGCCTGCGAGGTGTGAGTATCGCCACAGCTCCACCACCGAGCGTAGCGGTTAGCGCTACGCTGCGCTATGAACCCGGCGACCCAAGTTCGGTTCCCGAATGCGGCCACCAACACCGATGACGATTATCTGATCCTGTGAACCCGTCCTGGGCCTCCCCCCTAGGTCGACACAGCACCTGGTGCGGTGTGTAAACATCGCCACTGGGGAGACAAAAACGGCCATGCTCAGTGCTGGCCACCCGCCCCCTCGTGTGCCGTGCCGGCCTTCATAGGTGCTCGCTAATCGCACTTGCCCCGACAGTCTGTTCAGGCGCGAGCGTGCACCCACCTTGGCGTGCGTGTCCGAGTTGCTGTGGACGTCTCCGTCGAGCTCAAACGTGGTCTCGTGCGGCACGGGCACGGAGCCACCACTGCTGCCCGCAGTGGGGAGGACACGCAATAGAGACACACACACACAGACACAAAGTCATTCACATGAACACAAAGGAAAATATACCCCGTATAGCCTTTCACACACTGTAGGGGCAAGTGCTGTTAGCGAGCACCTATGAAGGCCGGAACGGTACACGAGGGGGTGGGTGGCCAGAACCACGCCTGACCGCCTTTGTCTCCCCAGCGGCGATATTTTTACACCACACCAGGTACTCATTTGAGGCTGAGTCGACCTAGGGGAGGCCCAGGACCGGTTCAGATAATCGTCACTGTTGTTGGCCATGAGCGGGAATCGAACCCGGATCGCCGGGTTCATAGCGCAGCACGCTAACCACTACACTACCGCTCCCCACTCCCCCCCCCCCCCACACATAAATACACGTAGACACACACACAGTCACAGACACCACACAGTCATTCGTACACACAGACACGATGACTGGGCTGAGACCACCAACGCACTGCACCTGTGAACCTGGTTTTAAATCACAGGCAGTGACTGAAACAAAAACTCTCACCCAAAACCTCAGGCAAAGGCGGACGGCCGTGGTAATGGCCACACCACCCCCTCATGTGCCGTGCCGGCCTTCATAAGTTGCTCCTAATAGCCACCGTTTGTTTACTTACCAGGCAAGGCCTACAGAGAGCTGGCTTTCACAAATGGTAGCTCTAAGAAGCGGCTTATCATCGTGTGGACATTTATAGCAGTAGCCAAATACTCTAGCACGTTGGTTGATTAATGGTCAAGGGAAAAACCGGAGGACCCGGAGTGAAATCCATGCAACTGCGGGGAGAGAGACACGCAACTTCAAATATACAGCAGCAGGCGTCAGGGTCGGGAGTGAACCCACGACCTCTTGCATGCCATGCGAGGTGGTCAACGTCCTGAACTCAAGCCGCGCGAGCCAACGATCGACGTCCGACCACAACAAATAAAACTATCAACTATTTATTATCTTCCCAGGTAAAGAGGGGCACACGACTGACCTACCAAGCATCTCTTCTTCACAAGCGACCCGGCCACCACAAACTATAGCGGCTCAACCAAGTGACGGCTCATCACGGCGACACGGGGAGGGAGGGGGGGGTGGTTATCACGGACGGCCTCACCCCACGGCGGCAGCGGCGCGCGCCGGCTCCGTCTCCCCCTCGGCCGCACGGCGGACTCCGCCGGAGGAGGAGGAGACGCCGGGCGGCTCGTGGCCGGGGTCCACGAACTTGAAGACGCTGGCGCGGCCGAAGCGCAGGGTGCAGCTGCTGCGCAGCATGGTGGTCTCCGAGATGCGGCGTCCCTGCACGAAGGTGTCCGCCTCCACGCTGCTCGGCGTCACCGTCACCACGCCCTCCATGTTGGTGACCACGCAGTGCTGCGGCTGGATGCCGGCGCCAAACAGCTGTGCGGCGTGAGGGTGGGCGTGAGGGTGTGAGGGTGGGTGTGAGGGTGGGTGTGAGGGTGGGCGTGTGTGTAGGTTGGTTGGTGAGTGGGTGGCGCGTGTGGTGGAATCAAAACACCGCGCGGCGCCGTCACGGTCGCGGAAATCGTGCACGCCTCACGTGCCCGCCAGCCCACCCCATTCACGCCGGTGTACAGACGGATGTACCAACTTTCCTTCACGCCGTGCGTGGCCAACCGCGCTCATCGCAGCTGCAAATGCATTTTTTTAAACGGTGTAACGTCAACCCGAAAACAATACAATTACGGGCTGGAGCGGCACCCCCACCTTCGATATTTATGAAGCCACTGGGAGCCATGCACTCATTTATTTAGAACTATTTTTAGTGTTTAGTTTGCTGTCCTTCCACCCGCACCTCCAATTAGCACGGTTGGCTACGTACGGTGTTAAAAAAGTTCAACATAGATACATAGATACACGTGAACCACCCTGTTACTCCACGTGTGTGTGCGTTACAGGGAGTGGAAGTGTAGCGGTCAGCGCCGCTGCGCAAGGAAACCAGCGGCCCGAGTTTGATTCCCATTCACGGCCAACACCACTGACGATTATCTGAATCGGTACCTGGGCCTCCCCTAGATCGACTCAGCCTCCAATGAGTACCTGGTGCGATGTGTAAAAGCATCGCCACTACAGAGACAAACGCGGACGGACGTGGTGTTGGCCACCCCACCCCCTCGTGTGCCGTGCCGGCCTTCACAGATGTTGCTCGCTAACACAGCGGGGGGAATCTTTGTTTCGTTTTTGTTAAACACTAAACGGGCGTGAACACGGCCTACACAAGACATGGGCTGACGTGGTCCAGAAGGATGCGGAGCCGAGTGGACTTGGCCGTTGACCGGCACTCCTGACACACACGCCGCCAGTCGGCCTCAACATACGCACACGCAAGCAGAGAACGGCGGCGGTAGAGGGGGCAAGATACCGGCGCCAGACAGCTGCGTGGTGCTGTGTGGTGGGTGGCGCGGTGGGGCAAGTGCTAACAGAACTTACGTACGGGCAGCGGTACGGGGGGGGAGGGGGACCCCAGAGCAAACAGGAACGTGGGAAAAAAAAATCAACCCGTGACGACCTCGGAAGGGACCCCTTCCCCCGCACGCGTCGTGCGTCGCGAGCCCCTCTCACCTGGATGAACTGCGGCGACGACGTGTCGCTGCCCACCTCCGTCACGTTGAGCTGCAGCCGGTACATCTTGGGCTTGTCCCGCGAGTCCGAGCCGTCTGCACGCGGCACACGGTGGTGAGACGTTCAATGCCTCGCCCGGCAAGCCGGGAGGTCGTGGGGCAGAGGTCGCAAACGGGTTTTGATTCCTTACCCGTACCCGGCCGCACCAGGGTCGCAAATGGGTACCCGTACCCAGCCTACCCGTACCCTACCCGAAATGAGTGACAAACGGTTACTCACCAGTGACTCACGGCCTACCCGTACCCGGCCGCACCAGGGTACCCGTACCCGGCCACGGGTAGCAGGGTATCGGGTAGGGTACGGGTATCGGGTACCCGGTTGCGACCTCTGTCGTGGGGTTAAGGATCGGAATCTCTGATTTATACTGGAGGGAATCCGATGGGATGTAAAGCTCTTTTTTTCCACAGATGTCCCAGTAGGGGCACGGAGTAAGAACGTTACAACAACAAAGAGTACAAACAAGGTAAACAAATCACCCAAACACATACAAATAAAACTAAACAATTCCCATCCTACCAGGCAAAGCCCAATGAGACGTTAACTTATTTTTCAAAAGCGACCTGTCCACAAATGACGTGTCTCTCTCACTCTCTCTCTCTCCGTGGTCGTGTGGATTTTTCTCAGGGTCCAAAGTACAGGAAAGGTAAGAAAAATATATCTACGTTCAAGCCCATGGAGCTAAAAGGTCTTGGGTTCGATGCCGACCCTGATGCCTGTATGTTTGGGGTTTTCATTTTCTCTCCGTGGTCGCATGGAATTTTCCCTGGGTCCTCCGGTTTTTCCCTCCACATTTAGAATCTATCTTCTTGGTTCTTTCGGTAAAGTCACGTAGAAGGGAAGTAATAAAATAATAAAAATAAAACATAATAAAATAATTCTCACGCCGTTTCGGCCACAACGCAAGCAGCCGTCCTCAGGTGAAGACCAGGTCTGTCGGGGAGACAGCGTCTGAATGAAACACCACCACGCTTGGAGCGTATATTTAAGCTGGGATAGAAGGGGGGAAGGGTGCCTTGACAAAATAATTTGCATAAATTCCTCTTGATATGCTAATTATTTTGTCAAGGCGCCCTTCCCCCCTTCCAACACAGCTTAAATATACGCTCTAAGCGTGGTGTTGTTTCATTCAGACGCTGTCTCCCCGACAGACCTGGTCTTCACCTGAGGACGGCTGCTTGCGTTGTGGCTGAAACGTCGTGAGAATCATTTTATTATGTTTTATTTTTATTATTTTATTACTTCCCTTCTACGTGACTTCACCGAAAGAACCAAGAAGATGAATTCCTGCAGTCACGAAAGCTTTAAACCGAAATTTTGAATCTACATCGCACGTTCAACAGTATTTAGACTGCTGCTCTAAATTTCCACACGATGATGAGCCCATTTCGTCAAGCTATCATTTGTGACAGCCAGGTCGCTTCTGAAATGAGCTACTTAGCTCAGTGGGCTTTACCTGGTGGGGGGGGGGGATGGTGAAGGCGGGAGGTGAGGGCAGTGGCGGAGGGGTGTGGCAAGCACCGAGCGTCATACCGCTCGGAACGTCAATGCCCGCGCATCAACGTACCCGGCCCGAGAAGCAAGCTTTGTTATTTATTTCGATCACCGACTTCCCGGGAACACCCTGAACAAATGAGACGTTTCATCTCAAGGGGATCACGCGGGGTATAACAAAGAAAGCCCGCAAACGCCGACGGCGAGCGTGCGGGAGTGATAGGGTGGTGAAATGTGGTGGGGGTGGGGGCTCATTCCAGCAGCGGAGAGAGCATGGCTGATGAGGACAATGTCTGGACAACGGGGCCGTTACCTGGAGTCCTGTAAGAGCGGTGGCTGTGGCGACCGCCTGCCGTGTCCAGCAGCAGCAGCAGCAGAGAGATTAACGAGAGGACACGAAGAGGACAGCAGGCGGCACGAGAGACACGAGAGACACGAGAGACACGAGAGACACGGAAGAGCCGCGGGGGGACATCACGCGCAGCGCGGAGGTGGAGTGCGCGAAGCGGGGAACGAACACCCGTCGTGATCGGCATGCGCGCAAGACGCACACACACACACAATGTACACGATGCACACACACACAACGTGCAAGACGCACACACACACAATGTACACGATGCACACACACACAACGTGCAAGACGCACACACACACAATGTACACGATGCACACACACACAACGTGCAAGACGCACACACACACAATGTACATGATACACACACACACAACGTGCAAGACGCGCACACACACACAATGTACACGATGCACACACACACAACGTGCAAGACGCACACACACACAATGTACATGATACACACACACACAACGTGCAAGACGCACACACACACAATGTACACGATGCACACACACACAACGTGCAAGACGCACACACACACAACATGCAAGACGCACACACACACAACGTGCAAGACGCACACACACACACAACGTGCAATACGCACACACACACACAACGTACACGATGCACACACACACAACGTACACGATGCACACACACACAATGTACACGATGCACACACACACAACGTACAAGACGCACACACACAATGTACATGATGCACACACACACACACAACGTGCAAGACGCACACACACACAATGTACATGATGCACACACAACAAACAAAACGCATACACACACACAATGGATTCGATGCACACGCGCACACGACGGACACGATGCACACCCACACAACGTGCAAGACACACACACACACACAATGTACATGATGCGCACACACACAACGTGCAAGACACACACACACAATGTACATGATGCACACACACACAACGTGCAAGACGCACACACACACAACGTGCAAGACGCACACACACACACAACGTGCAAGACGCACACACACACAATGTACATGATGCACACACAACAAACAAAACGCATACACACACACAACGGATACGATGCACACACACACAACGTGCAAGACGCACACACTACAAGACACACAAACACAATTGTACACAATGTACACGTACACACGGACAAGACGCACACACACACACACAACGGACAAGACGCACACCACTGACACGACGCATCGCACAACTCGCACACCCGACACCAACACACGCTTCACACGTCAAACGCGCACGTGTACAGTCATCGCACGCGAGCGGCAACACACGTCACACACACCCCCGCGTCGCAGTCAGGAGAAGTGGATTTCAAGCGGACGACAGTTGCCATTAAAATCGAGCAACTGCAATTATCAGACGAGCCACAGGGGGGCGGTGAAGGCCAATCCCCCACCACATCACGAGCCTCTTCTTCCGCACGGTGGTCGATGTAGAAGCACCCCCGATTAGCACGGTCTGCTACGTACGGTGCGAAGGAAGTTCGTTCAATATACACACAACGTACACACACAGAGCAGCAACTACAATTTCGCATTCAGGTGTGCAAGACCAGACAACCGCGTCAGGAGTCAGCGGAATTAGTTTTATTGCCGTGATGTCTCATTCATATTTGTGGATCTGTGGGGATTGCGTTGTTACCGTCGTACTGTGGTCCTGTTCTGGATGATCCACGGTCGAACGCTACTAACGGAGAGTTTAAAATTTTCCATTTGTGCATCAGGTAGCCGCATCTGCAGCCATGGTGTGTGCAGTGGATCGCAGTTTAGGGTGGGCCATGAGCTTCGTGGAAGTCACAACTATTTATCAACTTCTTCTTGGTTCTTTCGGTAAAGTCACGTAGAAGGGAAGTAATACAATAATAATAATAAAAACATAAAAAAATAATTCTCACGACGTTTCGGCCACAACGCAAGCAGCCGTCCCCGACAGCCCTGTTCTTCACCTGAGGACGGCTGCTTGCGTTGTGGCCGAAACGTCGTGAGATTTATTTAATTATGTTTTATTTTTTTTATTTTATTATTTCCCTTCTACGTGACTTTACCGAAAGAACCAAGAAGATGAATCCCTGCAGTCACGAAAGCTTTAAATTGAAATTTATTTATAAACTATTTTCTATTTTGCAATTATATATATTTTTTAATCAGGTAAGACCCCACTGAGTTATATCGATCTTTTTTACTGCAGTGAACAGGCCACAAATGATAGCTCAACGAAGTAGCTTAGAATTTATATCAGCCAAATTTCTTGAACAGATGTTGATTCCAAATGTGAAGGTAAAATCCAGAGGACCCAGAGAAAAATCCACGCGACCACGGGGAGAATATTAAAACTCCAAATTTTCAGCAGCAGGCGTCAAAGGTCGGGATTGAACCCACGACCTCCTGTATACCAGGCGAGGTAGTTAACATCTCCTAGCCACCGTGATGATGATGAGAGAGAGAGAGAGAGACACGCAGACTCAAAATATACAGCAGCAGGCGTCAGGGTCGGGATCGAACCCACGACCTCCTGTATACCAGGCGAGGTAGTTAACATCTTGCCACCACACACGCCAAGTCACAACACACAAGACAACACGCGGTACAAATGTCATACGCAACAAAGCACATCACGTACAATACAAATGTCATACACTGCACGATACAACACGCCGTACATAACACCGCATTACAAATATCACACGATAAGAACGCGTAACATTACACAAACAACGTAATGCTCGCGCGCAGAGGACAAGCACACAACAAACATTTTGCAGACTCGTTACGCCCCAACGTGCGCGCTCACGCACGTACATGCAACGTAGCACAGACACCGTACACAGCACAATGCACAGGGACATCGGGAGGCGCGCGGACGCTCACAACGATGGCGCACGCCACAAGTCGTCACACGAAGGGGCAGAGCCCATTAAGGCGTCGTTAGGCTACTAACGGCGCATCCCATCGAGGCAACCCCCCACGCCGCCCCCCCGAGACGCAAGCAAACAAAGCGGGGAGACAAACGAGCGGCGTGCAACCCTCTCGTGTTACACAGGAAAGGGGCCCAGGCCTTGACAGCGAGTCCTCGTTCAACGCGCTCGCAGGTATATGAATGCGGTCCTGAACGGTGTCGCGTGAAGCGAAAACATTTTCCCAATTGATAATGCGACGATAAAGTTTGGCGAGACACGATGCACTGCCGCGCGCACGCAGAGTAAAATGCGAATACACAGCGGGCGTCAGGGTCGGGACTAAACCCACGACCATCCTGCATACCAGGCGAAGGAATTAACATCTCCTAGCCACCGTGATGATAATGAAAGGGAGAGACACGCAAACTCCACATATACAGCGGGTGTCAGGGTGGGGATCGAAACCACGACCTCCTGTGTACCAGGCGAGGGAGTTAACATCTCTTAGCCACCGTGGTGCCACCGGTCGAGACTAACGAGAGAGAGGTCGTACACGACGGAGAAGGAGTGATGACATGAGCTCGTGTGAAGCAGTCGGGGGTGATGTTGCTTTGGTGGCTAACCCAACGGAGTCATTTGCGGTGGGTAGTTTGTCGAATTTCGACAGCGGTGTTGATCAAGGTGGACCACTGTGGTAACGTGTAAACATCGCCACGAGGGAGACGAGGCTATACACGGGGAACTTTGTCTCTGGTATTTACCAGGGTGCATTAAGCAGGGTGCCACCCTGCTTAATGCCGCGCGGTGAGGGCAAGGAGGGGGGGAGAAAGAGAGGATTGCCATTTGTTGCGTGCCGAGGTCCGTGACGGTTCGGCGGGGGGGGGGGAGCACGTGGTCTCAGCGCCCAAATAATCCCCCCCTCCCCCCCTCCAGTGGGGGCTGCCAGGAAACCAGTGAATTGTAGGAAACAGATTTTCTTTGCTGGGAAAACCGCGAGCGCCCGGGCCCCCGGCGCGTCTCACGGCGACGCCAGCTCCTGTCAAGCTCCTCCCAGCAAGCACAAACACAGAGTGCTGGTGTGTGTGTGTGCGTACGTGCACACGCGCGTGTACCCCGTGTGGTGTGTTTAAAAACATTGCCGCTGGGGAGACAAAGGCGGTCGGGCGTGGTGCTGGCCACCCACCCACCCCCTCGTGTGCGTGCCGTGCCAGCCTTCATAGGTCCTCGCGAACAGAACTTGCTCCAACAGTCTGTTCAGGCTATACGGGGGAGCTTCGTATTTGTGTGCGTGTACATGGGGAGCGGTGGTGTAGCGGTCAGCGCGCTGCATTACGAACCCAAAGTTCGATTCCCGCCCACGGCCAACACCAGTGACGATTATATTTGAACCAGTCCTGGGCCTCCCCTAGGTCGACTCGGCCTCAAAAGAGTACCTGGTGCGATGCGCAAATATCGCTGGTGGAGAGACAAAAGTGGCTGGGCGTGGAGCTGGCCACCCACCCCCCTCGTGTGCCGTGCTGGCCCTCATAGGTGCTTCTAGATGCTACCCACGCGCGTTGGTTTTTTTGCTCGGTCTGTGTACACAATGCGAAAAGCATGAAAATAGACTTTTGTATTTTTCGAATTAAAGCTTTCGTGGCTGCAGGGATTCATCTTCTTGGTTCTTTCGGTAAAGTCACGTAGAAGGGAAATAATAAAATAAAAACATGATAAAATACAATTCTCACTTTACCGAAAGAACCAAGAAGAATTTTGTATTTTTGGGGGGGGGGGGGGGGGTGCAATAATGGATATTTTTCGCACGGCAAGTGTGCCTGCTGACGTCACGCATACCCCCCCCCCCTCACCCTCTGCGTAGGCCGTGTATTAATCCAAGACAAGAATCCAAGTCCCGGGTAAAGCCGGGTAGTAAAGCTAGTTTATTATAAAGCGACTGTTCTTCAGGAACGCAACTACCGCCGCGTTGTAGGAGAACAGGCCGTACTGCCTATCCACCCCAAAGGTCGCAAACGGGTTTTGATTCCTTACCCGTACCCGGCCGCACCAGGGTCGCAAACGGGTACCCGTACCCGTACCCGGCGGGGTACGGGTAGCCGGGTATCGGGTAGGGTACGGTTATCGGGTACCCGGTTGCGACCTGTGATCCACCCCCACCCCACCAGTCCCCCCCTCCGTCACACCCCCCATAGCCCACCCCCCACCCCATCACACTCCGGCGGGCCGTACCTGGGCTGAGCTCCACGAGGTACGGGAGCCTGTCGGGTGGCGGCGCCGCTCCGTACGCGTCGTGCCCGGAGCCGGAGTCGGCCCCGGGGGCTGCGTCACCGCCACCGCCGCCACCACCACGCCGGCGCTCCTCCTGCCCCTCCCCGGCAGCCTTGCCCACCACCCCCTTGAGCTGCTGCTGCTGCTGCTTCTTCCGTCGCGCCGCCACGTCCTCCTTCTTGCGCAGCTGGAAGACCAGCACGCCTGCTCTCGCCGCACGAGCACCCACGCACGCACGCACACGCCGGTTATTGAGGAGGTGGTGGTGAAGTTGGTCGTGGTGGTGGTAGTGAAGGTGGTCGTGGTGGTGGCGTTTAAGGTGGTCGTGGTGAAGGTGGTCGTGGACGAGGTGGTGGTGGTGTTTAAGGTGGTCGTGGTGGAGGTAGTGTTTAAGGTGGTCGAGGTGGTGGTGTTTAAGGTGGTCGTGGTGGAGGAGGTGGTGTTTAAGGTGGTGGTGGTGGAGGTGGTGGTGGTGGTGTTTAAGGTGGTCGTGGATGAGGTGGTGGTAGTGTTTAAGGTGGTCGAGGTGGTGGTGGTGGTGTTGAAGGTGGTGGTGGTGGTGTTGAAGGTGATGGTGGTGGTGGTGTTGAAAGTGGTCGTGGCAGTGGTCGTGGTGGTGTTGATGGTGGTCGTGGTGGCGGCGCTCGTGGTCGAGGTGGTGGTGTTGACGGTGGTTGCGGTCAAGGTGGTGATGGTGGTAATTGTGGTGTTCGCGATGATGAACACCATGAAGAGGAGGTGATGGCGGCGAGGTATTAACTCCCTTGCCTGGGTTGCAGGAGGTCGTGGGTTCGAACCCTTCCCTGATGCCTGCTGTATAATTGGAGTTTGCGTGTCTCTCCCTCTCTTTCCCCGTGGTCACATGGAACTTTTCTCCAGGTCCTCCGGTTTTTCCCTCCACATTTATAAATCAACATCACGCGTTCAACGCATTTGGCTACCACTTTAAATTTCCACGTGACGATAATGATGAGAGCCACATCGTTGGCTCATCATCATCGTCGGCACGTCAATAGAAAAAAATTAACCCGTAAAAACAAAGTTTTTCACTATAAATCCTATATATGCGTGGCGGCTAAAATCCTCTCGTCCTCTGGCTTGAGATGGCTGCCACCTATGGGTCAGATGATTGCCTGCCACCATTAAGCAATTGGTAATTAAATATAATTTATTTTTTCCTAAAAAGTGTAAAGTTATGGAACAAAAATTCTCACGAAAATAAATTGTCACGCACAACGAGTCTGTGTGCAAAATGTCAGCTCGATTGGATCACGGGAAGCGGGTTAAAAAACGACCGAAAGATTTGCACGGTCGTAAGCGCGCAAGCAAGCACTTAATATAAAGGAACTTAATATAAAGGATTTAAAAAGAGCTACGAATGGGCTCTACTCGGGGGGGGGGAAACAAAACTTCTGCAACCTCTGAGCATGTCGTCCCAGTGCGGCCTCACCGTCCTCAGCGGGCCACTCCACCAGGATGTTGAGGGGGCAGTCCTGGTCGTCGAGCGCCGTTTCCAGGCCTTCGCGTCGCACCGCCTCCTCCATCATGTCGCTGTCGGGCGGCAGCACCAGCTGCAGCGGTGGACGAACGGAGAAACAAACAAACGACAAAAACAAAGTTGGGGCGGTCCGTACCCAACGGGCTCTCGTCGACGCCGGCGAGCGGCAACAAACGGGCGGCGCGAAAGCGCCGGCGAGCGAACGTGGGCAAGCGCCTGTGTGTCAGAATCAGAACGCTTTGTTTGGACTGGAGGAGGAAGGGGGGTGTGGGGGGAGGGTGAGAACTTTACGACAACAAAAAAATACAAAAACACGATACGGGTGCAAAGTATAGGAAAGGTAAATTCATCTTCTTGGTTCTTTCGGTAAAGTCACATAGAAGGGAAGTAATCAAATAATAAAAATAAAAGATAATAAAAAAATTCTCACGACGTTTCGGCTGCTTGCGTTGTGGCCGAAACGTCGTGAGAATTATTTTATTATCTTTTATTTTTATTATTTTATTACTTCCCTTCTACGTGACTTTACCGAAAGAACCAAGAAGATGAATCCCTGCATTCATGAAAGCTTTAATCGAAAGGTAAATTCCTTTGTCATGGCGCTCTTCCCCCTCCAACCCAGCTTAGATATACACTTCCAAGCCTGGTGGTGTTCATTCAGACGCTGTCTTCCCGACAGACCTGTTCTTCGCCTGAGGACGGCTGCTTGCGTTGTGGCCGAAACGTTGTGAGAATTATTTTATTTTATTTTTATCATTTTATTATTTCCCTTCGACGTGACTTTACCGAAAGAACCAAGAAGGTAAAGAAATCACTTACAATAATATACGTGAATAAAACTACATACCTAAAACTTCTTTCGCACCATATGTAGCCAACCGCGTTAAATCAGAGGTGCGGGGGGGGGGGGAGGTGGAAGGACATTTTGGCGCGCAACGTGGCCCGCTGAGGCCCGCTGAGGCCCGCTGAGGCCCGCTGAGGCCCGCTGGGGTCGTTGGGGGCCGCTGGGGGCCGATAAGAACCACTCACCCTGGCCAGGCAGTAGTTGGCGGGGTCTTCCCGCTCCAGGCCGTACTTATCCAGCACCTCGCGCACCACAAACTCGGCGGGGTCCGACAGAGACACGAGCAGCGTCTTGTAGGGGATCGTCGGCCTGAGGCTGTCGGCAAACACCCGCAGCATCCCGCCTGCGCACGCGCAAAGACAAAGATCCCCCCCCCCGTATAACCTTTACAGACTGTTGGGGCAAGTGCTGTTAGTGAGTAGCAGCACCGATGAAGGCCGGCACAACGCCCGGGCCGCCTAGTGGCGATGTTTATATACCACACCAGGTCCTCCTTTGAGGCTGAGTCGACCTAGGAGGCCCACGGCCAGTTCAAATCATCATCATCACTGGTGTTAGCCGTGAGCGGAAATCGAACTCGGGCCACCGTGTTCATAGCGCAGCGTGCTAACAGCTGCACTACTGCTCCCGTATCCACACATACAACAGACACATAGCTAGACAAAGAAGCGTTGCTCATGTTATTGCTCGTGCATTTCTGTGTTGCAGCGTTGCTATTATGTTGATGTTCACCAAACACTATTGCCCATGCGTTGAATTGTTGCTACTGTGTTGCAGCCTTGCTCACGTGTTGCTAATGTCACTGCACATCCGTTTGTGTTGCAGCATTGCGACTGTGCTGCTCAAATGTTGCAGCATTGCTATTATGTCGCTAGCACTATTGCCCATGATTTGAATTGTTACTACCGTGCTGCAGCGTTGCTCATGTGTCTCAGCGTTGCTATTGCGTATGTACGTTGAACTTCTTGTCCACCGTACGTAGCCAACGGAGCTAACTGGAGGTGCGGGGGAAGGTCAACAAACAACGCGACACGTCACTACACACGTGTAGCTACTCGTCACTACACACGTGTAGCTACTCGTCACTACACACGTGTCGCTACACACGTGTCGCTACTCGTCACTACACACGTGTCGCTACATGTCACTACACACGTGTCGCTACACGTCACTACACACGTGTAGCTACACATGTGTCGCTACACGTCACTACACACGTGTCGCTACACGTCACTACGCACGTGTCACTACACGTCACTACGCACGTGTCACTACACACGTGTCGCTACTCGTCACTACACACGTGTGTAGCTACACACGTGTCGCTACACACGTGTCGCTACACGTCACTACACACGTGTCACTACTCGTCACTACACACGTGTAGCTACACGTCACTACACACGTGTCGCTACACGTCACTACACACACGTCACTACACACGTGTCACTACACACGTGTCGCTGCACACGTGTTGCTGCACACGTGTCGCTACTCGTCGCCCGTGGCACGCACCGGAGCGGGGCCGCCCGTCGTCCCCGTGGAACTCCTGCAGGCGGCGCTCCAGCTTCTGCTGGCGCCGCCGCTTCATGACGACCTCGGGGTTGGAGATGGTTCGCGTGAAGCTCGTCTCGGGCATCTCCTTGTAGACCTCCTCCGCCACGCCCGCACTGAGCACGCAACAAAGACAAAGATCCCCCCCCCCCCTTTAACAGGGTGTTGGGGCGAGCGCTGTTAGCGAGTAGCAGCTGTGAAGGCTGGCATGGCGCACGAGGCGGTGGGTGGCCAGCACCGCGCCCGGCCGGCCGCCTTTGCCTCCCGAGCAGAGGTAGCAACCGGGTACCCGATACCCGTACCCTTCAAGTTCAAGTTCATTTATTAGGTATAGCCCTGTGAGCCATTCGGCTCTTGAATCGGGGGCAACCGCAACAAACAAAAACATGAACAAAAAAACATCTTAAAGTGAATATGTGACTTAGTGCAAACAGAAAATCCAAGAAAAGACAGCAAAATATTGCAGAAAAAACAACGTACACCAACGCTACCTGTACCCGGCCGGGTACAGGTAGCCGTTTGTGACCCTGGTGCGGCCAGGTACGGGTACGGGTAGGCCGTGAGTCACTGGTGAGTCACCGTTTGTCACTCATTTTGGATAGAGTACGGGTACGGGTACCCGATACCCGGCCGGGTACGGATACCCATTTGTGACCCTGGTGCGGCCGGGTACGGGTAAGGAATCAAAACCCGTTCGCGACCTCTGCTCCCGAGTGGCGACGTTTACGCACCGTACCAGGTGCTCATTTGAGTCGACCTCGAGGAGGCTTCAGGTCCCGTTCGCACAATCGCCACTGGTGTTGGCCGTGAGCGGGAATAGAACTCGGGTCGCCGGTTTCGTAGCGCTAACCGCCACACAATTGCTCCCCGCACACACACACAGAGACTCCTACCTCCCCCTTTCCCACTGGCACAGTATCAGAATATTTACGCTGGTGGAATCCGATGACCTACAAAGCTCTTTTTCACAGATGTCCATTGGCACATCCGAGCCAAACCAGAGCGGGGGCCCTCACGGTACGGGTGGTCGGGATTGGGACCCACGACCAGCTGTACACCAGGCAAGGTGCCTGGCCTGTCGCATCGCGAGACAGTGAGAGAATTGGCAAAGGCTTGGGGAGGCCTTCATCTAGCAGTGAGATTTGCGATGGCTGACGATGATGATGATGATCACAGCGATTGTAATTGTGCTGCAGTACACGCACGAATAGCGCTGTGTCAATGCAGAAAATGGCTTGAGATTACAAAAGTAGGGCGGGGGTGGGGGTTGCAAAAGCTTGGGCAGGATTAAATAGACAATAACGGGCGTTAAAACCTCAGAACCGGACACGTTTTGCAGTTGGATAGAATTCAACTGTGGGCACTGTATGCAATGTAAACACAATGCCCTGTTTTATAGTGTGGCGAGGAATGGTGGCGCCTAGGTGGCTAGGAGATGTTAGCTGCCTCGCCTGGTATACAGGAGGGTCGTGGGTTCGATCCTGACCCTGAGGCCTGCAGCTGTATATTTGGAGTTTGCGTGTCTCTCTCTCTCATCATCATCACGGTGGCTAGGAGATGTTAACTACCTCGCCTGGTATACAGGAGGTCGTGGGTTCTATCCTGACCCTGACGCCTGCTGCTGTATATTTGGAGTTTGTGTGTCTCTCTCTCTCATCATCATCACGGTGGCTAGGAGATGTTAACTACCTCGCCTGGTATACAGGAGGTCGTGGGTTCGATCCCGACCCTGAGGCCTGCTGATGTATATTTGGAGTTTGCGTGTCTCTCTCTCTCATCATCATTACGGTGGCTAGGAGATGTTAACTAGCTCGCGTGGTATACAGGAGGTCGTGGGTTCGATCCTGACCCTGAGACCTGCTGCTGTATATTTGGAGTTTGCGTGTCTCTCTCTCTCCCCGTGGTCGTGTGGATTTATCTCCGGGTCCTCCGGTTATTCCCTCCACATTTAGAATCAACATCACGCGATTAGAGTTATTTCGCCGCTATAAATTTCGACACGACCATGAGCCACTTCGTTGAGCTATCATTTGTGATAGGCAGGTTTTTAATGAAAAACAGTTACATAGCTTAGTGGGCCGTAGCTGGTAAAATATTTAGAAGAATGTGTTGGGAAACAGACATGATTAACAATGATAATTTACATTCGTAAGGTGTCGCATTTCATCATTAAATCCCAATCCTCTGTTTACGGAAAACAGAAAATAAACACAACGTGTAGGGTACACGTCCAGAACTAACTGGGGTGGGTGGGGGGTTAAAGGCCGGTTGACAGAGGTGAGTTTTCAAGACGGGACTTTAAATATAGCTCTAACAACTCCGATTGTATAATTAGCACCGGGTGAAGCGTCGTTTCAAAGCTTGGAGAGCGGCCGCACGCAGTGGCAACGTCCCGCTCAGCCGTGGCAGGACACGTGCCTTGACCTCGGAGTACTCGGAAGGCGATCCCGAACATCTCAGGCGACCTATCGTTGGTGTAAGGATACATACTCTTTGGTTCTTTCGGTAAAGTCACGTCGGTATAAAATATCAAGTAAATTAAATCACGACGTTTCAGGCGCAACACAAGCGTCCTTCATCAGGTGGGACAACCACAGCAAGAAACAATTGCTTAAGTAGGATTTAATTTTATTGGTGCTTTCGGTAAAGTCACGTAGAAGGGAAATAATACAAAATTATAAAAAGAAAACATAATAAAATAACTCTCACGACGTTTCGGCCACAACGCAAGCAGCCGTCCTCAGGTGAAGACCAGGTCTGTCGGGGAGACAGCGTCTGAATAAGGACGGCTGCTTGCGTTGTGGCCGAAACGTCGTGAGAATTATTTTATTATGTTTTATTTTAATTATTTTTTATTATTTTATTACTTCCCTTCTACGTGACTTTACCGAAAGAACCAAGAACATGAATCCCTGCAGTCACGAAAGCTTTAAATCGAAATTTAGGATTTAATTTATTTTAGATTTTATACCTACGTGACTTTCCCAAAAGAACCAAACAGTATGTATAAAGACGGACCCCAGTTCGTGTAAATATCTACAACCTCACTCAACATATAGTAGTCGGTTTTTACCCTTTCAACTGGTACAAAAACTGACACCTTGATACAAGGCATCATGTTTGCAATAACCACAACACAAGCAGTCAAAATGCAAACAAAAAGAAACAACTCTGATGATGATAATGATATGCACTGTCCTTGAAGTTGATTGGTCCACACCCGAGACAGCTTTTCTTAGAGCCTAGTTTCCATTGGTGTTGGACCAGATGACGCCAAAAGGCGTACAACTCAAAGACAGCGCACTATCAGAGTATTGAGAGCTCGGGGTAAGCATTTACACTATGAGACATCTCCTTTACAAACATGATGACTTGTATAAAGGTGTCAGTTTTGTACCAGTTGAAAGGGTAAAAACCTACTACTATATTTTGCCACTGGTAAAGGAGATGTCTCATAGTGTAAATGCTTACCCCGAGCTCTCAATACTCTGATAGTGCGCTGTCTTTGAGTTGTGCGCCTTTTGGCGTCATCTGGTCCAACACCAATGGAGACTAGGCTCTAAGAAAAGCTGTCTCGGGTGTGGACCAATCAACTTCAAGGACAGTGCATATCATCATCAGAGTTGTTTATTTTTGTTTGCATTTTGACTGCTTGTGTTGTGGTTATTGCAAACATGATCCCTTGTATAAAGGTGTCAGTTTTTGTACCAGTTGAAAGGGTAAATACCTACTACTATATTTTGCCACTGGTAAAGGAGCTGTCTCATAGTGTAAATGCTCACTCAACATCCCTACCCGAGAGATAGCCCGGACCGGCAAAATTAATCGTCAAAACCCTACAAACAAAATTCGACGCTCAACCCGCGTTCACTTCCATTGGGATTCATCACAAACAAGTGGTGGGGAGTGGGCAGTGGCACGATGGTTAGCGCACCGTGAGTTACGAACCCGGCTCCTAAGCTCGATGCCCGGCCACGGCTGACATCAGTGCCGAGCGATATGCAAGTCCTCTGTGTTTCGCCCCCCCCAACTCTTCACCAACCCGCATTGGACCAGCGTGGTGAAGTACGGTCACGCAACACGCATGACCAGTGGGGGAGGGGGGGGGAAAGTCGGCAACCAATATAAGAGGAGCTATTTAAGATTTTCGAATTCGGTACACCCAATATTTCAAGAGCCACAATGCAATGTGGTGAACATACGAGGCTGCTGGTCCTTGATAAATAATGCCAAGAAGGAGTCCTTATTTTTACGGACAGCGCTTTGAGATGCTACAATATGAAAGGCGCTTTATAAATAACTCTCAACTACTACCATTCGCTTCTATCACAGTCCATTTCATTGGCATTTCGAGAGTGGTCGTTGATACCGTTATTATCGGCGTTCTATTTCGCTTAGATTTTTATCTTTATTTGCGAGTGTAGTTTTAGTTCTACACACAGCGCTTTCGAGACCATTCAATGTGAAAGGCGCTTTTATAAAATAAACGTTGTTATTGTTTCGATTTAAAGCTTTCGTGACTGCAGGGATTCATCTTCTTCGTTCTTTTGGTAAAGTCACGTAGAATGGAAATAATAAAATAAAAAAATATAAAACATATTTTATTATGTTTAATTTTTAATAAAATAATACAAATAAAACATATTTTATAATGTTTTATTTTTATTATTTTATTATTTCCATTCTACGTAACTTTACCGAAAGAACCAAGAAGAACTTGTTATTGTTATTATTCAAGAGCCGCCACGCACGTTCAGAGCCACAGGTCGCCGACCCCCGACCCCCCCTGCCCGATTGACGGTTAGTGTGGGAGGGGGGGAAGGGGTCTTCATCCAGCAGTGGATTAACAAGAGGGCTGCACGTGTGACACGTGCGCGACCGACCCAAGTGAATGATGAAGCGTGAATATCGACACGGCCAAACTCGGCGCCCGCAGAGCCTGACGGCTGTGGAGGCCCAACTTGAACCCCACAATCCCCCCACCTCCACACACCCCCCCCGGGGAGCAGCGCGTGCTCAATTTTAAATCCGTCGTCTTGTACAAGCAACCCAACAATGCCGACATTAATTAGCGTTACCATCTGCTTTGGCTTATTAACCCTCTGCAGTTCTGACGCACGTAGGTGTACGTCGTCAAAGCGAAACCGGAATAACAATTTAAGTAAAAAGAACTTCATCGGTACACCGAGGTTACCACAGTTTGGCGCCGGCTATCGTAGAGTGGCGGCGGTCGTGCCGCTGCGGTTCTCCGCGGTGAGTAACGACGTCTTTAAAAACGACGGGGGCTGCTGCTGCTGCTGCTGCGCCTCTCTAAATAAAATAAACGCCGAGGCGCTCGCGCGTACCGAGATTCGTCGGTGAACAGGGACACCCACAACCCACCCTGCAACTTGCAGACGACTCGGAACGGGAAAGGGGTTAAATAAAACGGAAATGAACCGTGCGAGCGACAGGCGGGAGACCCCGCGCGCACGGGCGCTTGCACGAGAGAAAGAAACCTTCGCAAATTAAAATCACGCTCGGTGATTCCGCGCTAAATTGGAACATGCGGTGGCCGCCACGGTGCGGCACGAATGCCACGCTCCGCCACTGATGCCATGTTCATTACCAACAACTGCGCCTGGGTAAGGGAGGTCGGGGATTATCTATGCGGCGCAAGTGATTGTTGCCACTGCTGGTGACTTGCGTGGGATCTTTGTCCATCGCAAGGTTCGGACATTAGAAGTAGAATTCATGATTTATAACATTTTTTGGGGCTAGGCCACGCAATGATTTCGCCAATTGCTAAATCAAAATCACAAATTTTTATTTGAGAAGTTTGGTTGCGAGACTCATTCTTCAACTCACCAGTGAGCGCGAGTCAAAACAATAATAAATTGTGCATCGTTAAAAGCTTGTAACGCCACGTGACAAATTCATTTGTTTGGCCGTGTCGCGGTTTGGTGGGGTTTTAAAACACAAATTTACTCAGATCATAACGTAGCTCAACCCAAAATTCAACGACGAAAAACTGGCAGCGTAAACCTACTACGTGCTAGGCAAGAGTTCATATTATAGGCCTGCGGAAACCTTACGTTGAGAGTGGACATGTGTGTATGAACCCATGGCACCTGGGTCTGTCCCATGACCTCCTTTCAACGAGCCTTCAACACTTCCCGCGGCCTCGGAGTGCACCTGGCCTGGCACAAGCGCCGTAGAGATGTCATCGCCATTTAGTAACGAACGCCGGCTATTGCTGTTGTTGATTAACAAAATCACGTAAATTATTAAATGCCGAGTGGATGCCTGGATTCCAACCCGGATTTGTATTAGTGCGGGGCTAAGCGTCGCTCAGTCACCCCAGTAATCCCAAATGCAATTTGTTTTCCTGGCCCCCTTTGTACGAAAAATATAATAAAACATATAAATTGGGAAAACAATTTTGCCGCAACAAGGAGCTGCGATTGTCCCACGTGATTGCCCTGTGTTTTGTTGGCAATCGAAAGCAAAGATTCACTCCCAAAGGATACACAGCATTTAGCCGCGTGAGCACCCGCTAAGGGAAGGGCAGTTATCGACCATCAACTGAGGATGGTATGAAACCCATAAGGCGTGTGGTGTGGGTACGGTGGGGAGGGGGGGGGTAGAGAGACAAAGGTGGTGTGGCACACGTGTTGCTTGACACACCACCATGAAATATGTGACCAGCGCAAAGAAGTTTCGATTTAAAGCTTTCGTGACTGCAGGGATTCATCTTCTTGGTTCTTTCGGTAAAGTCACGTAGAAGGGAAATAATAAAATAATAAAAATAAAACGTAATAAAATAATTCTCACGACGTTTCGGCCACAACGCAAGCAGCCGTCCTCAGGTGAAGACCAGGTCTGTCGGGGAGACAGCGGTGAGAAGACCAGGTCTGTCTCCCCAACAGACCTGGTCTTCACCTGAGGACGGCTGCTTGCGTTGTGGCCGAAACGTCGTGAGAATTATTTAATGTTTTATTTTATTATTTTATTATTTCCATTCTACGTGACTTTACCGAAAGAACCAAGAAGAAGACATCGCAAGGAAGTTTGGGCAGAGGAACGGGTCAAATGCATTTGTATATTTGGTGTTTGCATGTCTCTCGCACATTCAGAATCAACATCACACGTTTATCGAATTTGGCTGCTATAAATGTCCACATGATAGATGACGATAAGCCACTTCGTCGAGCCACCATTTGTGATGGCCACGTCGCATGTGAAAAAGAGCACCGTGAGCTCGGTAGGCAAAATAAAAAAAACAGTGTATAGTTTAAAAGGTAAAGATGCAGTCTTGCAACTGCTGGAAAAGGTGACCAAGTATTCTCTATGGGGGCTCTATCCGAGCGAGTTTCTTAAAACCCCCCTCTCTCACCCACCCACCTGCCTGTCCACCGCCGAGTTCAACCGCAGTTACGTCTCTAACGGTGCTGCTGTCGCCTGTAGGCCAAAACAACCTCGCTCTCTGCATGCACGTACGGAGATCGTCTTCCGTACCGTACGTAGCCAACCAACCTAGTGGATGCTCTTCCAACGGCAGCGTCCGAGCGAGCGATTGCAGGGCTGTGCTCCCTACAACGGCGCTTGCCCGAGCCGCGCGTTATTAGACTCATCGCCGGGCAGGAAACGCTCGGTAAAATTCACGACTCGCGCCGTTTGCCGGGACAAAAGGCCGCACGGCGTGACGCTTTGGCGCTCATTTATTTACACAGCTCCCACTCCCCCCGCCGCCACCGCCGCTCTCCTTGAAGAGCCTCGTTTTATCAAATAATTATATTTCAAAGCTTTCCCAACCCCCCCAACTTCAATATTTCCACTCTCTCACCGCCGTTACCTAACTGCCCCCCGCCCCAACGCGTCGGTAACCAAACACGTTTTTAAATAAATTTCGTTCTCCACAAGAGGATTTTTTGGGGTCTGATCACGCAAATATAAATGTGTGTCGTTAAAGCCGCCGCCACCGCCAAGTAGTAATGTTTGTCACGTAAACAGAGCACGCCAATTTGTTACTAGTATAATGACCGAGGACAGTCAGGATGTCAAAGGGTTCCCCCACCCCCCCCAACTTCAATATTTCCACTCGCTCACCGCCGTTACCTAGAGAGGGCCTCCAGAGCGATTGGTCGGGAGACGAGGGTTCAAAGGGATTGGAGGAGAGATTTTGAACGTAAAATGCGGGAAAAGCGAGGGCGGACAGTAGGGGTGACGGTTGACCACTGTTGGTGGAGGAGGTTTGGATTAAGTGGGGCGAGCGAGCTACCAGAAAGGGGGGCTCGGGGAGTATCAAAGGGGAAGGCACACGGAGAAGGTGACGTTCGGAAAGAGTTCAAGCATCGAAAACAAAGCCCGGGCCTAGTGTTGGTGCTGTGCCTAAATAAAAGGCTCCGAGTAGCAATGTGTGTCGGTGTCATTACACTAGTTCAGCACACCGGTGTGTTGGAGAGTAAACACCCCTAGTAGATTGTGGGTTTACTCTCACACACACCCACAATAGATCGTGTGGGTTTACTCTCCAACACACCCACAATAGATCGTGTGGGTTTACTCTCCAACACACCCACAATAGATCGTGTGGGTTTACTCTCCAACACACCCATACCTGTCAACCCGTACGGTTTACCCGTATTTTTGTACAGGGAAATTGAGTCTTCAGGTCCATACGAAGTACAGCCGTTTCAATACGGGCAACAAGAAATAATAATGTCTATTTGTTTGTGTTTATTATTTTTTTAAATTTTATTATTTCCCTTCTACGTGACTTTACCGAAAGAACCAAGAAGATGAATCCCTGCAGTCACGAAAGCTTCAAATCGAAAAATTGTATATTTATTCTTCGCACAGGCAAGAGGGGGGGGATCTTTACGACCTGGTGTCCTCGTGCGCGCGTACGTGTGTACATGTACGTGCGTACGCGTGTACATGTACGTGTGCGCGTGTACGCGTGTACATGTGCGCGTGTGCGCGTGTACATGTACGTGTGCGCGTGTACGTGTACGTGTGCGCGTGTACATGTAAGCGTGTGCGTGTACGCGTGTACATGTGCGCGTGTGCGCGTGTACATGTACGTGTACGCGTGTACATGTGCGCGTGTGCGCGTGTACGTGTACGTGTGCGCGTGTACATGTACGTGTGCGCGTGTACGTGTACGTGTACGCGTGTACATGTGCGCGTGTGCGCGTGTACATGTACGTGTGCGCGTGTACGTGTACGTGTGCGCGTGTACATGTACGTGTGCGCGTGTACGCGTGTACATGTGCGCGTGTGCGCGTGTACATGTACGTGTGCGCGTGTACATGTACGTGTGCGCGTGTACGTGTACGTGTACGCGTGTACATGTGCGCGTGTGCGCGTGTACATGTACGTGTGCGCGTGTACGTGTACGTGTGCGCGTGTACATGTACGTGTGCGCGTGTACGCGTGTACATGTGCGCGTGTGCGCGTGTACATGTACGTGTGCGCGTGTACGTGTACGTGTGCGCGTGTACATGTACGTGTGTGCGTGTACGCGTGTACATGTACGTGTGCGCGTGCCGTGCGTGTGCAGCCACCTGTCGGCCTGCGGGGCTGCGCCAACGTCGGGGGCGTTCTCCTCGTCCTCCTCGCAGCGCGACGACGCCTCCCTCTCCCGCCTCTTCTTCTCCTTGCGCTCCTTCTTGGACAGCGTGCGCTTGAAGTTCTGCATCACGCCCTCCTTCTCCGCCTTGCCGGCACCGTTACGCTCCACCTTCTGCGCCGCGCGCCGCCAGGTGACACACGCGATAGAGGGGTTGGGGGGGGGTAGGCCAGAGGTTGCAATCGGGTACCCGATACCCGTACCCTACCCGATACCCGGCTACCCGTTTGCGACCCTGGTGCGGCCGGGTACGGGTACGGGTAGGCCGTGAGTCACTGGTGAGTCACCGTTTGTCACTCATTTCCCAACGTCTTGACTCTTCTCACAATTCAAGTTCCTAGAATCAACCCACCCGCGCCTGCAACATGGCTTCATCCCAAAGGTTGCAATCGGGTACCCGATACCCGTACCCTACCCGATACCCGGCTACCCGTACCCGGCCGGGTACGGGTACCCGTTTGCGACCCTGGTGCAGCCGGGTACGGGTAGGCCGTGAGTCACTGGTGAGTAACCGTTTGTCGCTCATTTCGGGTAGGGTACGGGTAGGGAACGGGTACTCGTACCCGGCTGGGTACGGGTACGGGTACCCATTTGCGACCCTGGTGCGGCCGGGTACGGGTAAGGAATCAAAACCCGTTTGCGACCTCTGGGGTAGGCTCAGCTGGCCGCCGCCACGCATCAAACGGGACGGGGCAAGGCGGGAATCTGAGGAAATTCTGGCTTGGACACGGAGAGACGAACCCGTGTGTGCATCTATGGGACCCTTCCTGCCAGCATCCAAAAATGATGAAAGATAAGAATAGCTGTTTTGCACTTTCAGAAAGGGTGTAAAACCTCTTCTCAATTTTCTACGTGTAAAGTGGAAAGGTGTGCATCTATGGGCCACCTTCTTGCCAGTACAATGATGAAGAATAAGACTAGGCTTTATCCTTTCAGAAAAAGTTAAATCTATTCTTAGGGTATGACCTATTTTTCATCATTTTGGAACATGTGTGTATTGCGTACGCCGCAATACACACACGATTCCTGACACGGGCGCCTGCCTTGTGTGCAGAGTTTCTACGTTCTCTCTCTCGTCCCTGTTATGCAGTCTCTGAGTGCAGTTTCTGTGTTCTACAAATAGTGAGTGTGTGTGAATGTGAGCATGTGGGGAGCGGTGGCGTAGCGGGTCAACACGACAATGGGGAGACAAAGGCGGCCGGGGTGGTGCTGGCCACCCACCCCCTCGTGTGTCGTGCCGGCCTACATAGGTGCACGCCAACAGCACTTGCCCCAACAGTCTGTTACAGGCTATATGGAGAATCTTTGTATTTGTGTGAGCTAGTGTGGTGCATCTGCCAGTCGTCTCAGGCGGTCAACCCATGGCACCTGGGTCTGTCCCGTGACCTCCTCTGTCAGCGAGCCTCCGACACTTCTCGTTGCCTCGGAGTGCACCTGGCCTGGCACAAGCGCCGCCGTGACGTCACCGCCACAGAGTGGAAAACGGTGGCTCTTGTATGCGCGTGTGTTTAACGTATTTCGCCCCGCACAAAGCCAACCGTGCTAATTGGAGGTGTTGTTGTGTGAGCGAGTGTAAATGTGTTTGAATATCAGTGAGAGTGTGTGAAGTTTGTATGCTCTCTCCCTGTTCCCTCCCTAGTTCTCCGGTTTTCTCCTCCCCTCGCTAAATATCCTCCAATACTACACAACCGGTATTGGCCAAAAATTCAACAATTATGAAAAAATGGACCTGAAAACTACTCTATTGGCAAGACACACAGCAGCAGCGCAGCAGCAACATCACCATTCCCCCTCTACTGTGAAAAATCTGCGTAGCAGTAGCACTTATGAAGAGTGGGCGTGTGCGTGGGTGGATGGGTCCATGCCTGCATGGGTGGGTGGGTAGTTGGTTGGGTGACTGGGTGACTTGCTAGGTGGCTGGCTGGCTGGATGGCTGACTGGGTGGCTTGCTAGGTGGCTGGGTGACTGGCTGGCTGGCTGGGTGGCATGCGTAGGAGAGTATGGGCGGGTATGGGTGGGTGGGTGGCTGGCTGACTGGATGGCTTGCTGGGTGGGTGGGTGGCTGGCTGACTGGATGGCTTGCTGGGTGGCTGGGTGGCTGGCTGACTGGATGGCTGGCTGGCTGGCTGGCTGGCTGGCTGGCTGGGTGGCTGGCTGGGTGGCTGGCTGGGTGGCTGGCTTGCTGGGTGGCTGGGTGGGTGGGTGGCTGGCTGACTGGATGGCTTGCTGGGTGGCTGGGTGGCTGGCTGACTGGATGGCTGGCTGGCTGGGTGGCTGGCTGGCTGGGTGGCTGGCTGGGTGGCTGGCTGACTGGATGGCTTGCTGGGTGGCTGGGTGGGTGGCTGGGTGGTTGGCAGGGTGTCTGGCTGACTGGATGGTGGATGGCTGGCTGGCTGACTGGATGGCTTGCTGGGTGGCTGGGTGGCTGGCTGACTGGATGGCTGGCTGGCTGGCTGGCTGGCTGGGTGGCTGGCTGGGTGGCTGGCTGGGTGGCTGGCTTGCTGGGTGGCTGGGTGGGTGGGTGGCTGGCTGACTGGATGGCTTGCTGGGTGGCTGGGTGGCTGGCTGACTGGATGGCTGGCTGGCTGGGTGGCTGGCTGGCTGGGTGGCTGGCTGGGTGGCTGGCTGGGTGGCTGGCTGGGTGGCTGGCTTGCTGGGTGGCTGGGTGGGTGGGTGGCTGGCTGACTGGATGGCTTGCTGGGTGGCTGGGTGGCTGGCTGACTGGATGGCTGGCTGGCTGGGTGGCTGGCTGGCTGGGTGGCTGGCTGGGTGGCTGGCTGACTGGATGGCTTGCTGGGTGGCTGGGTGGGTGGCTGGGTGGTTGGCAGGGTGTCTGGCTGACTGGATGGTGGATGGCTGGCTGGCTGACTGGATGGCTTGCTGGGTGGCTGGGTGGCTGGGTGGATGGCTGGGTGGGTGGGTGGCTGGCTGGGTGGCTGGCTGGCTGGCTGGATGGCTTGCTTGGTGGCTGGCTGGCTGGGTGGGTGGCTGACTGGATGGTGGGTGGCTGGGTGTCTGGCAGGACTGCTGGGTGGGCACCTTGACGGGAGCGATGTCGTTCTCGTTCTTGAGCACAAAGCGCCCCTCGCGGTCGTCCTTGTTCCAGTTGAGCTGCACGACGAGCGGCTTCTCGTGCTCCCCCAGGCGCCGCTCCTCTGCACGGGCGGCACGGGGATAAGGCGGTTGGGCGACAGCACGTGGCATTGGCAACAATTACCAGCGGGCCACCAGCGGCAATGGCACCAGCATTGGCACCAGCATTGGCACCAGCATTGGCACCAGCATTGGCACCAGCATTGGCACCAGCATTGGCACCAGCATTGGCACCAGCATTGGCACCAGCATTAGTAGAAGCATTGGCACCAGTGTAGCATTAATGCCCACAGCAACGACAACGCTGGAACAGCACAGCACTTGTCAACACCGCCACAAACGGATTAACAAACAACACCCAACAGCAACCACTTGTACAACACCCTTAATTCTGTCTCTCTCTCGCTCTCTTTGCGGGAGTGAACTAACACTGCGCGCATTACAAATTAGTATTATTATCGACATCATGATTATTAATCACACCCTAACCCTGAATCTCCTCCACTGATGCTCTCATCCCTCCCTCTTATCCCTCCCTCTCCCCCTCCCTTCCCTCCCTCTCACCTCCGCTGGAGTGAACCTCGTAGAGGGAGTACCGCGGCGCCGTCAGCATGCGGATGTCCGGGCGAAACTTCTCGCTCAACGTCTCCACCACGTCCGACGTGGTGGCCGTGCTGGACACGCGGATGCACTTGGTGGCGAAGTTGCCAGACATCTTGTCTTGGAAGTAGAAGCGCATCACGCCGTGGAACTCCAGCTCCTGGCGACGACAGAGTGAGAGGCCGGATGCGTCAAGCCGGAAGAAGAAGGCGGACGCCACGTCTCCCCCCCCTCAACTCAACCCCCCCCATCTTCTCTCTCCAGACTCCGCACGCAACCTAACCGCCGCCCTGCAGCTGGGGAGATGTTAACTACCTCACCTGGTATGCAGGAGGACGTGGGTTCGATTCCGACCCTGACGCCTGCTGCTGTATATTTGGAGTTTGCGTGTCTCTCTCTCTCTCATCATCATCATCCCGGTGGCTAGGAAATGTTAACTACCTCGCCTGGTGTGCAGGAGGACGTGGGTTCGATTCCGACCCTGACGCCTGCTGCTGTATATTTGGAGTTTGCGTGTCTCGCTTTCATCACCATCACGGTGGTTAGGAGATGTTAACTACCTCGCCTGGTATGCAGGAGGACGTGGGTTCGATTCCGACCCTGACGCCTGCTGCTGTATATTTGGAGTTTGCGTGTCTCTCTCTCTCATCACCATCACGGTGGCTAGGAGATGTTAACTACCTCGCCTGGTATGCAGGAGGACGTGGGTTCGATTCCGACCCTGACGCCTGCTGCTGTATATTTGGAGTTTGCGTGTCTCTCTTTCATCACCATCACGGTGGTTAGGAGATGTTAACTACCTCGCCTGGTGTGCAGGAGGACGTGGGTTCGATTCCGACCCTGACGCCTACTGCTGTATATTTGGAGTTTGCGTGTCTCTCTTTCATCACCATCACGGTGGTTAGATGTTAACTACCTCGCCTGGTATGCAGCAGGACATGGGTTCGATTCCGACCCTGAAGCCTGCTGCTGTATATTTGGAGTTTGCGTGTCTCTCTTTCATCACCATCACGGTGGCTAGGAGATGTTAACTACCTCGCCTGGTATGCAGCAGGACGTGGGTTCGATTCCGACCCTGACGCCTGCTGCTGTATATTTGGAGTTTGCGTGTCTCTCTTTCATCACCATCACGGTGGTTAGATGTTAACTACCTCGCCTGGTATGCAGCAGGACGTGGGTTCGATTCCGACCCTGACGCCTACTGCTGTATATTTGGAGTTTGCGTGTCTCTCTTTCATCACCATCACGGTGGTTAGATGTTAACTACCTCGCCTGGTATGCAGCAGGACATGGGTTCGATTCCGACCCTGAAGCCTGCTGCTGTATATTTGGAGTTTGCGTGTCTCTCTTTCATCACCATCACGGTGGCTAGGAGATGTTAACTACCTCGCCTGGTATGCAGCAGGACGTGGGTTCGATTCCGACCCTGACGCCTGCTGCTGTATATTTGGAGTTTGCGTGTCTCTCTTTCATCACCATCACGGTGGTTAGATGTTAACTACCTCGCCTGGTATGCAGCAGGACGTGGGTTCGATTCTGACCCTGAAGCCTGCTGTATAGTTGAAGTTGGCGTGTCTCTCTCCCCTGTATTCGTGTGGATTTTTTTCCGGGTGCTACGGTTTTTCCATCTACAGTTGGAAACATGCGACAAAATTCGACGTGATAAGCCACTTCGTTGAGCTATCAATTCCAAGTCGCTTCTGAAAAAAAGCTGTACAACTCTGTGGGCCTTACCTGGTAAAATTAAAATTGTTCAGTTTAAAATCAGATAAATAAAATATACAGGAATACCCCGGTTTACATCGGTGGAGGGGGATGCGTTCCTGAAAGGTGCGACGACGAATATCGAAACAAAGTCAATCAAAGCAATTTACAGGGTAGCAGTGGGAGGTGGTAGTAGTGGGTAGCAGTCGTGGATAGTAGTAGTCGTACTGGAAGGCTGAGAGGCGACGGATAATAAGAGAGGACGGACAATTCCGTCAGCGACGTGAGTGTGTGGGGGATGAGGCGACGCAAATCGTGCAGCGGTGTTCATAATAAAGTGAAGACGTGTTTGCGAAGACATAAAAGGGGCAGACATAAATCGGGGTATTACCATCTATAAATGTTGGTATATGTAAATAAATATATCATAAATAGGTATAGATGTAACATGTACGAGTGAAAATATATTTGAATATTTATATATTTCTAAGATTATCTGAACTGGTTCTGGGCGTACCATAGTAGTTGCTTGCTAACGGCCCCTTCCTCAGAAGTCTATGAAGGCTATACGGGGGACCTTTGTCTGATAGGTCACGTGGTACGTGTGGCTCCCCCAGGGCCACGTCCTTAACAACAACCGTGGGGTGCCGGAGTCGCTTAGTAAAAACAAACCGGCTTCCACTCATTTATTTTCTTCCCGTAGAAACGTAAAGCGGTCGCGGGTTGATTGATGAGCGAGCACCCGCTCAGGATTCTCTCGCTCGCTCGCTGGCGGTCAGTCGCCACGTCGCCCATCCATCACCACGTCCCACGGTGCTGCACGTCCTGTGACTTTTTCGTCTTGTCCACACTGTTGTTCAACCACCATCACCGTGAAATACTACGCGCTAACGGCCCCTTCTTCAGAAGTCTATTAAGGCTATACGGGGGACCTTTGTCTGATAGGGAAAGGCCCGAGGAGACGTGACGGATATGAGAAAGGACGGATGATGCTGTCAGCGACGTGAACGTGTGTGGGGGATGAAGCGACGCTAATCGGGTAGCGGACACGTATTTGCGAAACGTCGTAAAAGGGGGAGACTTAAATCAGGCTATTACATACCTACCTCAATACAGACCAATCAGTGCCTACCTCATTACAAACCAATCAGTGCCTACCTCAATATAGACCAATCAGTGCCTACCTCATTACAGACCAATCAGTGCCTACCTCATTACAGACCAATCAGTGCCGACCTCATTACAGACCAATTCAGACCTCATTGTTCTCCCCGTGCCCTAATAAATCTCAAGGGTCACCCGACAAAGTCCCATCACAAGGGAGAAACACAAACCGATTGACAAACTTTTTTTCCGCCCCATATCGAAACGGCTGTACGCCGTATGGACTTGAAAACTACATTTTCCCGTACAAAAAACACGGGGTAAAAAACCGTATGGGTTGACATGTATGGTATTATTACACGTTCTCCCCCTGTTCTGCAGAGTGTGAGCGAGTGTGTGACAGTGTATGAGTGAATGAGCGAGTGTGTGGGTGAATCTGTGTGTGTGTTATTCCCCTGCTCTGCAGTGTGAGTGAGTGTGTGACAAGTGTGTTCTACCCCTGTTCTGCAGAGTGTGAGTGAGTGTGTGACAGTGTATGAATGAATGAGCGAGTGTGTGGGTGAATCTGTGTGTGTGTTATACCCCTGCTCTGCAGTGAGTGAGTGTGTGACAAGTGTGTTCTCCCACTGTTCTGCACAGTGTTGGGTAAGTGCGTGAGAATGGGTGAATGTGAGCCAGTGGAGTTTGTACTTCCCCTGTTCTGCATGGGTTTTTCCTCCGGATTCTCCGGTTTCCTCCCGTAGCTAAAACAAATCACACAATGTAACCGCTATTGAGGCCAAAACATCCCAATGCTGGAAAATTACCTGCAAATTACTCAATTCGGATTATCAAGAAGCAACACTGTAAAGACCTGGCCGCACCATCCTACAACAAGACTATTATATTTCGATTTAAAACTTTCGTGACTGCAGGGATTCATCGTCTTGGTTCTTTCGGTAAAGTCACGCAGAAGGGAAATAATAAAATAATAAAAATAAAACACAATACAATCTTTTATAATAAAATCTATTATTTTATTATGTTTTATTTTTATTATTTTATTATTTCCCTACGTGACTTTACCGAAAGAACCAAGAAGGAGACTATTATAACCAGGTAAGGCGCAACGAGCTATGGAGCTCTATTTCAGAAGCGACCTGGCTATCACAAACGATAGCTCAACGGTGTGGAAAAATGTGCAGCAGCTAAATACAGTAAAACCTTGGATTGCGAGTAACTTGTTCTGCGAGTGTTTAGCAAGACGAGCACATTTTTTTAATACATTTTAATTTGATAAACGAGCGAGGTCTTGCAATACGAGTAGTACGTATACGCTTTGTCTGTCGAGCGTCACGTGACCACAACTGATGTACGAGTGCTTTGATATACGAGTGCTTTGGATTGCAAGCACGTTTCCGGAACGAATTATGCTCGCAATCCAAGGTTTTACTGTACTCTAAAACGTGTCATGTTGATTCTAAATGTGGAGGGAAAAATCGGAGGACCCGGCAAAAAAAAATCTACCTGATTTTTGTATACCCCCTGTATACCAGGCGAGGTAATTAACATCTCATCACCTTGAAATCACCATGGCTAAGTGAGGCTTTCCTGGGTAAATGATCATAATAATAGAAATGAAATAACAATCTGCTTTGTATACAAGTATGTTGAAATTATTTTGCACCATACGTGCTAATCGGAGATACTTTAAATTTACTTTATTGCATAAGCCTCCGTGATATGGGGAGAACATTCCACCAAAACGTAAACACGTATTCCAGTAAACGAAGCCCCCCACCACGGCCACGTGACCCTCGCACGGATGCCCGCTCAACGAATAACGGCAGCCGATAAAAATAGGCAACATTTTTATTGCCAATTATTGTTCTCCATAAACTAATGAAGCCATTAGCGGGAGGCAGCAGCAAGAGCTGAGAGCAAGCGCGTTGGCAAATTGGCGAGAGCGCGGGATCACGCAGAGCTGAATATCATCAGCAAAAGACAAAGATCGCCTGTGTAGCCTTAACAGACTGTTGGGAAAAGTGCTGTCGGCAAGCACCTTTGATGGCCGACACTGTGGCACATGAGGGGGTGGGTGGCCTGCGCCAAGCCCAGCCGCCTTTGTCTCCCCAGTGGCGATGTTTACACACCACACCAAGTACTAATTTCGGGCTAAGTCGACCTAAGGGAGGCCCACGACCGGTTCAGATAATCGTCACTGGCGTTGGCCGTGAGCGGGAATCTAACTCGGGTCGCTGGGTTCATAGCGAAGCGCGCTAACCGCTACCCAGAGGTCGCAAACGGGTTTTGATTCCTTACCCGTACCCGGCCACACCAGGGACGCAAACGGGTACCCGTACCCGGCCGTACCCGTACCCTACCCGTACCCGATTGGGTACCCGTACCCGATTGGGTACGGGTAAGGTACGGGTATCGGGTACCTGATTGCGACCTCTGGGATGAAGCCATGTTGCAGGCGTGGGTGGGTTGATTCTAGGAACTTGAATTGTGAGAAGAGACAAGACGTTGGGAAATGAGTGACAAACGGTTACTCACCAGTGAGTCACGGTCTACCCGTACCCGGCCGCACCAGGGTCGCAAACGGGTAGCCGGGTATCGGGTAGGGTACGGGTATCGGGTACCCGGTTGCGACCTCTGCCGCTACCCTACCGCTCCCCATACCGTGAGCGCACGCGACAACAACGGGTGCGTTGGTAACAAACCGACCGCGCGCGTAACAAGAGCATCGTCCGCATCTCGTAAATCGGCCGCGTTAATAAAAACGCCTCCGCAGATTTTAAAACAAGCGCCGTCACGTGTGCACGAGCGCGATCCTAAACCGCGCCGGGGAATAATGGCCAATGTGAAATTAACGAGCAGTGTAAGGCACAAAAACTGGAGTCTCAAAAGTTAATTGGGGAATTACCAAGGGCCACGTCAGGCGTGATTTTAACAAATTCTGATACTCCTGCCCGGTAACTAGAAAAAGACCACGCACAATGTAAATGGTATTGGCCAAACATCCCTATCATTTTTTACTTTTTATTTTACCAAGAAAGGCCCACTGAGCTGCAAGAAAACTATTTTTCAGAAGCTCATAATCACGTGGTAATATACAGCAGCCAAATACTCCTCTAAACTCGTGACGTCGATTCCAGATGTGAGGGTAAAAACCGGAGGACTCGGAGAAGAATCCACGCGACCAAAGGGAATAAGAGAGACAAATCCACGCGTCAGGGTCGCGATGGAACCCACGGCCTCTTGTATACCAGGCGAGGGAGTTAACATCTCCTATCCACCATGATGATGATGATGAGAGAGAGATATATGCAACTCCAAATAAACAGCTTGAGTCAGGATTGGGATTGAACCTACGACCTCCCATGCCAGGCGAGGGAGTTCATATCTCGCCAACGTGGCAACTGCAGAATTTCTTGAAAACCCTGCAAATTACTCAATTATGGAATCGCACACAGCAGTAGCAACAGCAACGATGCCCCCCTCCCTGACTGCTAAACCTTGACAGGAGTCTCCTTCAAGGAGAGGGCTTGAAACTCAAACGAGGCTCTCTCTGCTGGGGGTAAAGCGAGTGTAAGAATAAAAAAACTAATGCAAATTCGATAATTGTTTTTTTACCCTTCTATCTGGCAACAAAACTGACACCTTTTTTACAAGGAGTCATGTTTACATAGACCACAATACCTGCAGTCATAATGCAAACAAAAAACATAACTCTGATAATGTGCACTGTCCTTGAAGTTGATTGGTCCACACCCGAGACAGCTTTCCTTAGAGCCTAGTCTCACATGGGTTGGACCAGATGACGTCAACTCAAAGACAATACACCATCAGAGTATGAGAGCTCGGGGTAAGCATTTACACCATTGGAAAGCTGTCTCGGGTGTGGACCAATCAACTTCAAGGACAGTGCACATTATCAGAGTTGTGTTTTTGTTTGCATTATGACTGCAGGTATTGTGGTCTATGTAAACATGACTCCTTGTAAAAAATGTGTCAGTTTTGTTGCCAGATAGAAGGGTAAAAAAACAATTATCATATTTTTTACTGCCAAATGAGGTTCCAATGGAATGCAAATTCGTCAACAAAAATTGAGCGCGGGTCACCGATATCGTAGCTAAAAGCTTGACACCACCGCCAACCACGCTGAACCCCCCCTCCTCCCTCCCCTACACCGAATCCTCAAACCCATGACTAATGAATGACAGCCGCAGTCCGTAAGGATACACCTCGTGTGAATGAAACACGACCTCAAATAAATTATTGAGCCACGCACTTGGCAAAGGGCCGAGAGCGGGTCGAGATTACGGCACAAACGCCTAACGGGATGGGATGACCTCCAATTTTCCACAGCGGCAGAGTTGGGATGGTTCGTTGCGTAAAATTACAAAGGTGGTGCCCTGCAATTGCTTACTCGCGTCACTGCTGACGGATGAGAACCACCCACCCCCCATCCCACCACCGTCTAGAGGATATTTTTTCTACTTTTTCCACACTGGCGGAATATCCTGGAAGCACCCACACTACCCCACCACCAATACCATTACCCACCATTCGCCACTAAGTGACGGCGACGTCACCACGGCGCCTGTGCCAGGCAAGGTGCACTTTGAGGCCACGTTAAGTGTCAAAGGCTTGCTGACAGATCACGGGACAGACCCAGGTGCCATGGGTTGGCCGACTGAGATGACCAGTAGATGCACATCAGCTGTATGTCCTACTGAGCCCCACCACCACCACCAGCGACCTGCCGATCATAGACCCTCTTTCTTTATTTTTATGTATTTGTCCTGGAGGAATCCGATGAGCTTTGTGAATGGCAACATCGTCCAGTGAGTGGCAACACCGTCCAGTGAGTGGGTGGCAACATGGTCCAGTGGGTGGCAACATGGTCCAGTGGGTGGGTGGCAACATGGTCCAGTGGGTGGGTGGCAACATCGTCACGTGGGTGGCAACATCGTCCAGTGAGTGGGTGGCAACATCATCGAGTGGGTGGCAATATCATCCAGCAGGTGGCAACATCGTTCGGTGGATGGCAGCATCTTCTCGTGGGTGGTAACAGTCCAATGAGTGGGTGGCAACGCCGCCCATTGAGTTTGTGGAAACACCGTTCAGTGGGTGGTGCCCACTGCCCATCAAGACAGGAAATGAGCACCAACTAAACGCTCAATTTGAGTAGGAAATCACTCCCTGCATTAAACCTAGCGACACGACCTTCCGTGTCAGCAGCACATCCGAGAACACTATAACCGCACACAAAGGTGTGCACAGCATTGCGTAGGAAAGAACTTTGCCAAGTCTAGATTGTAGACTATAATACAGGCGGTCCCAGCTTTCATGACGTTGAGCAATGCGTACACGGAAACCCCATGGGTGTAAATCAGATTCATGTCAACCGGATCGTTATTTTCCCATAAACGGTAGAAACATCACTCGCCCGATGTATTTTTCCTTTTTAAATTGGCCATATTTAACGGGTTTTTTAATTCGGTAAACATCCACACACACAGCCGGACGGCTGCTTGCGTTGTGGCCGAAACGTCGTGAGAATTGTATTTTATTACGTTTTATTTTTATTATTTTATTATTTCCCTTCTACGTGACTTTACCGAAAGAACCAAGAAGATGAATCCACACATATACACAAACACTCAAGAATAAACAAAAGCTCCACGCAAAGTCATGTCAGAAACTGGGCCGACGCTTCCGGGATTTGTGTCAGAAGTAATAACTCTAGATTTGAAGTTTTCGTGACTGCAAGGGTCCATACGCTTTGGTTTTTTCGGTAAAGTCACGTAGGTAAAAAAAAAATGTATTTTTTATTTTAAAAAAATTGCATTCTTATTTTATTTTAATTAAAAAAGAATATTTATTTTCTATTTAAAAAATATATAAATTATTTTTTATTTTACTTTTTACCTACGTGACTTTACCGATAAAACCAAAGAGTATAGAAGTAATGACATTTGTTATTTCACACTCTTACGAGTCCAGACCATCACGAATGCACATTGATCACACGTCAAAGTTGGCTCTCTGAAACAACACCGTTTTGAGTCTGTTGCGGAAACTGGCTTGTACTCAGGGGTGGCTACCGACCGTGAGCTAGCAGGTTTTTGGGCCGGAGACCCCGAAACTGCGGTGGCCGCATCGCACGAGGTTTAAACGCGGGTACGGCAGCGGGTCGCCGCGAGCCCGCGAATCGTAGTCGGAGTCGACCTGGGTCTGTTGCAGCTGGTGCGCACTGATCGACGATTGATGGAAACGACTCTTGAAGATGAGTAGGCATGACTTGTACGCGATCCTGTATTTAATAGTTAGCGAGTGCTGCTCTCCACGTGTCAAACTCGTGATCGGATCACATTTCTGTTTCCTATCAAACGAGCTGCAGCATTTAACACCGACTGGAGTCGTAAATCAAGTTTCTGCGTCGTTAACCGATCCACGGAGGCGTCATAGTAACGTCGCAAATCGGACCGTCGCAAACCGCACACCGCCTGTATTCTTTATTTTCATTATAATTCATAATAAACGTTTTTTGGGTTAGATCGCGTTATTTATAAATGTGTCGTAACCCTCCACCACCCGACACGGCCAATCAGCAAAAAAGTGTCATGTTGACAAAAGACAATAAGTTCACTACTTTAGCCCACCGGTGTGTTGAAGAGTGAATTCACAACATTTACAATTGTGAGTACGACGTTTCGCTGGTAATTACATCCGGCATCATCGGGCAATTTGCCAGAATGGTGAAGCCCTCCACTTGCTCCCGGTCTTAAATAGAGCAGCAACGGGGTGACGTCATCATTTTAACCACCGTAACATTAACACAACAGCAGCTACCGCCCCAGTTTCAGGAGATCTCCTAGCCGTGCCCTGCTGCGGTGTCCTTACATAGCCACAAGCAGTTCCACCATCCATGCTAATTCCCAATCATCCAATCCACTCATCAACTACCTGCAACACCTGTTGCTGATTATGTTAAACTAAACTAAAACATTTCAATGGTAGGAACCTCCTGGTTACACCAGCCCACAGGGGATTATTGTGTCCGTCCGTCGTGCAGGGAAGGGCTGGGTGGGGAGCGGCTGGGTGGGGAGGGGCTGGGTGGGGAGGGTGGGGTGGGGCTGGGAGGGGAGGGGCTGGGTAGGAAGGGTGGGGAGGGGCTGGGTGGGAAGGGTGGGCTGGGTGGGAAGGGTGGGGCTGGGTGGGGGGTGGGAGGGGTGGGGCTGGGTGGGGAGGGGAGGGGCTGGTCACCCCGTGGTGCCCTTATAAAACTCAACGTTTAACCTACTCACGCCGGCTTGTGCCCGCCCTCACAGTCGGGCATATTTGAAGAATAAACCACGCCGCCGTTGACCCTGGCCATTGACCGAGCAACCCAACGTTCCTACCAGCTCCCTCCGCAGGAATGTGTTTTTTTGTTTACCAGGTAAGGTCCGCTGAGCTGCTACATAGCTATCTTTCAGAAGCGACCTTCGCTATCACGATTGATAGCTCAACGAAGTGGCTTATCATCATCACGTGGAAATGTATAGCAGCAGCCAAATACTGTACGCGGGTGCAGACGACCCGGCCCCCCTACCACCCCAACCCGATCATTGCCCACTCATCCCATCTCTGCACATCTGTACAAAAGGCTCTCCGGGAACTTATCCAGACCACCAGCTTAATTTAGGAAGTGAACACGCGGCAGTTTCCCGGTCTACCCCCCCCCATCGAACCTTCGGTTGCCACCGGGGGGGGGGGGTGGTTCTCTCCACGGTTCAGGGGAGGGGGGGGGCGTAATTAATTAGGGGGCGATGACGCGACGTCCGATGTGAAAAGGGGGAAAGACAGAGAGAGTGCTGGAGCCCCCCTCACCCGCTCGATTCGTTCCCCGCAAGGGGCCGATTGAGCGACGTGCAGGATTTGCCTGGATTAGGTGGCCGCGCTGATTCCGCGCTCAGCCGTGGCCCGGGCTGTTCGGCTCACTCGGTGCCAACAAAGTCACTGGGACCCGTCCCGATTACTCGTAGTTGAAGGTTAAAAAAAAGATGATGCACAACAAATGTTAAATAAAGGTGCAGCTCTGCAATTGCTTGGCAGACGGGGCCTCTAACAGAGGGAGCTCCGTACGCTGGCTGTCCGGACGTCCTGGAAGTGGTGGCAGTACCCACATTTTACCTCACCACATGTGGACCCCCGACCCCCCCCTTCTGCCTGTCGAACAAACTCCGGTGTACCCCCGTTGTAAAAAAATTCTGCCGCCCGAGTCCGGCCACATGCAGGCAAGATAGATCGATGCGGCCGATATTCCAGCAGGGGAAGTAAAGAGGTAAGAGCGAGTGTGGTTTATAGCGGCATTCCAGGGAGTCTGGTCACCCGCGTATCTCGTAGCCGCGTGTCCACAAAGTCCGGCCACATGCAGGCAAGATAGATCGATGCGGCCGATACTCCAGCAGGGTAAGTAAAGAGGTAGGAGCGAGCGTGGTTTATAGCGGCATTCCGGGGAGTCTGGTTACCCGAGTATCTCGTAGCCGCGTGTCCACAGCACGGTGGGGGGGGGGGGATGCGTCGTCACGCACCACGGCGACTTGGGTTACAAGGGAGCAAAATCATATATATTTTAAACCTGTCGCTGCAATGGGCTCAGCTGGCCGCCGCGCTTCAAAGGGGGCGTGCGGGAGAGGAGACCATCTGTGTAAATTCCGGCTTTGGACATGGCCAGCGTGCTGCAGCTTTTCAAAGTCTACACGTAGAGTGGAACACGTGCACAT
Organism: Lampetra fluviatilis; assembly: GCF_964198595.1. Lineage (NCBI taxonomy): Eukaryota > Metazoa > Chordata > Hyperoartia > Petromyzontiformes > Petromyzontidae > Lampetra > Lampetra fluviatilis. The sequence goes on from NC_136331.1 coordinate 3,354,081, forward strand.
AAACGAAACTCGAAACATTTTTCGATTTTAAGCTTTCGTGACTGCAGGGATTCATGTTCTTGGTTCTTTCGGTAAAGTCACGTAGAAGGGAAATAACAAAATAATAAAAATAAAACGATTAAATTATCACGAGGTTTCGATTGCAACACAAGCAATCATCATCAGGTGTGAAAACCACAGCAATTTTTTTTTAAGTGGCGTTTTTTTCTTAACGTTAAGAAAAAACTGCCACTTCTTTTAAAATATATCTCAACATTTTTTTTATTTTACCAGGTAAGGTCCCACCGAACTGCTATATGGCTCTTTTTTAGAAGCGGCCTAGCCATCAAAATTGAAAGCTCATCACGAAGTGGCTTGTCGTCGTGTGGAAATGTATAGCAGCCAAATACTCGCAACGTGTGACGTTAGATTCTAAACGTGGAGGGAAAAACCGGAGGACTTGGAGAAAAATCCACGCGACCATGGGGAGAGAGACACGCAAACTCCAAATGTACAGGCGTCAGGGTCGGGATTGAACTCACGACCTCCTGTATACCAGGCGAGGTAGTTGACATCTTGCCACTGTGGTGCCCCTATTGTGGCATACGCAACGCCTGTCTCTTCTCCGGTGGTAATCAAGGTTTTCCAATTGTGGAAGGGATAATTAGGGCGGCGTGGTGGCAACATGCTCGCCCCTCGCAGCAAGAAGAGCCTTGGTTCGGTTCCTGACTCAGGCACACCTCTCTCCCCCCTCTGGGTGGGTTTCCTCCGGGTTTTCCAGTTTCTCCCCATGGCCAACAAAAACCCCAGTGTAAGTGGCATTGGCCAAACAACCAAATCAAAAAAAAAATCACCTGCAAATGACTCAATTGGGATCGCACACAACAGTACAAACATCGCCCCCTATTGCGAAAACTTGGCCAGACTAAACCGAAAAAAATCTTGACTCCGCGAAGCCTTGCTGGGTAAACAAGCGTAATAATAACAGTCATTAACTTTCACAGGAAAGCATTTTTCTCAGAAGCGGGCAAATTGCTTTAAAAAATGTATATTTTATCGCCAGACAAAAAAGAAAACTCGGGTCTCTTATCGACCAGCGGTTTTCAACCAATGGGTCGTTGGCTGTGGCATGGATCCCGTGCAGGAAATATTACTAATAAGGGCCAGGTAAACCAAATTATTTGTATTTCAACAGGTAAGGCCCCACTGAGCTACATTGTTATTTTTCAGAAGCGACCTGGCTATCACAAATGATTGTTTAACGAAGTGGCTCATCACGTGGACATTTTCAGCAGCCAAAAACTCGAAACGCGTGACGTTGATCTAAATGATGAGGGAAAAAAACGGAACATCCGGAGAAAAATCCACGTGACCACGGGGAGAACATTTAAACTCCAAACATACAGGTTGGGATCAAACTCACGAACTCCTGTATACCAGGAGAGGTAGTTAACATCTCGCTACCGTGGCGCCCTCCTGAAAGTTGTCCCTAGGTCCAACACGCGGTGAAGATTGAGCCGCACGTGGAGGTCTAACAGAGGGACGCCCCTACACACATAGTACACTGTGGTTCAGTGGCATCGCGTGATACGATATAGAGTCACAGTTCAGGAAAAATCGCGGTTAAAGTAAATGATATATAATTTAGGGGTAAAGCAGAGTCCGCGATAACACGCGAGATGCGCACGCAGGCCGAACAAAGACCGAGTCGCGTGGTGGGTAGGCATCTAGAAGCATCCAGCAGCATCCCGCCTTGTGCGACGATGCTACACCCAAGGCAGCCGTACGACCGCCGATTTCTACTCGTGCGACCGTAGTTCCGTTCACTCGATCGCGTGGCATATCCAATTGGCGTCCGCGCTATAAAAATATCGCGTTCCTCAATACATTAAACGCGTTATATATCCAAATCGCGTTTCTAAAACACACGGCGTGATAGGAGCCAGATGCTGCCACCGTTTCACGTTTTAGCCTACGGTGTTTTTTTGGCTGTCGGCCAAAAACTACCTTCAAGGCGAATAACTGGCACAGGGAGAGATGAGGTGCCCCCTTCCCAAGGTTAACGGCCACTTCCCAAGAATGCATAAATGGTGATTTCGTTGAAATTGTAAGGATGGTAGAGGTGAAGGAGAGACATTTCACAAGGTCTTATTGTTTACATTAGACCGGTGTTTGTCAAACTTTTTTGGCCCCTCGGAACCACCGCCCCAGCTGATGCAAACATTTCCACGGACCACCCAGCTACCCCCCCCCCACCGTGACAACATGCATTTCACTTCTCTCTCTAAATACTACTTACAAAAAAAATATTTTTCGATTTAAAGCTTTCGTGACTGCAGGGATTCATATTCCTGGTTCTTTCGGTAAAGTCACGTAGAAGGAAAATAATAAATTAATAAACATAAAACAATAAAATTCTCACGACGTTTCCATTGCAACACAAGCAATCATCACAAGGTGTGAAAACCACAGCAAGAAAATTGCTGTGGTGGTGCACTGGTGGTCTCTACTGGTGGTCCACTGGTGGTCCACTGGTTGGGCCTCTGGTGGTCTCTACTGATGGGTCACTGGTGGTTCCGGGGACCACACTCTGAGAACCACTGCGTGAGAGGCACCACTTCATAGCACTGTCGGCGAGTGTCATTATGGGCTCATCTGTTCTGGACACCTCCAACCCTGCCCTCAAAGTGGACTAAAAACACATTCCTGCGGAGGGAGCTGGTAGGAACGTTGGGTTGTTCGGTCAATGGCCAGGGTCAACGGCGGCGTGGTGTATTCCGCAAATATGGCCGACTGTGAGGGCGGGCACAAGCCGGCGTGAGTAGGTTAAACGTTGAGTTTTCTAAGGGCACCACAGGGTGACCAGCCCCTCCCCACCCAGCCCCACCCCTCCCACCCCCCACCCAGCCCCACCCTCCCCACCAAGCCCCTCCCCACCCAGCCCCTCCCCACCCTCCCCACCCATCCCCACCCAGCCCCTCCCCTCCCATTTTTGGATGCACGACGGACGGACACAATAATCCCGTGGGCTGGTGGAACCAGGTGGTTCCTACCAATATTAGATATCCACTGCGTCCACACAGCGCTCAACATACGGTTCAGAATCATTAGAATGTGTATTTGTACTGGAGGAATCCGATTATCTATAAGCTCTTTTTCACAGATGTTCAGGGTATAGACGTCCAGAGTCTTTGAGTAATGTACAATCCAAAGCTGATGTTATACGAGTAAAATGTGTGTGTGTTTTTTAGGGGTAGTATGCAATTATAGAGCTTCAGGCCACGAGTAATTCTGATGCCAAATAAAATTCCAAGTGATTTACTCGTACATTGAGCAGTGAGGCATTGGTGCCCAACTCCCGTTTACAGCACCTCAGCCAGTGGTGGAAATTCCACAGTCCGATGACAGGGGCGAGTCTCTCCATAGGACATGCGCTGATGACGTTGCTCACAAAGCCGTACCTATTTTTTAAATCCTTTATATTAAGTTCACTTGCTTGCTTGCGCGCTTACGACCGTGCAAATCTTCCGGTCGTTTTTTAACCCACTTCCCGTGATCCAATCGAGCTGACATTTTGCACACAGACTCGTTGTGCGTGACAATTTATTTTCGTGAAAACATTTTTCCAAAATTTTCCACTTTTTAGGATTTTTTTTTTTTCATATTTAATTTAAAATACCAATGTGATAAAAATGAAACTCTTACTCAAGAAAAACAGAAATGAATAATAAAATAAAACCGATGCCACGCATATAAAGGATTTATAGTGAAAAACTTTGTTTTTACGGGTTAAATTTTTGATCCCCAGAAGGCTGATGGGCTGAGTCAAACCTCCCAAACCGGGCTTAGAACCCACAACCTTCCGATAGAGAGCCGCTCCATTCGCAAAAATAAACTAAACTAGTTTTTTATTTCGATTTAAAGCTTTCGTGACTGCAGGGATTCATCTTCTTGGTTCTTTCGGTAAAGTCACGTAGAATGGAAATATTAAAATAATAAAAATAAAACAGAATCAAATCATTATCACGACGTTTCGGCCACAACGCAAGCAGCCGTCCTCAGGTGGAGAGCAGGTCTGTCGAGGAGACAGAGAGAGAGGAGACAGAGTCTTCTCGACAGACCTGCTCTCCACCTGAGGACGGCTGCTTGCGTTGTGGCCGAAACGTCGTGATAATTATTTTATTATGTTGTATTTTTATTATTTTATTATTTCCATTCTACGTGACTTTACCGACAGAACCAAGAAGATATTTTTTTATTTACCAGGTAATGCCCACCGAGCAATATAGCTATTTTTCAGAAGCGACCTGGCTATTACAAATGATAGCCCAACGAAGTGGCTTATCATCACGTGGGAATTTACAGCAGCTAAACATTCTAAACACACGGTTTCTAAACGGAGGGAAAACCGAGAGGTCCGGGAGAAAAATCTACTCAACCACGGGGAGATCACGCAAACTCCACATATACAGCAGCAGGCGTCAGGTTTGGGATGGAACCCACGACCTCCTGTATACCAGGTGAGGTAGTTACTTGATACAGCTAATCTGGCTGTGACGGTCCCACCTAATGACGGAGACTTGTGTTGCCTCCGAAACGTCGTGATTTTTGTTTTTATTTTATTTTACTTTCTACGTGACTTTACCGAAAAAACCTAAGAAGATGATTCCTTGCAGTCACGAAAGCTTCAAATCTAGAATGAGGTAGTTAACATCTCAAAGCCATCGTGATGATGAGAGAGAGACACGCAAACTCCAAATATACAGCAGGCGTCAGGTTCGGGATCGAACCCACGACCTCCTGTGCACCAGGCGAGGTAGTTAACATCTCCTAGCCACCGTGATAATGATGAGAGAGACACGCAAACTCCAAATATACAGCAGCAGGCGTCAGGATCGGGATCGAACCCACGACCTCCTGTGCACCAGGCGAGGTAGTTAACATCTCCTAGCCACCGTGATAATGATGAGAGAGACACGCAAACTCCAAATATACAGCAGCAGGCGTCAGGATCGGGATCGAACCCACGACCTCCTGTACACCAGGCGAGGTAGTTAACATCTCCTAGCCACCTTGGCGCCCGTGCAAGTGGGCAAGCTTGTATGGAAGCGCTGGTGGTCTGGTACCACATCGAGCCCTATCAGGTGCCAGCGCGACTTTCCAGCCCTCTCCTGGCATCGCCAATGTTTTGACTGTGATAAAAGCTGACCGTGCTTGATAGAGAAGAGCTTTCTTTAGCGTGCTTATGAGGAAAAACCGAAGGCATACTACACACGTACCGGCTCGCTAACATGCCGAAGGCGCGACCCTCCTTTTGTGTGTGCGTCCATGTCTTTGTGTTTGCACTGGAAGCACAGGCGGGGGGGGGGGGGTGCGGCTGCATAGTAGATAGCGCGCTGTGCTACGGACCCAACTACCCGAGTTTGACTCCAGCTCACGGCCTGAGTCAGCGTAAAATATGGTTGTGTGGGTGATAGTGGATTGTGGCTATGAAGATGGGGACTACTGAGGTATGCGGGTGTCTTTGTCTTTTGTTGGGTCATAGTGTAGCGGTTAGCGTGCTGCTCCACGAACCCGATTCCTGCTCACGCCCAACACCGGTGACGATTATTTGAACTGGTCCTGGGCCTACCCTAGGTCGACTCAGCCTCAAATGAGTACCTGGTGCGGTGTGTAAACATCGCAGCTAGGGAGACAAAGGCGGCCGGGCGTGGTGCTGGCAATCCACCCCCTCGTGCACAGTCCTGGCCTTCACAGGTGCTACTCGCGAACAGAACTTGCTCCAACAGTCTGTTAAGGCTAGACGGGGGGGGGGGGGGGGGTCTTGGTCTTTATTGCTGTGTGTGAAAGACATCAGCGCTGGAAAGACATCAGTACGTGGTGCTGGTCACACTGACCCCCACGTGCACCAAGCCGGCCCTCACAGGCGCTCGCTCACTGCACTTTGCCTCAACAAGCTGTGCCGGCTACAAAAGGGAGAGACATCTTTGTCCTTGTTGCGTTTGCACTGCCACACTGTATCTCATTGTCTTGCCCGACTCAGAGCAACCATGGGAGTCGAGTCTGGATGTGGCGGACAGAGCCTTGGGCAAGGTCAGTTCACAAAGCCCCCCAACGCCCCACAATCTCACCCCCCATCCCCGCCCCCCCCAAGAAAAGAGCAATTTTTATTTGCAACGCGACAGATTATGCGACCGCTTCCCAAGAGACTCGAAAACAGCAAAATGCACGCAGTAATACTTTCACTTTAACACGTGGCAATCGGTCGGTTTTCGTGGACAATATTGTTCTTAACAATGAAAGGTTTTTTTGGGGTTAGATCGCGTAAATGTACGTATACGGCGCTAGACTAGTGCAGCATAACACACCGGGGTCCTCATAAAACAGTCTTGAATCAAAACCACTTCGGTGTCATTTTGACGCACCACCACCACCACCCCACACAAGATTTTCTGACCGGTTCTGGGGGAATTTTTTTTTATTATCCGCAAAATTCAGTTTTTTTATATATATATACCGCGCACCACCGGTGAAATACCGCCCAATACGTTCAAATACAAATGTGTCGTTAACCCACCGCCACCCGACACAGCCAATTATTAAGGGTTTGTCTCGTAAGCAATACGTGGCAGTTAGTTACAAGCTCGGCACACCCGGTTGTGTGTTGCAGAGTAAACCCACGACGTTTACAATTTGAGTCGAGGTGACGTTTTGCAGGGTGCCCAGGGTTGCCCCCAGTGGTGATGCTCGTGCCTCACACCAAGAAGGGCTTGGGTTCGATTCTGTGTCAGATTTGCACAATCTCCCACCCCACTCCTTGGCTGCAGAGTTTGGTAGTACATGTTGTTTACGTTGTTTATTGTGAAAATTCGGTCACAGTTCCTATGAGTTTGTTTCATTTCTTTTATGGCTTTATTTTGGTGATTTCGAAAAGTTTTTCGGTTTGGCCATGTTTGTTTGTTGTAGTACAAAGTTAGACTGATGGCCTTAATCTAAGTTGTCTTGTGGTTGTGGTTGTTGTTGTTTGACTTGCATCCCACTGGGATTTTTGCACACAGCGTTGGTGTACGATGCTTTTTCTGCAATATTTTGCTGTCTTTTCTTGGATTTTCTGTTTGCACTCAGTCACATAGTCACTTTAAGATGTTTTTTGTTCATGTTTTTGTTTTTTGTTTGTTGCGGTTGCACCCGATTCAAGAGCCGAATGGCTCACAGGGCTACACCTAATAAATGAACTTGAAACTATCACGGGATCTCCGGGATCTCCGTTTTTTCCTCCTCCTGTAGGGCTAAACAAAAAAACGTAACCGGCATTGCTCACCAAAACATCCCAATGTTCAAAAATGCCTGCAAATTACTCAACTGGGATCGCACACACAGCCACAACATTGCACCCCCCCCCTCTGACTGGGAAAACCTGGCAGGACCTTCCTGAACTAGAGGTCTTGAGACTCGGCGAGGCTTTAACCGGGTGCTGCGGTGGCGGGATGTTAACTACCTCGCCTGGTATGCAGGAGGTCGTGGGTTCGATCCCGACCCTGACGTCTGCTGCTGTAAATTTGGAGTTTGCGTGTCTCTCTCTCTCTCATCATCATCACGGTGGCTAGGAGATGTTAACTACCTCGCCTGGTATACAGGAGGTCGTGGGTGCGATCCCGACTGACGCCTGCTGCTGAATATTTGGAGTTTGCGTGTCTCTCTCACCGTGGCCACGTTGATCTTTCCCCGGGTCCTCCGGTGTTTCTCTCCACATTTAAAACCAACGTACGTTCAGAGTATTTGGCTGCTGCCATAAATTTCCACGTGATAAGCCGCTTCCTTGAGCGATCATTTGCGATAGCCAGGTTGCTTCTGAAAAAGCACTGTATAGCCCAGTGAGCCTTACACATGGTAATATATAATGTTTTAAGTTTAGGGTAAACAAGCGGCATGAATTTAAAAATTTAATATAAATTACCCCGAGGGTGGAAAAAAAAAACGGACTCCAGTGTTTATAGCAACAGGTGGAGGAGGAAGCCTGTACCAGAGAGAAGTAGTATTAACTGGTGTTGAATAGATTTTCACTGTGAGCAATGCATTGTAATGCCCAACAGGCCTCTTCTCTATCTGTGTTTGCTCACCCGGTCGCTACGGTTTAGCGCTACGCTGCTCTACAAACCCGGCAACGCGAGTTCTGATTCCCGCTCACGGCCACCAACACCAGTGACGATTATTTGAACCGGTGCTGGGCCTCCCCTAGGTCGACTCAGCCTCAATTGAGTACCCATTGCAGTGTGTATAGATCACCACCGGGGAGACAAAGGCGTGGTGTTGGCCACCCACCCCCTTGTGTACCGTGCCGGCCTTCATAGGTGCTGTTCGCTAACAGCACTTGCCCCAACAGTCTGTTCAGGCAATACGGGGGATCTTTGTCTTTGCTTACCCATTCCAGCTCGTCATTCATTTACAATGGCACTGGACCATTACATGGGGAAACCAAAACAATGTCCCTTTCACTACCCGCCCCTACTGGGCATCTGTGAAAAAGAGCTTTATAGCTCATCGGATTCCTTCAGTCTAAATACAGATTTAGAATTCTGATGTATGTTGGGTTGGCCAGCAATGTATAGGGATATACAGTGATCCCTGGTTTATCGCGGTTAATGGGGACCGGAACCCCTCGCGATAGGTGAAAATCCGCAAAGTAGGATTGGCCCCCTAGACATTTACGTATATGTGTGTGGGTACCAGAATGTTTAAAATATGTATATTTATACTTTATATATATATTTTACTTAAATCTATTTAATTATAAAACCCTAATATTATACATTCACTCTCTCTCTCATACGATACGTATTATGGTGTTCTACACTCACCAATGACAGTAGTATCTTGAGACTTGACTCCAGTAATGACGACGACGACGATGACAATGACGACGATGACAGACCTGTGCAGTTCGATGAATGTGATGATGGATGATGATGATGATGGTGTTACTGCACAGGTATAATGAGGCCTTTAAATCAGTTCGAAAAATCCGCGATGCACTGAGGCCGCGAAACTTGAACCGCGAAGTGGCGAGGGATTACTGTAAAGGGGTTGATGGTTCATGTAGGCAGTACAGCAAGAAGGTTTACGCATAATGGGATTTAACTGGTATCTTGCCATGTATGTGCGTGTATTCTCCGGCTAATCTGGTTTAGTCCCACGTAAAATACGTTTTTGAAAGGGAATTGGCCAACACTTATCAAGCTTGGCACGCGCTACTTTCTGTATCTTCCGGATTATAATCACTTACTTGGGTTTCCACACAGCAACGATCATCGCGCCCTCCCCCCGTACGCAAGCCAAGTAACTCCATGACCTTGTGCCACACAGGGACAGCTGCCGCTGTGGGGGGTGCCCTTTACAATGTGCCGAGGTTTGATATAAACACGCGTGTAAAGCGCTCCGAGATACCCCCGGCACAAAGGACACTCCATCACAGAACAAATCACTATCGTTCTCATTATTACGATCCTATTTTACTGGTAGGAACCTCCTGGTTACACCAGCCCACAGGGGATTATTGTGTCCGTCCATCCGTCGTGCAAGGAAGGGCTGGGTGAGGAGGGTGGGGAGGGGCTGGGTGGGGCTGGGTGGGGGGTGGGAGGAGTGGGGCTGGGTGGGGAGGGGCTGGTCACCCCGTGGTGCCCTTATAAAACTCAACGTGTAACCTACTCACGCCGGCTTGTGCCCGCCCTCACAGTCGGGCATATTTGCGGAATACACCACGCCGCCGTTGACCCTGCAGGCCATTGACCGAGCAACCCAACGTTCCTACCAGCTCCCTCCGCAGCAGGAATGTGTTAGTCCTGTTTGTTGTTGTAACGTTCACACCCACCCCTACTGGACATCTGTGATAAAGAGCTTCATAGTTCATCGGATTCCTCCAGTAAAAAAAAATATTCAGATTCTGAAAAATATTATTATTACAAAACAACTTTTCGTTTGCCCAAATATTTTAAGGAAAACACTTTCTTTATGCATATAAAAAAAGAATACAGAGAATTCCCAAGTCCTCCAGTGAGCCAGATCTCTCGGTCTTGCAAAAGCGATTCGAATCCTGGCCTCGACAGCTCTACCAGGCGACGCAAAATTCACCCGACACCCCCGACGCGAGCTTCAATCTAGTTGCTCACAATCAACTTCTGGCAGGCTGGTTTCTCATGAGCAGAGTGAGGCATACAACACTTCACAACCCTTAGCGGGACAGCGATAAACGGGGCAGACCGTCACAAAAATAAGAGGTACGGGGCTTGTGGTCCTACCTAACCTGACAACAAGGCTGGATTAAACATTGTTTACAATACACTTTTTTGTACAATTGCAGTCACTGCCTGCGAAGTTTAGGGAGGAGGAAACCGGAGGAAATGATGCGAATGTTCAAGCCAAGTCGTGGTTACAGCAGATGCTAAAGTAAAAACAACAAAAAAAGTTCGTCAAGTCACACTCAAAGTGATTTCCTGCTCCAATGAGCATCGAGGCAGTGCGCACACCCACCACCCGTTTACAGTTCAGAGCCAGTGGTGGAAATTCCACATTCCTATGGACAGCCGACTGTTGACTTCCCCCACAGAGCGGTATATATTTTATCGACCCCCTGGAGTGTTTACGGGATGAGTCAACCCCCCAACCAGGAGATGAACTCGTAACCTTCTGAACCAGCCACCTGGCCGGATATTTGTCACAAACACTAAAAACATGTTTAACACGAAGTAGTCGGCTGTCGCGACCACGATTATCCACGAGAGGTTATTTTTGGGTCAGATGGCGTAAACACTACAAATATTGCGTAGTTAATCAGAGATAAACACTACAAATATTGCGTAGTTAATCAGAGATAAACACTACGAATATTGCGTAGTTAATCAGAATATGCGGCGCGTGAGTAATTGGGTCACGGCGAAGGGTGCAAAAAAATTCGGAACAAGAGGGCTTTATTCGTTGTCACGTTAAAACCCGGTTTTCTCCGCCGGTCACCGACACACGCTTGCGATTAGATACTTATTGAACTCCTCAGTCCAGAACGCTACACAAGGGGGGCCAACACCACGCCCGACCGCCTTTGTCTCCCCAGTGGCAATGTTTACACATCGCACCAGGTACTCATTTGAGGCTGAGCCGACCTCGGGGAGGCCAATGACCGGTTCAGATAATCGTCACTGCTGTTGGAATTGAGCGGGAATCGAACTCGGGTCCACGGGTTTGTAGCGCGGCGTGCGAACCGCTGCACTACCGCTCCCACACACACAACCCGCACACCTACGATTAGCACAGTTGGCTAAGTACGGAGCAAAAGAAGTTCCAAGATAAACTACATACAGTAAACTTTATTTATTTTACGAGGTAAGGCCCACTGAGCTATGTAGCTCTTTTTTCAGAAGCGACCCTCGCCACAAAAATTACAGGCCAACGAAGCGTCTTATCGCCACGTGGAAATTTATAGCGGCCAAATACTCTAAACACTTGGTGTCGATTCTAAGTGTGGAGGGAAAAACCGGAGGACCCATAGAAAAATCCACACGACCACAGGGAGAGAGACAAACTCAAAAGACACAGGCGTCAGAATCGAGATCGAACCTACGCCCTCCTGTATAGCAGGCACAGTAGTTAACATCTCTCCGCCACCGTGGCAAACCATGTCCTGAATGCCATAAGGTCTTGGACAAAACACCCAGCCCTGCTGTTCCAACAGACAGTGGGCAAATTAGGCCTGCAATTATTATTTAAAAAGGTAGCCCTGCAGTGTTGTCAGAACATTCAATAATTAACCGGCCGCATTGTGTGGAGCAACCTAGTTCCTTGAAAGCACACAGCACTCCCCCCCACCCACCCCCTCATTGGTAATATTTTTTACGACTTCAGTTTCATTGTGACACCAGCCTCGAAAAAGGGTCAAGTGGGGTTCTTCTAAAACAAAAGTAGGCCACGTGTTCCCGGGTCCTTGTGCTCCAAATTTTGCCCAATGTAACAAAAATGGCACGCAAGTAACTCAATTGAGTAAAATTACATAGCAACATCACCCCCCCCCCCCCTACTGGCAGACTAAAATGGATGCTCTTAGTTCGGTGTTGCGCACGCTTTGTGCCACACAGTGGCAGCTGCCATCCGGGGAGATGGGAGGGGGTCCCTCGGCTTCCTGCCATGAGGCAACAACAAGAGTTACCGCTGTGGTCAACCGGACGATTGCAATGACGCCACCTCCAGTCCAGTGGCTCACAAGGGAAAACACTGTTTGCTTTCAATTGTGTTTTCATTATTGCGTGCGTGTTGAGCGATGGAACTGATGATCGGCAGTCTATAAACCATTCACCCTATAAGCCCAGTGGCCAGATGCACAAAACAGTTGCGCGACTGGGATTTATACCGTGCAGCAATCATAGCCTCTGAATGGCTGACTTAATGTCTGACTAATGTCAGCCATTCCGATTGTCAGCTAATGTCAACCTCCGATAAGCACGGTTGGCTACGTACGATGCAAAAAAACGTCAACAATACAGACTCAGAATATTTACTTTCATTGGAGGAATCTGATGGGCTATAAAGCTCTCGTTTTTACAGATGTCCAGGAGGGGCACAGGGTCAGACCATTACAACAACAAACAATACAAAAACACGATGGGAGTGTCAAGTACAGGAATGGTAAACAAATCACTTAAAAAAATATACAAATAAAACTAAACTATTTTGTTTTCACTTACCAGGTAAAACCCAGTTAACTATTAACTTATATTTCAGAAGCGACCTGCCCACAAATGCCAGCTCAACAGAGTGGCTTACCACATGGAAATTTCTACGCAGTAAAAAAATCTAAACACATTCCTGCGGAGGGAGCTGGTAGGAACGTTGGGTTGCTCGGTCAATGGCCAGGGTCAACGGCGGTATGGTGTATTCCGCAAATATGCCCGACAAGCTGGCGTGAGTAGGTTAAACGTTGAGTTTTATAAGGGCACCCACCACAGGGTGACCAGCCCTTCCCCACCCAGCCTCACCCCTCCCACCCCCCATCTCCACACCCAGCCCCTCCACACCCTCCCCTCCCAACCCAGCCCCTCCCCACCCTCCCCTCCCCACCCAGCCCCACCCCTCCCACCCCCCACCCAGCCCCTCCACACCCTCCCCTCCCCACCCAACCCTCCCAACCCAGCCCCTCCCCACCCTCCCCTCCCCACCCTCCCCTCCCCACCCAGCCCCACCCCTCCCACCCCCCACCCAGCCCCTCCCCTCCCCACCCAACCCTCCCAACCCAGCCCCTCCCTCCCCTCCCCACCCTCCCCTCCCCACCCAGCCCCTCCCTGCACGACGGACACAATAATCTCCTGTGGGCTGGTGTAACCAGGAGGTTCCTACCATTAACAATCTAAAAGGCATACATAGAATGTCTCAGGCTCACTCCTTGGAAATGAGACCATCCTGGTATGTCCGAGTTCTCACCTGGTGAAAGAAAATAAACTTGAACCCTCAAGCGCTCACAATTCGCTTAGTTCCTATTCAATTTGGCGTAAATTATGGGAGACGTTAAGTCAAGGGGTGTTTTATGAAATAGGCCACAGACCCCACAACTCAACACCCAGCCTAAAAACTAATCATCCACCCCCCACCCCTCCACTATTTTGGCCCAAAGAGTGGTAACTAAATTGACAAATGTGACACTAAAGCCAAGAGAGAGTGAGCAGGAAAAGCTCCTCTATCAGTTGTTCGCACAATATATAAATCAGTGTTGTTCACCAATATTCAGGAGGGGGGGGTGGCATTTTCGCCAACAAGACATCATACAGGACCCGAACATCGAACCTACCCTCCCGGTATCAACCATCAATGTTGCCAATGGTCGACCATCAACCGAATCAGTACCGGGGGGGGGGGGAGGGGGGGGGCATGCGGCCGACGCGGCCACCCGCGATGCCATGAATGGCGTCGTCAAAGATTCGGCAGGCCTGCGAGTGGCGCGTCAACGAATCCCAAACCATCGACCCGCATCGTGACCACTCCGCTGCTAACGCTACTGCTGCTGTCTACACTCCGTTAAAGGAGGAATGGGGACGAGATCCACTCGTGCTTCTCAACAGACAATTGGGTGGCCAACAAATCCAAAATTCCATCTTTAACCTGCTGCTATTAATCCACGTGTGAAGGCCGCCACACATTTCAAACCATTGAGGGTTTGATAGCACGATGATGGCGGGTGTTGTCACTTTTCTGTATCGTCCGTGGCCGCACGTTAGGGGCCGCACTAAAGACCACCAGAGGGTGGCCAGTGGCCCGCGGTGGCCTTGCTGTGAACAACACCGACACAAACCATCGCGAGACCACGAGACAAGGCAAAGGCTCGGGGAGGCCTTCATCCACCTGTAGATAGATCACGGCTAACGATGACGACAAACTATTTCACAAAGCAGCACCGCAATGCTATTCACGACACTTTGCACTACGCCCCTCTGAGTCACAGGCTGAACCAAAGGAAAAAAACCGCACCAAATTCCTCCGCTTGTCTCGCTGGGTTTTAGAAAAAAAACACAGACAAGCGTGTAAAGGAATTACAGTCGCTTCTCCTATAACGCCGCGCGTTCATTTCACAACACGAATTGGATGTAACGTGACGAATGAATTGAGGAACATGCTTTTTATAACGTGTGACTTTACCGAAAGAACCAAAGAGTATGGATATATATAACGCGATCGAGCCAACGGAACCAGGACACGCGACTGGGAATCAGCGGTCGTACGGCTCCCTCGGCGAAAGCATCGCGCAAGACGGGATGCTGCTGGATGCTTCGAGACGCCACCCCACCACGTGCCTCAGTCTTTGTTCGGCCTGTGTACGCATCTCTCACGTGTTATCGGGGATTGTGCTTTGCCCTATATTACAACGCGACCTCTCCTCAACGCGGTGTTCTTCACCAACGCAACTAAAACCGCGTTACAGGAGGACGGACTGTACCCCCATAATAAAACATTTCAACGCGATTTAATGCTCACTTACCCATCGAATCGGCGCTCCATCTCGCGTGTACGAGCCCTGAGCCAGTGGTGGATATTCCACATTCAATTCGTGAACATCCGCTGTTGACGTTGCCCACAAAGTGGTATGTATTTTCGATTTAAAGCTTTCGTGACTGCAGGGATTCATCTTCTTGGTTCTTTCGGTAAAGTCACGTAGAAGGGAAGTAATAAAATAATAAAAATAACACATAAAAAAATAATTCTCACGACGTTTCTTTCCGACAGCCCTGTTCTTCACCTGAAGACGGCTGCTTGCGTTGTGGCCGAAACGTCGTGAGAATTATTGAATGTTTTATTTTTATTATTTTATTATTTCCCTTCTACGTGACTTTACCGAAAGAACCAAGAAGAAGGGGGGATCTTTGGCTTTTTCTTTTTTTGTATGTCGTTTCGGCCACAACGCAAGCAGCCGTCCTCAGGTGAAGACCAGGTCTGTCGGGGAGACAGCCGCTGTGAGAATTATTTTATTATGTTTTCATTTTTATTATTTTATTACTTCCCTTCTACGTGACTTTACCGAAAGAACCAAGAAGATGGTATGTATTTTATCGACCCCCCGCCATAAGGATTATGGGCCGAGTTATCCACCACCAAAAATCCGGTTGTGGACTACCAACCCTGATCAGATTGCTGGTCCCACCGCACTGCCACTGAGCAACCACCGGCCCCAGCCGATTACAACCACAAACGCAAAAGAACAACAATACCCGCCATTTGCCACGAAGTGACGGTGACGTCACCACGGCACCTGTGCCAGGCCAGGCCTATGGAGGAGGCTCGTGAAGGACGCTACTGAGCAGTTTGAGGCAGTCGCTCTCCAACAACTGAGGGCAGAGGAGCGACGCTCACAACAAGTGGAGCGCCGGGCAGCTAAAATGAAGCAAGTTGGCGCAGTAGGGGGTACAGCTGGTGCATCTACCGGTCATCTCAGTCAGCCAGCACATGGCACCTGGGTCTGTCCTGTGACCTCCTGTCAGTGAGCCTTCGACACTTCACGTGGCCTCAAAGTGCAAAGAACAGCACACACACAAATTGCTTATCCATAAGATATTTTTTTGGGTTAGATCACGTAAATAAAAAAGTGCCGTTAAACCCGCCACCACCCGACACAGCCAAGTGGTAGGGTTTGTTACCTAAAAAAAACGTGCCAATTGGTTTCTAGTTCAGCAAACCGGTTGTGTTGGAGAATAAACCGACATTTACAATTCGAGTTCCGTGACGTTTTGCCAGCAATTACAAGCAGCCTCATCGTGCATGCTCACGATGTATGTACATTTTGCCGTTTTAGTAAAACAAAACTTCATCGTCAATGGGACGGATGACCCCACCAACAATACCCTCCGCACCACACCAGGCATCAGACGAGACACACTCACTACCAGAACCCCCGCCCACTAACACACTCACTACCAAAACCCCAGCCCACTAACACACTCACTACCCACTAACACACTCACTACCAGAACCCCCACCCACTAACACACTCACTACCCACTAACACACTCACTACCAGAACCCCCACCTACTAACACACTCACTACCAGAACCCCCACCCACTAACACACTCACTACCAGAACCCCCACCCACTAACACACTCACTACCCACTAACACACTCACTACCAGAACCCCCACCCACTAACACACTCACTACCAGAACCCCCACCTACTAACACACTCACTACCAGAACCCCCACCCACTAACACACTCACTACCCACTAACACACTCACTACCAGAACCCCCACCTACTAACACACTCACTACCAGAACCCCCACCCACTAACACACTCACTACCAGAACCCCCACCCACTAACATACTCACTACCCACTAACACACTCACTACCAGAACCCCCACCTACTAACACACTCACTACCAGAACCCCCGCCCACTAACACACTCACTACCAAAACCCCCACCCACTAACACACTCATTACCCACTAACACACTCACTACCAGAACCCCCACCCACTAACACACTCACTACCAGAACCCCCACCTACTAACACACTCACTACCAGAACCCCCACCCACTAACACACTCACTACCAGAACCCCCACCTACTAACACACTCACTACCAGAACCCCCACCCACTAACACACTCACTACCCACTAACACACTCACTACCAGAACCCCCACCCACTAACACACTCACTACCCACTAACACACTCACTACCAAAACCCCCACCCACTAACACTCACTAGCAGAACCCCCACCTACTAACACACTCACTACCAGAACCCCCACCCACTAACACACTCACTATCAGAACCCCCACCCACTAACACACTCACTACCAGAACCCCCACCCACTAACACACTCACTACCAGAACCCCCACCTACTAACACACTCACTACCAGAACCCCCACCCACTAACACACTCACGACCAGAACCCCCACCCACTAACACACTCACTACCAGAACCCCCACCCACTAACACACTCACTACCAGAACCCCCACCCACTAACACACTCACTACCAGAACCCCCACCCACTAACACACTCACTACCAGAACCCCCACCCACTAACACACTCACTACCAGAACCCCCACCCACTAACACACTCACTACCAGAACCCCCACCCACTAACACACTCATTACCAGAACTCCCACCTAACACACTCAGTACCAAAACCCCCACCCACTAACACACTCACTACCAGAACCCCCACCCACTAACACACTCACTACCAGAACCCCCACCCACTAACACACTCACTACCCACTAACACACTCACTACCAGAACCACCACCCACTAACACACTCACTACCAGAACCCCCACCCACTAACACACTCACTACCCACTAACACACTCACTACCAGAACCCCCACCTACTAACACACTCACTACCAGAACCCCCAGCTACTAACACACTCACTACCAGAATCCCCACCTACTAACACACTCACTACCAGAACCCCCACCCACTAACACACTCACTACCCACTAACACACTCACTACCAGAACCCCCACCTACTAACACACTCACTACCAGAACCCCCACCCACTAACACACTCACTATCAGAACCCCCACCCACTAACACACTCACTACCCACTAACACACTCACTACCAGAACCCCCACCTACTAACACACTCACTACCAGAACCCCCACCCACTAACACACTCACTACCAGAACCCCCACCTACTAACACACTCACTACCAGAACCCCCACCCACTAACACACTCACTACCCACTAACACACTCACTACCAGAACCCCCACCCACTAACACACTCACTACCAGAACCCCCACCCACTAACACACTCACTACCCACTAACACACTCACTACCAGAACCCCCACCTACTAACACACTCACTACCAGAACCCCCAGCTACTAACACACTCACTACCAGAACCCCCACCTACTAACACACTCACTACCAGAACCCTCACCCACTAACACACTCACTACCAGAACCCCCACCTACTAACACACTCACTAGCAGAACCCCCACCCACTAACACACTCACTACCAGAACCCCCACCTACTAAACACACTCACTACCAGAACCCCCACCCACTAACACACTCACTACCAGAACCCCCAGCTACTAACACACTCACTACCAGAACCTCCACCTACTAACACACTCACTAGCAGAACCCCCACCTACTAACACACTCACTACCAGAACCCCCACCTACTAACACACTCACTAGCAGAACCTCCACCTACTAACACACTCACTACCAGAACCCCCACCTACTAACACACTCACTACCAGAACCCCCACCTACTAACACACTCACTAGCAGAACCCCCACCTACTAACACACTCACTACCAGAACCCCCACCTACTAAACACACTCACTACCATAAGCCCCATCGCAATGTTTATTCAGAAATCAACCCACAGCTCTCTTTTGTTCTCAAACAAACAACCAAAAAACCCAGCAAGTAGCTCTAGTTTGGCGGAGGGAGGGGGGGCACAGCATCAGGAATGCTGCCCACTGTAAGGGGCAAGAGGAATGTGAAGTCATGCTCCAAACACGAGGCACAGCGGGCACGCACATTCCTCTCATAACCGCCTTTTGTTGAAAGGTACCTGGATAAACCCGCCGCTCGCTTACAGGCAGTAGGTCAGCTCCAACGATGAGAACTCGTTTACATTCAGACGGAGAGCGAGTCCGCTGAAGTGGCTCTAAACCCGGTGCTCTAAAGCACGGCCGTAGCGTATGGAGTCAACATTGGGGGGGAGGGACCACATTTTCCAGAGGGTCTGGGGGTCCCCCCCCCCAGAAAAAAAATCTAAATTAGAAAACGAATTTCCTGCCATTTCCTGCCTAAAATATTTTAAAAAATCTTCTTGGTTCTTTCGGTAGAAGAACCAAGAAAATGAATCCCTGCAGTCACGAAAGCTTTAAATCGAAAATTAAAAAAATCGCTAACACATAGGATGAACTTTTTATTTATTTTTAACAATAATGTCTAATAGTGTATTGTATTACATTGTTCTGTTTTTTTCTTTTTTAACCTTTTCTTGTTTCATTGTACGTAATGGCAGAGATTAGGGATTTATAAAGTACAACCATAACCACAATGATACAAACAAAAATCTATTTTATAGCAATATATTGAGGGGGACATTTTGAGCATATTTGAATATTGGGGGGGATGTGTGTCCCACCATTATATATTATAATTACGGCCTTGCTCTAAAGGGAGCAGCAAGACTTCGCAAATCGCCTGCTCACCCGGACTGTCTGTTCACGCGTGGCGGTAAAGTGTGGGTACACCGACCAAGCGTGGAAGAATAGGCCAAAACATACCCTCGAGAGGGGCTTCTCTAGCCTCTGGTGGGAGGGGGGCCCTTCCAGAAGTGAGAAGAGAGAGCATCTCGTCTGCTTATTTAATTTGCTGCTTATATTCTCAATAGCAACAACAATTCTAGATTTGTGAAGCTTTCGTGACTGCAAGGATTCATTCTGTCAGGTTTTTTCGGTAAAGTCACGTAGGTAAACAAATAAAAGTTAATAAAAGTAATAATGGAAATAAAATAAAATAATAAATCACGACGTTTCGGAGGCAACACAAGTCTCCGTCATCAGGTGGGACAGTCACAGCTAAAATTGCTGGATCACTTGATGCAGTCATCTTCTTGATGCAATAATTTTAGCTGTGACGGTCCCACCTGATGACGGAGACTTGTGTTGCCTCCGAAACGTCGTGATTTATTTTATTTTATTTCCATTATTACTTTTATTAACTTTTAATTTTATTTTTTACCTACGTGACTTTACCGAAAAAACCTGAGAGTAAGCAACAACAATGCTAATGATTACTTTGTGTTATATACCATGAGGGGAGAATGGTCACAATCAGACCCGCCAGCAGTAACATCCAACATTAGATAAACTTATTTTCGGGGGAGGGGCGAGGAGGGACACTGTCTGCACATTGTGGGCTTCTCAAAAGAAAGAGAGGGGGGAAAAAAAAACACGGACACACACGTTCAGAGAGAAAATTCCAGACACTCACACACAAGTCCCAAGGGAAACAGAAGGAGGAGGATGAAGAGGAGGATGGGAGGTGAAAGGAATGTTTGGCAAGAGCAGTGGGAGTGGAATCAGGTCAAAGAGGTGAGCGCAAAAGATCCACCAGGCACAAACTTCACAGCCCTGACATAACTCACACACGTGCGGCGGAGGGCGGGGGGGGAGATTTTGCTCGAGCTGGGAAGGCACTTCAGAGAATAAACGCGGCGAGAAGAAAACCTCGAGGGTGCACCAAAAGGGACCAAAAGGAACGAACTTGAGAGCTTTGTCTTCTTCCTGCCCTTATTACATTTTGGGACTAAGAAAGAGGAATCCACGGATCGGCGAACATACAAAAAAAGAAAAAGCCAAAGATCCCCCCTTCTTCTTGGTTCTTTCGGTAAAGTCACGTAGAAGGGAAATAATAAAATAATAAAAATAAAACATTAAATAATTCTCATGACGTTTCGGCCACAACGCAAGCAGCCGTCCCCTCTGGTGAAGAACAGGGCTGTCGGAAAGAAACGTCGTGAGAATTATTTTATTATGTTTTATTTTTATTATTTTATTATTTCCCTTCTACGTGACTTTACCGAAAGAACCAAGAAGATGAATCTCTGCAGTCACAAAAGCTTCAAATCGAAACCAAAGATCCCCGTATAGGCTTAACAGACTGTAGAGGCAAGTGCTGTTAGCGAGCGCCTATAAAGGCCGGCACGGTACACGAGGGGGTGGGTGGCAAACACCACGCCCGGTCGCCTTTGTCTCCCTGTTTACACATCGCACCTCGTACTCATTTGAGGCCGAGTCGAGCTAGGGGATGCCCAGGATCGTTGCAGAAAATCGTCACTGGGTGTTGGCCGTGAGCGGGAATCGAAACCCTGGTCGCCAGGTTCGTAGCGCAGCGCGCTAACCGCTACACCACCGCTCCCCATTATACATACACACATGCACAGGTTCATGACATCATTCGTAAATCCTGGGTTCCAGGATCACGTGGTCGTCAAAAGCTGAGCTTTTCTATCATTGGCAACATTCCAGCGTTCGAGAACAGGTTTTTAGTCCGTCACTCGCTATTTTTGTTCACGAATTCGTCAACTGCCGTGTGACTCCGAGGGGCCTCTGCAAGGGAGGGCGGTGAGGTTGGGGGGGGGGATTGCAAACCCAGGTGACGTCACCTGCCCTGGGCACCACAAGGCCAGCACACAGGCCAAACACCACCCATCCATGGCTTAGCAAATTAACTAAACTAAAAATTATTTGGTAAAGTCACGTAGGTAGACAGAATAATAATAGATCACGACGTTTCGATCGCCACACAAGCAATCGTCTACAGGTGGGAGAGTGAAACTGGCTGCTGAAACAAGTCCTTATATATAACAAATCGCTATTTTCGTTCACGAATTAGTCAACGAGTCCTTAAATATAATATACATAAGGACTAGTTTCAGCAGCCAGCACTCCCCCACAGTGTTTTGCCAATGAATGTGAATTGTTTGAACGTACTTCACCACACACTGAGCATTCGGTTTTTGTGAAGGGAATTGGCCTTGGAATGGAATAATTCAGTTGTCCTTAGCTAACTGGTGTCAGCTGTGGCCGCGAATCGAACCGAGGTTGCCAGGTTTTACGGCAGCGCGCTCTAACTACCGCGCCGCCTTTTAAACGTCGCTGTCAACGATACACGAGTCACCGGTTCTCTCCGCACACTGGGGCTGATCTCGCACCTCCGATGAGCACGTTTGGTTACGTACGATGCGAAAGAAGCTCAATGTACCGACATGCATCTCGTCGAGGCACGTAAACGATCATCACCCCCCCCCCACCCCCGGTATAGCCTTAACAGACTGTTGGGACAAGTGCTGTTAGTTTTCAGCTATCAAGGCCGGCACGGCACACAAGAGGGGGGTGGGTGGCCAGCACCACGCCCGGCCGCCTTTACCGGCCCTAGTGGCGATGTTTACACACCGTACCAGGTACTCATTTGAAGCAAAGTCGACCTAGGGGAGGCCCAGGATCGGTTCAGAATATCGTTAAATGGTGTTGGTCCCCCACCTCCGATTAGCACGGTTGGCTACGTACGGTGCGAAAGAAGTTCAACGTACACACGGATCCCGTTCTGATGACGGGCGCACGCGTGCACGTCATCGGAATGGGAAAGGGTTAACTCCCATTTCGTGCGTTCTCACAATTTGCACGTTTCTCCAACTCGCGCCGATGCGCAATGCCAGTCGTGCACGTCGGCGCGGGCTCTTTGCGTGCTCTTCGCAAGGGCGACGGTGCATGAGCAGACGAACGCTTCGAATAAAATCAATTCCCTGTAACGAAAGGTCGGGCCCCCGATAATTTACGGGGTTTTTTTTTTAAACCGTTCAGAGCGCGACGTGAGGCTGAAGAAACGTGACGCGGATTTCGGGCGATTACTGCACCGCCATGTAAAACGGACGATGTCGTGCCAAACAACCGAGAGCGCTCAATGTGACCCAAAAAATAGAGAGCTTAAACGCGATCTTTGTTATGAACTACAAAAAAATGAAATTGGACCAAAAAAAAATGAAATTGGACCAAAGAAAAGTGAAATTTGACCCAAAAAAGTGAAATTTGACCCAAAAAAAAGTGAAATTTGACCAAAAAAAATCCTCTGAAAAATTAAGAGCCGATTACGTCTTATCCTCCGAATTATCCCATGACGTCGCTGTGATATGACGAGCCCGCACTAATAACACGCGGTGCATCGCACAGCATTCCGACAATTGCCTGCATCCCCCATTGCACAATTTACTTTGCGAAATTGCCTCATTAATTTTCCCTCTGGGAGGAGGGAGAGAGGGGGTAACGCAAGAATTTTAGTTCGCTCACTAACCGCCGTGAATTTCATTTAACGCCAAAAGAAAATTAAAACGACCGTTGACGCAGGGTCCCTTAACTGCGCCGATAAACGCCCAGATGCGCGATATTCCAATAGTCAGCCCACGTCTCTCGTCACAGCCGAGGGCGTGTGGCATCGAATAAGACGGCGCGACATGGCGGTTTCAGTCAATTATCCCTCTGCTTTTTTCTTCTTGGTTCTTTCGGTAAAGTCACGTAGAAGGGAAATAATAAAATAATAAAAATAAAACATAATAAAATAATTCTCACGACGTTTCGGCCACAACGCAAGCAGCCGTCCTCAGGTGAAGAACAGGTCTGCCGGGAAGACATCGTCTGAATTTCAGACAAATTCTGAATTTCAGACAAATTCTGAATTTCAGACTCTGTCTTCCCGACAGACCTGCACTTCACCTGAGGACGGCTGCTTGCGTTGTGACCGAAACGTCGTGAGAATTATTTCATTTTATATTATTTTTATTATTTTATTATTTCCCTTCTACGTGACTTTACCGAAAAAACCAAGAAGATGAATCCCTGCAGTCACGAAAGCTTTAAATCGAAATATCCCTCCGCTCTTAACCATTGCTTGATTGCGCTATTATTCCACGTCACATCACGGGACGAAGAGACCATTCAGAACTCTTGTAGAGCAGCGCGACCCTTTCCGTCCGAGAGAACTTCCCGTGGAAGTGGATCACAGAACCACCTCTGAGATCTCTTGAATATAATCTCTAGGACAGAGTATGTAGGTATATGTTGACTTTTTTCACACTGAACGTAGCCAACCATGCTCATCACGGTTGGAAGTTCAAGAAATAAGTTTTCCATCTTGAATTAAAAGTGCACACCTCCAGTGGCTTCCTGATATCGGAAGAGCGTTCGAGACGACCGCAGAAGCGCATCCCAAAGCGCTGATGTGGTGACCACCGTCTTTTTTCG
Source organism: Lampetra fluviatilis (assembly GCF_964198595.1). Taxonomy (NCBI): domain Eukaryota; kingdom Metazoa; phylum Chordata; class Hyperoartia; order Petromyzontiformes; family Petromyzontidae; genus Lampetra; species Lampetra fluviatilis. Next base: position 3,378,403 of record NC_136331.1, read on the forward strand.
ATGGCTTAGCCAAAAAGCCGCCGCCGCTGCTGCAAGGATGACCAGAGTTCGGGTGATGATCGTTTACGTGCCTCGACGAGATGCATGTCTGTACGTTGAACTTCTTTCGCACCGTACGTAGCCAAACGTGCTCATCGGAGGTGCGAGATCAGCCCCAGTGTGCGGAGAGAACCAGTGACTCGTGTATCGTTGACAGCGACGTTTAAAAGGCGGCCGCGGAAAGTTAGAGCGCCCCGCCGTTAACCTGGCAACCTCGGTTCGATTCGCGGCCACAGCTGACACCAGTTAGCTAAGGACAACTGAATTCGTCCAGGGCCAATTCCCTTCACAAAAAACCGAATGCTCAGTGTGTGATGAAGTACGTTCAAACAATTCACATTCATTGGCAAAACACTGTGGGGGAGCGCTGGCTGCTGAAACAAGTCCTTATATATATTATATTTAAGGACTTGTTGACTAATTCGTGAACAAAAATAGCGATTTGTTATATATAAGGACATGTTTCAGCAGCCAGGGGAGTGCTTTACCCGGGGCAGTGGATTGACAGAGGTCCGTAATTTATGATGAATCTGGACAAAAGGCATTCTAGTTTATGATTGGCGCATTCCTAAGTGTTAGACAAACGACTTTACATACACTGCACTCAGAGTAGTTATTGATTATTTAGTGCTTGCTCAACCCCCCCCCCCCCCCGTTTATTGCACGTGACATTTTCCACAAAGCAATTTGTAGGCACGCCGTGGCTGTTTGTCTTGGGCCAAAATCCGTGCAGTTTCTTCAGAGCCATCGCAAGGGGCTTGAGGGCCTTGACCTTGTGTGACAACACAAACGTGCGGCCGATTCAAATTGGCTACATATTTCATAGCGTGAAAACAAATTCGTCATGTGATCATACACTCGAGAACTCGGGTGTAATCACTATGCGAGTGGGGACGCCAACGCTGACGAGATGTTAACTACCTTGCCTGGTACGCGGGAGGTCGTTGGGTTTGATACCGACCCTGACGCCTGTATATTTGGAGTTTGAGTATCTCTGCATCTCCTCGTGGTCGCGTGGTATTTTTCTCTGGGTTCCCCCGGCGTTTTCCCTCCACATTTAGAATCAACGTGCGTTTAGAATACTTGGCTGCTCCAAATTTCCACGAGGTCATAGGCCACTTCGTTGAGCTATCGTTTGTGATTGCCAGGTCACCTTTGAAAAAGAGCTATACAGCTCAGTGGGCATTATCTACTAAAATAAACAAAGGAAAGTTTAGTTTACTTTATAGCTTAGGTCTCCACGTAGGCCGATGGGTGTCTGTGCGAGTCTACGAGTCACTGGTGACCTGAGACCATCAACTCACGACACCCGAGGACCTGGCTTTATAGCAGGCAGCTGCCTGGATTCAAACCTAGGCCCTGAGCAGTGCAGGGCACAGCGATCTTGGCATCTGAGCCACCCGGCTCACCTGCTAAATTCCAACCCGTGTGGCTCAAGACTGGCCAAAATTACATTTTTATTGCCTTTCAGTGTAATGAAAATTAAGTGCTGGCATGAAACATCAACTCTGACCTCTTAGCTACAGAGCCACCTTCCATATCCAACATGCCATCTCTATGGAGACTTCTTCCTAACAGCAGTAGAAGCGGCAACCCGAGCCACCCTGCCCGGGGCTGCCTATCGAACAGGGGGAGGGGGATGTGAGACGTTGGAAGGCATGGGAGGCACCCAGCCACGTTGATCGCACAAGTCAGGTCACCTTTGTTGCTCCTGTGTGTGCTTATGAACTCATGGGGAGTGGTAGCGCAGCGGTTAGCGCGCTGAGCTATGAACCTGGCCACCCAGGGTTCGATTCCCGCTCACGGTCGACACCGGTGGCAATTATCTGAACCGGTCCTGGGCCTCCCCCTAGAGCGTCTCGGCCTCAACTGAGCACCGAGTGCGGTGCGTAAACGTTGCCACACTGGGGAGACAAAGGCGGCCAGGCGTGCGTGGTGTTCGCCACCCCCGCCCTCGCGTGCTGTGCCAGCCTTCACGGGTGTTACTCGCTAACAGCACTTGCCCCGACGGTATGCTAAGGCGACAGGGGGGATCTTTGTCTTTGTGAAGGTGGGAGGGCCGCCCCTGCCTACGGTGAAGTGTCGTTGTTCCCGCGCGGCGTACACACATCCGCAGCGCCCGACGCTATTATTACACACGGCCTGGGGAGGGCAGGGAGGGAGGTTTCGTACAGTCCGTAATTTGATGGCTGGTAAAAAAAATGCTGTTTTTACCACTGTCCAGAGATGACAACGCGGCAAGTGCTTTTGTCGTCGAACGCGGACGCTGTGGTTAGCGCGCGACGGTCTTACAAATCCAGGAGTCGCCAGTTCGATTCCATCTCCCGGAGCGGCGGTTGCGTTCATTCAACAGAATACTACGATGGGCTGTGGGCAAGCTTTTACTCCGTTTGCCTTGATCGTTTTTCTTTTGGAGGGACGTATACACATATCCGTCATTTCTTCCCCCCCCCCCCCCAACCGATTTTACTGCAATAAAAGGCAATTTTTTTTTTTATAATTCATCTAAAACCTGATTTGGGTCGACCGTACCATACATGAGCGAGATGTTAACTACCTTGCTGGGTATGCAGGATGCAGGAGGTTGTGGGTTCGACACGCATATTTGGAGTTTGCGTGTTTATCTCCCCGTGGTGGTGTGGATTTTCTCCGGGTCCTCTGGTTTTTCCCTCTACATTTAGAATCAACATGCACTAGACATTTTTCCACATGATGATAAGCCACTTCGTTGAGCTATCATTTGTGATAACCAGGTTGCATCTCAAAAAGAGCTAGGCTTACTGGGCCTTACCTGGTAAAATACATTTTTTTGTTCTACTTTAGTTGATGTACACCTTTAACCACCTTACACATCAGGTTGCTGCCCGTGGTGTAATGGTCAGCGGCATTGGACTCGCAACCCAGAGTTCGTGGGTTCATATCCCATCTCCCAGCGTGGCAGCTGAAACAACAGAGTAAGTTTCTTAAACCCCCCCCCTGCCCTCCTACCACCACCATGTCCTCCGTCAGCCCAGCAGCGTGAATGGATTCACTAACATCTCATAAATCGGGAGGTGGCGTGTGTGGTGGGGGCAAAGTGGGGGTACTGTCCCACTCACTTCTAAAACATCTGGCCTGCGGAAGCCGTCTGTTCTCCTGTAGCGCGGTAGTTGCGTTTTGCGTTCCTAAAGAATGCCGCGTGATGGAAAAATCGCATTATAGTAAATATACAATACGAGGTAAAGCACAGTCCGCTATAACACGAGATGTGTACACAGGCCGAACACAGAGTGAGGCGCATGGGTAGCATCTAGCATCCAGCAGCATCCCAATGCGTCGTGCGATGCTACGTCGAGGCAGCCATACAACCGCTTAAAATCTTACTCGCGTGACGTAGTCCCCCGTTTGCTCGATTGCGTTATTTTTCCAATTCGCGTTATAAAAAATGTGTTCCCCAATACATCCATCGCGTTATATCCAATTTCGCGTGATGAAAACACACGCTATGGGAGAACAGACTGTATATTTCGTCGGCGGTGGTGTGAACAAGAAATTGCGGGGCTACACCTTTAGCAGCCTGACACAGCACACATTATTTTAGATGCCCGAGCAAGTGACAAGGTCACAAAGAGTAATTGGCCACTCTGTTTGCCTGTGGTTTGGGCTCCATAAACATACGCTTCATGTGCCGTGTGCCCCCTAAGCTCATGTACATTTATGCATTACGATCCGGGTGCTGTTGTGGTTATTGTTGTAGGTGACGCCGTGTGACACGTTTGTGTGAGTGTAGCCGCAATGGGGAATGGTAGTGCAACGGTAAGCACGCGCTGCCGCTACTAACCCGCCATAGACCCGAGTGCAATTCCCGCTCGGGGGCCAACACGGGTCAGAATTACCTGAATCGTTTCTGGACCTCCCCGAGCATCAACTCGGCCTCAAATGAGTACCTGGTGTGGGTGTGTAAACGTCGCCACTGGGGAGACCAAGACGGCCGGGCAAGGTTCTGACCACCCATCCCCTATGCATACGACAGTGCCGGCATTCACAGGTGCTGCTAGCTAACAGCACTTGCCCCAACAGTCTGTTAAGGCTATAGGGGGGGGGATCTTTGTCTTTGTTTAACCGCAAGAGTGGATTGGAATGCGTTTGCAATTCGCGAAATGACCCACTTGCCTTTTATTAACAAAATAAGTAACGTTCCTCCCACCCCCCCCGCCCATATTTGCCTCTCCACGTAAAAAATATGAACTTACATTTTTTAAAATTTAACCCACTGGCCACGCGCCTTCTTGGGGTGCATCTTATCCGCAAGCATTGGTTAAGACACACGCCAAACTCTGGACCGGTCTTAACATTCAGGGTCTTGTCAGTAGTCAGGCTTATTTGAAACATCGCTGGCAAACTGCCCCGTTTGTCTCTTGGCCCTCCTCGAATTGCCCTTTCAAATAAACGCCGCGCTTTGTATATTCAAGTCCCAACGTTTTTGTAATAACAAATACTTGAACCACGTTAAGTGTCTTTGCCAAAAATGGACGGGGAGGCTTTTTTTCTCTTTATCTGAGCTTGCCGGCTACAGGCACCGACCGGTACGGGCATTTCTGCGAGCGCACGCATGCTCCCTAGCATGTTTTCCAGGGCGAGATGCTAACCATCTCGCCTGGTATGCAGGAGATTCATGGGATCGGTCACGATCCTGACGCCTGTTGTACATTTGGATTTTGCACGTCTCGTTCTCTGTCATCATCACGGTGGCTAGGAGATGTTAACTACCTCGCCTGGTATGCAGGAGGTTGTGGGTTCGATCCCGACCCTGACGCCTGCTGCTGTATATTTGGAGTTTGCGTGTCTCTCTCTCTCATCATCATCATCACGGTGGCTAGGAGATGTTAACTACCTCTCCTGGTATACAGGAGGCTGTGGATTCGATGTTCTCCGCGTAATCGTGTGGATTTTTCTCCGTGTCCTCTGTTTTTTTCCCTCCACATTAAGAAAGGTGCGTTTAGACTTTTAGAGTATTTGGCTGCTAGAAATCTCCAAGCGATAATGGGCTATCATTTCATAGCCAGGTCGCTTCGCAGTGGGTGTTACCTGATAAAATATTAACACAATTTAAGTTTAAAAAAGAAAGATCGTTCGTTTAAATGCGGCAGCCTCTTCCAGTTGAGGTGAATTTTGTAAAAAAATCCAGATCGTGGTTTGTCTGTAACCTCAGAATCATCACCATCACCCACCGCCAGTGTTGTAACATGGCCATTTGGAGCACTCCCTGCCTACTCACAATCATCATCACCTCCGATTTGCACAGTTGGCTATGTACGAAAGGCGTTCAACATACATACACACATCAGCCATGGTCATTCCACTGCTGGATAAAAGCCTCCCACCCCCCCAAGCCACCGCCACTATTGCGACGTAGCCGTCCACCCAGCACCTGAGCACAAACCAATTTCATCGCTCCATCTCCACCTCTGTGGCCGTCCTCTCCGAAGCGTGCCACTTCTAGACAGACCGTTATAATTCCTGACACTAACTTTTCTTAATAGTTCAAATTATGTCGTTAACACAAGCTAAGCACGACAAGATCATTATCTAATCACAGGCAATTAAACAAATGACTTTGCACGTACCGGGGTGCATGCTTAACTCAAAGTGCCCTGGCATTACATCTCGTGTCACCCGTTCAATTGCCCCTGCTGGCAAGATGGCGAGCCACACGACCAAGCCTGCAAGTGGGTACGAGTCTACCGGTTGGTTGGGGCGGGGGGACGGGGTCAAAACGTCGTTACGCGGCTTTGCCCAAACAGGTAATGCGCGTGAAATTGAACAAATTTGCCAGATTTAGACTGTGACGCCAGCGCGTATGGCACTACTCCCCCAATTATAAATAACGTCATGGGGGGGGGGGGGGGGGGGCTGGCTGGCTTTTAACGTCCGGTGCGCTATCAAAGCGTTAATTTTAACAAACAAAATTCCAAACATTTTGGAGAGTGCACTTCATAATCATTTGGGAGTAAACCGGTGGTGATGTACACAGCCGGACTTTGGCACAGCAAACAGCCACAGTGGTTTAACTTCACGCGGGCACTTGCTGATGTTAGCAGCAGCACAAAAAAGTAGGTCACCTTTTATGATTATGCAAATACAATGAGGCATTTAGCAGAAACGTCCGCATTAAAGTATTCCACACGTGTATGCCTGCTACTCTCCCGCACCTCCGATTAACGGCGTTTGCTACGTGCGGCGCGAAAGAAGTTAAACATATACGCACATTAATGAATACAACGGCTGCCCACCACCCTCCCGTCTATGCAGACAGTGCGGAGCGCCATGGTGGCGAGATGTGAATTACCTCGCCTGGTAAACAGGAGGTCGTGAGTTCGATCCCGACCCTGACGCCTGCTGCTGTAAATTTGGAGTTTGCGTGTCTCTCTCTCTCTCATCATCACGGTGGCTAGGAGATGTTAACTACCTCGCCTGGTGTACAGGAGATTGTGGGTTCCATCCCGACCCTGACGCCTGCTGCTGTAAATTTGGAGTTTGCGTGTCTCTCTCTCTCTCTCATCATCACGGTGGCTAGGAGATGTTAACTACCTCGCCTGGTGTACAGGAGATTGTGGGTTCCATCCCGACCCTGACGCCTGCTGCTGTATATTTGGAGTTTGCGTGTCTCTCTCTCTCTCATCATCACGGTGGCTAGGAGATGTTAACTACCTCGCCTGGTATACAGGAGGTCGTGGGTTCGATCACGACCCTGACGCCTGCTGCTGTATATTTGGAGTTTGCGTGTCTCTCTCTCATCATCATCATCACGGTGGCTAGGAGATGTTAACTACCTCGCCTGGTATACAGGAGGTCGTGGGTTCGATCACGACCCTGACGCCTGCAGCTGTAAATTTGGAGTTTGCGTGTCTCTCCCCCTGTGGTCGGTGGTATTTTCTCCGGGGTCGTCCGGTATTTCCCTCCACATTTAGAATCATCGTGCATTTTAGAGTATTTGGCTACGGCTATAAATTTCCACGTGGTGATCAGCCACTTCGGTGAGCCATCATTTATGACAGCCAGGTCGTTTCTGAAAGACAGCTACATTGCTCAGTGGGCCCTTATCTGGTAAAATAAAAATAGCTTCGTAAATAAATTTCGATTTAAAGCTTTCGTGACTGCAGGGATTCATCTTCTTGGTTCTTTCGGTAAAGTCATGTAGAAGGAAAATAATAAAATAATAAAAATAAAACATCATAAAATACAATTCTCACGACGTTTTTCCTTCTATGTGACTTTACCGAAAGAACCAAGAAAAAAAGCTTTGTAAATAGTTAAAATATGAACATTTCCACACGTCCACATGCTTAAAGCGACCTCCGCTTTATCCGTGTCCAGTAACCTATTTGTGCAAGACTGTGTAACAGTCATTCCCTACTGATGTTCACGTATCTGACCGTCTGTATGTGTTTGGGTGATTTGTTTACCTTTCTTGTACTTTGCACGCCGATCGTGTTTTTGTATTGTTTGTTTTTGTAAGGATCTTACCCGCCCCGATTGGACATCTGTGAAAAGGAGCTTCATAGCTCATCAAGATTCCTCCAGTGTAATTAAATATTACGATTCTGTTTCACAGATTCGCCTGTATTCCTCGGCCCATCTCTGCGAGTCGGTTACGTGACATTGCACGGCACAAGCTCGGAGGGGGTCCACACGCACACCATCACAATGTGGGAAATTCTAGATTTCTGGCTCACAATTTAGCAGGAGCATTCCCATGACAAATGGCATAATACATCTCTCGTCATTTACGCTTCGAACTGGCTGTGCCAGGCAGGGTTGAGAGAATGCGTGCCCTAAAGCGCTCATGTTAAAAGCTCAGCTGTTAACGTACTGACGGCGTGGGGTGGTGGCGCAGTGGTTAGCGCACTGCATGATGAACCCAGCCCAGCGACCCGAGTTCGATTCCTGGCGACGGTTAACATCAGGTGGCAATGACAGCTGCTTTCCATCCTTCAGCATCTGCCATGGAGTGTGGCACAAGCTTCCCGTTCTTCTAAAATGCCGGAAGCCCATGCCGAGCGATGGGTAGCGTCACCAAATTGCCATCAAGTAACGCAACTCAATCACTGCTCTATCAAATGCTTCGTTCATCGTGTGAGCGGGTAGTTGCGTGACCAAGGCTGTTCACAGGATTGTACTGAACAATCGGAGCGTGCAAATGTTCACGTTGTTGAAATGTCACTTACAAGTCGCTGAGCAGATCTATTCTCGAAAGTAGTCAGCCTCCATGTGAAAACGGTTGTGGAATTGCTCGCGACCAATTGCAGAGACGTCCAAATATAAGCGATTCAGTTGCACATGACTAGGTTGCCAAATTTACACATCTCTTCTCATCCTTCTGCAGCCTTCTGCCCAGATGGCGAATATTAAACTACCGTGCCGCATGTTAAATGTAACGGCGTGATGGTAAATGTTTCACTCGACTGAAAACGCTTCAAAAATGTTTCAGAAATAGAGCTGACAAATATGTTCTGACAATTAAATAAAAAGTTAATCATCTAAAGTTTGCAACACACACAGTTTTACCGGTAACTAAACTAAAAACTAAACTTTTTTTTACTTTACCAGGTAAGGTCCACTAAACTAGGCAGCTCTTTTTCAGAAGCGACCTGGCTATCACAAATGAGAGCCCAACGAAGAAGTGGCTTATCATCACGTGGAAACGTATAGCAGCCAAATACTCGAAACGCAAGTTTCTAAATGTGTATGGGTAAACCGGAGAACCCGGATAAATATCCACATACACGACCATGGGGAGAACATGCAAACTCCAAATATACAGGTGTCAGGGTTGGGATGGAACACACGACCTGCTATATACCAGGTGAGGTAATTCACATCTCGCCAACTACCAGATGGAGAGAGAGCGAATGATTCAGCGGTGCGAGATGCCAGACAAGAGAGAGAGGGGCAAGCCAGAACCTTCAACAATTGCCCAAGGTCTGGGGTACTATAATTGCGTACGTTTGAGTAGCTCCATGAATGAGTGGTTATAAACGTGGGGGATAACCCGTGTGTGTACTCGGAGAGTGCCATAGATGCACGAGGGGTGTACCTCGCACAGATGGAACCTATTCCCCCGCTTGTACCCTGGCAAGCCAGATGGCAACCAATGCCCACAGGGAGGGAAAGAGTTTCACAAAAGGGGCACTGCAGTGGCGAGATGTTAACTCCCTCGCCTGGTATACAGTAGGTCGTAGGTTCCATCCCCACCCTGACGCCTGCTGTATATTTGGAGTTTGCGTGTCTCTCTCTTTCCCCGTCGTCGCGTGCATTTTTCTCTGGGTCCTCTGGTTTTTCCCTCCACAGTTAGAATCACAACGTGCACATTCCGAGCGTTTGGCTGCTATACATTTGCACACGATGAGAAGCCAACTTCGTTGAGCTATCAATTGTGATGGCCAGGTTACTTCTGAAAAAAAATGAGCCACTTCAAAGCCTTACCTGGTAAAATAAAAAAAATACAAAGAGTTAACATCCCACCACCGCGGCTCTCCACGTGTCACTCACGCTTTGTTTACATTTGCAGAGCACATTTATAGAAGGGCGTGACATTTTATTGCCTGTTACGCTGCGTCTAGTGCTATTTAACAAATAGGTGAACTGGCCACTTTATTGCAGTGCAGCGGCGTATGCGACCGGAACATATATTTTTTGAAATGCTCGTAAAACACGTTTCTGTCCTCGTCAATTCACGGCTCGATCGGAGGACCTCCCCCTTGCAACCACGTTGGCCGTGCGGGTTGTTTGACCACACCTCGCCACGATGGACATCGTTGCTGGTGAAGGCGGTTTTGGGTGCCAAAACTGCCTTTGGTGGTGAGATGTTAACTCCTGTGTCTGGTATACAGGAGGTCGTGCGTTCGATCCCGACCCTGACATTTGCATGGCTCTCCCCTCATGGTCAGGTGGATTTTTCCCCGCGTCCTCCAGTTTTTCCCCCCACATTTAGAAACAATGCGTTTCGAATATTTGGCTACTGCTATACATTTTCACGTGATCAGCCACGTTGTTGAGCTATCATTTACGGCCAGATCGCTTCTAAAAAAGAGCTATATAGCTCAGTGGTCCCTTAACTGGTAAAATAAAAGGTTTTTTTCGCCGGTGATGTTAGCCATGGTCAGGAATCAAACTGAGGCTATCGGGTTTGTGATGCAGTGTGCTAAAACTACTGAGCTCCACCCCTGCCTGTGTATAATTTGTACACTTACTCTGCTTTGGAATTTTTTAAAGGGGGCAAGCAATGCCACGGCCACACCACCCTCTGATTTATAAACGCTGCTATTGGGTACAGAGCTGGTGACTTTTGCTGCACATTTAGTGATGCGGCACTGTAGAGGCAAGCGTTGGTGGATTACAAATTCCTTTTACCCCCCCCCTCTAACCATGGGCATCGAGATGGCTACCATGTGGATTATGTTGACAGCACAGCAAGCGGGATTAATTTCACCTCTGTGGCGAGAATCAGAATCTTTTTCATCATGTTGAAATCTGATGAGCTACGAAGCTTTCTTTCACGGCTGTTCGGCAGTTATCTCCCTCGCCTGGTATAGAGGAGGTCGTGGGTTCGATCCTGACCCTGACACCTGCTGTATTTTTCGGGTTTGCATCTCTCTCTCTTCCCGTGGTGGCGTGGATTTTTCTCCGGGTCCTCCGGTTTTTACCTCCACATTGAGAATTAACATCATGCGTTTCGAATATCTGGCTGCTGCAATACAATTTGCACACGATAAGCCACGTCGCCGAGCTATATCATTGGTGTTAGGCAGGACCCTTCTGAAAGAGAACCACATAGCTTAGTGGGCTTTACCTGGTAAAAAATAAATGTATACAGGGGGATTGAGTCTTACCCCTCCCCCGCCTTCTCGCACACTTGGTTTTCTCCAGGCACTCCGGTTTCCTCCCTCATATACAATTAATGGAGTTGGCCAAACATCCCATTACAGGATCACGAAGCTTGGGCAATAGTGTAGTTGCCACTGGTTCTGGCCGCCTCTCACCTCAATCTGCGGTTTTTCCCGCACCTCCGTAAAAAAGTAAAAACGAGATAAAGAATGCGCGCGTTACAAATTCCACGGAGATTTAAGATGCGATTTGCACGAAAGATGCTTTACAAGAATAAAGCGTTACTATTTTTTACGACTCTGAACAATGATGCCGGTGAATATTTGGCAACGCCACCCAATGGGGATGATGTACCACGGCAAACGGATTTAATGAGCAGACGATTATTACGCTGTAACACTCTTCGCTCTTCGTGTGCCCCTGCCAACATTCGAGCCACTTTACGAGTGAACTGCCACGCTATAAAGGGACGGCAAAGAGCCAATTATGTTCCAGAGCACTTTAAAAAAAAAGGCAACTGACCTACGTATGCTGAACTTGTGTCGCACCGTGCGCAGCCAACCGCCCTAATCAGAGGTGCGGGGAGGGGAAGTACAAACTAAACACAACAAGCAATTCTAACGAAATGAGTTTTAAATCTAGATGATGATTTCAAAGCACATCGCTCCAGTGGCTTCCTAATATCGGAAGGAAGAGCGTTCCAGATGGCCGCAGGGGCGCGTCTTAAAGCACAAGATGCAGTGAACGGTCTTCGTTCGATGGCTTAGCCAAAAGCCGCCGATGCTGCGAGGATGAGCGAGAATAAGTATAACCCGTAAAAACGAAGTTTTTCACTATAAATCCTTTATATGCGTGGCAGCGAACTTAATATAAAGGATTTAAAAATATATTCGCCTGTGGAGGACGCGGGGATCGATCCCGCGACCTTTGGCATGGGCAGCGAGGGCGCTACCAACTGCGCTACTCCGCCACGGCCTGTGGAGGGGTTACGCTCTGGGCTCTTACACTGTGCGTTCTATTTGAATATATGTAAAATAATTTTCTTTTGCCTAAAAAGTGTAAAATGTTGGGAATTTTTTTTCACGAACATTAATTGTCTCGCACAACGAGTCTGTGTGGAAAATGTCAGCTCGATTGGATCACGGGAAGTGGGTTAAAAAACGACCGAAAGATTTGCACGGTCGTAAGCAAGCAAGCAAGCACGCAAGCAAGCACGCAAGCACGCAAGCACGCACGCAAGCAAGCACGCAAGCAAGCAAGCGAACTTAATATAAAGGATTTAAAAAAGGGCAAGGGTGCATCCCCTGCAATTGCTTCCTCATTTCACTGCTGGAGGTAGAGCCTCCACACAAGGGAGCGCGACAGAATTTTGGCCTACTCTTCCACAATGGCCAAACATTTTGGAAGAAGTGGCAGTAGCCCACTCTTTACTCCAACAACAACCGCCATTCGCCACTAAGTGGCGGTGACGTCAACACGACGCTTGTGCCAGGCTATGTGCACCTTGAGGCCAAGTGAAGTGTCGCACGCCCGCTGATAGGAGGTCACGTGGCAGGGTCGACTGACCGAGATGACTGGCTGATGCACCACCTGTGCCCCATACTGTGCCACCACCACCACCACACGCGACCTACCGATCGACTCCACCGTGGTGAAGCCAGTTACGCTGTTGGGTGGGACAAAGGGCTGCAAAAGGTGGAGCAGGATGGACTTTTCCTTTCCCGCACCTCCGATTAGCACAGTTGGCTATGTACCGGGATTCGATCACAACCCTGACGCCTGTATATTTGGGGTTTGCATGTTCTCCCTGTGGTAGTGTGGATTTTTTTTTTTCCGAGTCCTCCGGTTTTTCCCTCCATGTTTTGAAGTATGCATCATTTGCGGCCAGGTCGCTTCTGAAAAATAAGTTTACAGGAAAACCTTGGATTGCGAGTAACTTGCTCTGCGAGTGTTTTGCAAGACGAGCAAAATTTTTAAATAAATATTAATTTGATAAACGGGCGAGGTCTTGCAACACGAGTAGTACGTGCATACGCTTTGTCTGCCGAGCGTCACGTGATCACAACTGACATACGAGTGCTTTGGATTACAAACACGTTTCCGGAACGAATTATGCTCGCAATCCAAGGTTTTACTGTATACCTCAATGGGCTTCTTCTGCGAGGATGGTGATGGTTTAGTTTCATTTGTATGTGTTTGGGTGATTTGTTTATCTTTCTTGAATTTTGCTCTACTATCATGTTTTTGTATTGTTTGTTGTTGTAACGTTCTTACCCTGTGGATATCTGTGAAAAAGAGGTTTATAGCTCATCGGATTCCACCAGTATAAATACATATTCTGATTCTGTTTGGAATTGCAATCCCAGAGGTCGCTCACCGGGTCATGTCATCCACTCTTTAAAATGTATTTGCAGTGGGCAAATACACAGTGCATCTCTAGAAGCTACGTGTAATAACACCAGTCAAAGGCTAATAACGTATTAAAATAAATATCAAACAAGGTTTTTAAAACACACACACACACTGTCAAATAACAATAAAGGGTTTGAGAATTATTACACAAGCTCATTGCCCCCTTTGCCTGCAACACAGCCCCAAAAGTGCAATGGAGTGCCCTTGCTCATAATAACATCTGGTAATCCAGCGGCAATTGTTCAATAAGCCTGCCTCTGCTGAGGAGGCCCAGAGGGGTCGAAGCCGGTCCAGAGTTGTCAAACAAATGCTCATTGATTTTTCGATTTAAAGCTTTCGTGACTGCAGGGATTCATCTTCTTGGTTCTTTCGGTAAAGTCACGTAGAATGGCATAATGACTTTAAACCCCCCGCCAAACCTCCTACGCATTTCACAAGTAGTACTAATCGCATATCTGCATTTCCCATAAATATGCTAAATTCCTCTTGATATGCAAATTATTGTCAAGGCGCTCTTCCCCCCTCCATCCCAGCTTAAATAGTCGCTCCAAGCCTGGGGTGTGTCATTCAGACTGTCTTCTCGGCAGACCTGTTCTCCACCTGAGGACGGCTGCTTGCGTTGTGGCCGAAACGTCGTGAGAATGATTTTATGTTTTATTTTTATTATTTTGTTATTTCCATTCTACGTGACTTAACCGAAAAAACCAAGAAGATAAATGCTCATTGATAATAAAGGCTTTTGGGTTAGATCGCGTAAGTATAAATGCGTTGCAATCCTCCACCACCCGACACGGCCATTCAGTAAAAAATGTGTCACGGTAACAAAACGCCAATTGGTCTCTTCTTCAGCCCACCGGTGTGTTTCAAGAGTCAATCCACAACATTTCGAATTTGAGTACGACGTTTCGCTGGTAATTAAATCCAGCATCTTCAGGCGATTTACTGATTGGCCTAGTCGGGTGGTGGAGGGTTGCAACACATTTATACTTACGTGATCTAACCCAAAAAGCCTTTATTACGAATAATACTTGTTGCGAAAGCCTACGTGTTCAAATGCTCATTGATAATATGGATCTGGAAAGCCAATTGTTAATATTAAGAATAGGTTTTGTCCTTTCTGGCAATGAAACAGGAGTTGTGTTAAGATGTTCAAACACCAAATAGAAACCTTTTGCAAGGCATCAAGTCTGCATTAACCACACAAACAAACATGCCCTGATAATGTTTGCATGTTTAGCCACGAAGTACTTGTGGTTAATGCGGATGCCTTGCAAAACGTCTCTGGCGGTCACATTAACTACCATTTTATTTGTTTGTCATGTGCAAATACCCATTGTATATTCTAGACAATACGTGTGACTCAAGCCATGAACACCAGAGGTGATTTCGTTTTTTTTGTTTTAGCAGGTTAAGGGCTCACTGAGCTATATCGATCTTTTTCAGAAGCGACCTGGCAATAACAAATGATAGCTCAACGAAGTGGCTTATCAAATTAACTTTTAAAACAGCCAAACACTCTAAAATGCACCTTGATTTCTAAACGTGGAGGGAAAAACCTGGAGGACCCGGAGAAAAAATCACCCAATAATGGGGAGAACGTGCAAACTCCAAATATACTTCATAATAAACGTTTTTGGGTTAGATGGCGTCATTTATAAATGTGTTGTAACCCTCCACCACCCGACACGGCCAATCAGTAAATCGCCCGAAGATGCTGGATATAATTACCAGCGAAACGTCGTACAACTCAAAAATTTAAAATGTTGTGGATTCACTCTTCAACACACCGGTGGGCTAAAGTAGTGAACTATTTGTCTTTTGTCAACGTGACACTTTTTTACTGATTGGCCGTGTCGGGTGGTGGAGGGTTACGACACATTTATAAATCACGCGAATTAACCCAAAAACGTTTATTATGAATAATATTCTTCTTGGTTCTTTCGGTAAAGTCACGTAGAAGGAAAATAATAAAATAATAAAAATAAAACATAATAAAATAATTCTCACGACGTTTCGGCCACAACGCAAGCAGGTGGAGAACGTCGTGAGAATTATTTTATTATGTTTTATTTTTATTATTTTATTATTTTCCTTCTACGTGACTTTACCGAAAGAACCAAGAAGATGAATCCCTGCAGTCACGAAAGCTTTAAATCGAAATGAATATTGGTCGCGAAAGCCTACGTCCAAATGTACAGGCATCATGGTCGGGATTGAACCCACGACCTCCTGTATGCCAGACAAGGGAGATACCATCTCGCCACCATGGCACCCCTTTAAGTGTGGAGACAGAGCAGAACTCTCCACTTGTATATGCTTCGCTATTTCTCAGGTACAAGAGTTTGCCTAGGTGTAATTCCTTACATTCTTTATTCGGCTTAACCAGGCTTATCACAAGACTTACATCAACACATGAGTAATAAAAAAAAAACCTCTGAGCAACAATGAACGTTGATCAGACGTTAGGATTAAACCCCCCAGCTGTGAGCCACTGTAACAATGCATTGCATCAAGTGTATCACCGCACCCAAATAATACAATCATATTCACCATTATTATTATTATTAAACTTGAGCAGCAGTGCAGCACAGTGCGTCCTCCACATCAATAAGGGCCTGGGTTCGATTCTCAACTCGGGCACCTTTCTGTGTTGGAGTTTGTATGCTGTCTCTCTCTTGGCCCCACTTTTGCATGGGGTTTCTTCTGAGTTCTCTGGTCTCCTCCCATAGCCATTTGTTTTTAAAACCATCACACAATGAAACTGGCATAGGCCCAAAACATCCCAACGGGCGAAAAATTACTTGCGAATTACTCATTTGGGACAACACAGGAAGCAGCAGCAGTAACAGCAGCAGCAGCAGCTAAATCTCACACCCTTACTGCGAAAAACTTAGCAGGACCCTCCTGCAAAAGTCTCGAGAATCAGCGAGGCTTTCCTGGGCAAACGTGCATCATCAATAATAGCGTAAATGCGTGTCGTTAAACACACCACCACCACCACCCAGACACAGCCAATTAGTAAGGTTTAGTCGCCTAAGCAAAACGTGCGCAATTACAGGTAGTCCCCTACATACGATGTGGATGCGTTACGATGACCCCATCGCAAGTCAAAAATATCGTAAGTAGTAGATGGCCTAGCCTACCCAGGAGCCTTAAAGAATGGTGATAATTTAGCAGAACAGAGTAATTTACAGTACCGGACTGTATGAACTATTTCCATTATGTATTTATTAATGATTAATTACAATACTGCACAGCGTCCCAACGTACAGTATCGTACCTCGTACGCTGCTGCGTTTGCCTGCTGCGCGAAATTAAAAATATTTTACAATTTTGTCGTATCGCTACCGCCATCGTAAGAGCGAAATATCGTCAGTCGGACCATCGTAACTCGGGGACTATCTGTAGTTACTAGTTCAGCACACCTGGTAAGAGTAAATCCACTACAACATTTATCATTCGAGTACCGTGACGTTTTAGTGGTAATTAAAACCAACTTCATAAGACAATAACCAATTCTGATTCTTTCTGGAATTAGCAAGACATTTATATTCACGCAATCGAACCAAAAAAAACCCTCTATTATGGATGATATTGGTTGCGAAAGCCTACGTGTTACGTGTCATCAAAATAATAACAATACCGTCACTCCTGATTTAATGCGATAGATACGTTCCTGACAAGTTCCACGTGAAGTGGGGAATTACCGAGTTACCGAGTCACGTTTGCACCGTAAACTCAGCCTGCAGTCATTCCCACGGTGGGACGGAGAACTGAGATAAGGGTACGTGCCACTACGTTGCTCTACTGTATCACTCCGTGTGCTCCCATTCCACTCAGCCGCGCGGCTCAAGAAAGTAGTTCGCCGTCGACGGCTCAGAAACCGCGTGAGAACGGTGCGCGCGTTTCTTGTCGTGTGAAAAGTATTCCCGAACGGACGAACCCACGTTGCAGCAAAAAGGAGGTCGGGTAAACGCCACGCGTTAAGCGAATAGTTGCCGGAGAGTCTGTTCTCCTATAAGGCTGCGTGTTTTCAAAACGTGAATTGCATATAACGTGATGAATGTATTTGGGAACACGTTAATTTTTAAATAGCGCGCCATCGAGTGAGCAAAACTACGTCGCGCGAGGAGGAAGAAGCGGTAGCGTCGTCGCACAAGGCGGGATGCTGCTGGATGCTTTTAGGCGCCACCCACGCGCCTCAGTCTTTGTTCGGCCTGCGTACGCATCTCACGCATTATCGCGGACGGACCGTGCTTTACCCCCCTACGTTATATATTATTCATTATAACGCGATTTTTCCACAACGCGGCATTCTTGAGGAACGCAACTACCGCCGCATTATAGAACAGACTGTAGGCCGAAATACTCCACAAATCCACCGTGCGATGTCTCCAAAGTGTCGAGGGCAACCGCGTTGACATTGTCCCCACATACACCTCTGCCGGTCGGGAGGTAATCAAGCGGGGGGGGAGGGGGCACATGCTTTAATTTGCATAAACACTCCCAAGGACGCCCGAGGGAGAATTTGCACACCAGATGAGGGACACATTTGCGAGGCAAAGCAAAAACGTTTTGTAGGGCGGGCGGGCGCTGGCACGGCAGCCTGCGTCAAGAACCACCGGCACCAGCAGAAGCTTGTACAGCTTTAATGCCACCGTCGATATTTATCGAACCGTTCTGTCGAATTTGCAAAAGCGGTTCTTAAAAGAAAATAAAGTGCCACCCGCAGATGCGGAATTCGCCGAGGCAAAAAGAGCAGCACCTGCAATTTGCGTGGTCACGCTACTGGTGGCGAAAGGTGCTAGACTGGAGGAAGCTCTACAGCGGGTGGCGCCAAGGTGGTTAGGAGATGTCCACTACCTCGTCTGGTATACAGGAGGTCATGGGTTCGATCCCGACCTGAACGCCTGCCCTATATAGTATTTAGAGTTTGCGTGTCCCTCTCTCTCCCCGTTATCGTGTGGATTTTTTTCTGGGTCCTATGGTTTTTTCCTCCAAATTTAGAATCAACATCATGCTGCTATGCTTTAAGAGTATTTGGCTTCTATGAATTTGCACATGAGCCAATTCGTTGAGCTATCATTTGTGGCCAGGCCACTTCTGAAAAACAGCTATATAGCTCAGTCGGCCTGACCTGGTAAAATACAAATAGTTTACAATATAGTTTTCAAAGGGCCCCTCAAGACGGTGCTTTGGCCTACTCTTCCACGCTGACCAGATGTCTCGGAAGAGGCAAGAGGACCCACACGTTACCCCACGCACGCAACGTGCCGATCGACTAACCAAGAGGCAATGGGTGGGTAGGGAATTAAAAAAACTGGCTCCATCGTTTCCACGGCTGCAATGGTTAGAACACTGGGACTTGCAATCCAGAGGTCGCTGGCCGACCACATTAACTACCGTTTAATTTGCTTGTCATGTGCATGTAAACAATGCATCTCTAGACAATGTGTATGTGACTCGAGCCATAACACCAGAAGTGATATCGTAATTTTTATTGCACCGGGTAAGGCCCATTGAGCAATATATAGATATTTTTCATAAGCGGCCTGGCTGTCACAAATGATAGCTCAACTTAGTGGCTCATCATCGTGTGGATTATTATTGCAGCCAATTACTCGAAACTCATGATGCTGATTATAAACATGGTGAGAAAAACCTGAGGACCCCAAGAAAAATCCACGTGACCACGAGGCGAGAGACATGCGAACTCCAAATATACAGCAGGCGTTAAGGTAGGAGTCAGGATCGAACACAAACCCTCCTGCATACCAGGCGAGGGAGATAACTACCGAACATCTGTGAAAACAACTGGACATCTGAGAAAAAGAGCTTCATAGCTCATCGGATTTCTCCAAGATATATATAGATTCTGATAAAAATAAGAATCAGACTCTCGCCACCGAGGTGAAATTAAACCCGCTTTCTGTATTGCCACCATACCCATGGCCATAAGCCACCAGGTGGTCATCTCGATACCCATGGTTAAGGGGGTGGGCGGGGGTAAAAGGAATTTGTGATCTACCAATGCTTACCTCCACAGCGTTGCATTACCAGATGTGCAGCAAAAGTCAACAGCGCTTGACTTCATAACGGCATGATAATTCAGAGTGTGTATGGACGTGGCTTTGATTGCCCCTTTCAAAATTCCACAGCAAAGCGAGTGTGGAAATTACGCACAGAGGCGGGAGGAGGGAAGGGAAAAGTGAACTGATGTGACGACCTCTGGATTGCAAGTCCGATTGGCTAACCATTACATCGCGGTCGTCACCGCACACACGCGTATGGCGTAATCAGAACGTCGGTGACCGCGTTCAAACCACAATGCGGAAGTTTTACGAGGTATGTGGGCCGGAGCGAAAGGCAATACGGAAACCCACGCGAAGCCCCTTTAAAAAGCAGGCAGGGCCGGTCTGGTCTTATCGCAACGCCACCACCACCACAGTCTGTCACCCGTCGTATCAATACGAGTTCAGGGCAGGCTTTGTGGTTGTGAGCTGGGTTCGGCGGGCGAATGACATTGTACTGGCACGCAGGCAAGGGCCCTCTCTTGCGTACACTACCCTGGAGAAAACTACTTTTGCCCATCGTCACGTACACGTGTGCGCGTACCGATTGGTTCACGTCCGACCGACTTTTTACGAGTTACAATAATTAATGGTAATTCAGAGAATTCGGGACTCGTGACGTTGAAGAAAGGCGCCGTGTTTCACATGGTCCCTGCAGGAGTTTCACGACAGCGGGTGAACGTAGCTACGCGAGATCCCAAATGGGCACCATGGTGGCGAGGTGTTGAATACCTCGCCTGGTATCAGAATATTTATTCATACTGGAGGAATCTGATGAGCGAAAAAGCTCTTCTTCCCAGATGTCCAGTAGGGGCAGGTAAGAACGTTACAAGCACAAACAATAGAAAACACGATCGTGGTGCAAAGTACAAGAAAGGTAAACAAATCACTCAAGCACATACAAATAAAACTAAACCATTCCCATCCTACCAGGCAAACACACACTAAGAAATGTACTTATTGTTCAGAAGCAACCTGTCAACAAATGATAGCTCAACAAAGTGGATAATACAGGTCGTGCGTTCGATCCTGACCCTGACGCTTGCTGTATATTTAGAGTTTGCATGTCTCTCTCTCTCTCTCCGTGGTCGCGTGGAATTTTCTCCGGGTCCTCCGGTTTTCCCCTCCACGTTTAGAATCAACAGGCGTTTTAGAGTATTTGGCTGCTATAAATTTCCACGAGCCACTTCGTTGAGCTATCATTTGTGATATCCAGGTCGCGTCTCAGTAGGCCTTACCGGGTAAAATAAACATAGAAGTAATTCAGTAATTTCCTGTGTAATTTTTTTCAACTTGGAAAATTCAGACGGTGACGCCGGCACGCAACAGCCTACCCATTTCGAAACGAGGTGACGGGATATTTTAAAGTCCACCGTGAAGCAGATTGCGCGTAGTATTTCACGGTGATGGTGGTTGAACAACAGTGTGGACAAGACGAAAAAGTCACAGGACCTGCAACACCGTGGGACGTGGTGATGGATGGGCGACGTGGCGACTGACCGCCAGCGAGCGAGCGAAAGAATCCTGAGCGGGTGCTCGCTCATCAATCAACCCCCGACCGCTTTACGTTTCTACGGGAAGAAAATAAATGAGTAGAAGCCGGTTTGTTTTTACTAAGTGACTCCGGCACCTCACGGTTGTTGTTAAGCACGTGGCCCTGGGGGAGCCACACGTACCACGTGACCTATCAGACAAAGATCCCCCGTATAGCCTTCATAGACTTCTGAGGAAGGGGCCGTTAGCGAGCACCTGCGAAGGCCGTGCAGTACTAGGGTACGCCCAGAACCAGTTCAGACAATCTAAGAAATATATAAATATTCAAATATATTTTCATTCATATATGTTACATCTATACCTATTCATGATATATTTATTTACATATACCAACATTTATAGATGGTAATACCCCGATTTACGTCTGCCCCTGTTATGTCGTTTCGCAAACACGTCTTCACTTTATTATGAACACCGCTGCACGATTTGCGTCGCCTCATCCCCCACACACACTCACGTCGCTGACGGAATTGTCCGTCCTCTCTCATTATCCGTCGCCTCTCAGCCTTCCAGTACGACTACCACCCACTACTACCACCACCACCCACTGCTCCCCTGTAAATTGCTTTGATTGATGTCGTTTCCATATTCGTCGCACCTTTCATGAACGCAT
Organism: Lampetra fluviatilis; assembly: GCF_964198595.1. NCBI lineage: Eukaryota > Metazoa > Chordata > Hyperoartia > Petromyzontiformes > Petromyzontidae > Lampetra > Lampetra fluviatilis. The sequence goes on from NC_136331.1 coordinate 3,399,958, forward strand.
ACCCCCCACCCCATGACGTAAACTGGGGTATTACAGTACTAAATGTATATTTACTATATACAGTATTTCGTCTTTTGTACTGGACGTCTTCACGCATGTAATAGGCTATGTGCTTCCGGTCAGAGGGGGGGCACGGTGGCGAGAAGTTAACTGCCTCGCCTGGTATACAGAAGGTTGTGGGTTCGATCCCGACCCTGACGCCTGCTGTACACAGTATTTGGAGTTTGCGTGTTTCCTCTCTCGCGGGTCCTCCGGTTTTTCCCTCAACATTTGAGAATCAAAATCACGTGATTAGAGTATTTGGCTGCTATAAATTTACACACGATGATAAGCCACTTCGTTGGGCTATCATTTGTGATAGCCAGGTCGCTCCTGAAAAAGAGCTATATAGTTCAGTGGGCCTTACCTGGTCAAATAAAAAAAAATAGTTCATATAGTTTAGTTTACATGGTACGTGTGGCTCCCTAGGTACATGGGCTGAAGAACCACCAACTTGTGGTTTATGAGCCACAAAGTCTTATGAAAGTTTGTATGAAAAAAAAGTGTGTAGTCCACTGGCTTTATCTGCACAACGTTGTTTAATCGACCGTTTAACTCACGCGCATTGACCAGCATGGTGAAGTAAAGTCAAACAACACCCCATGACGACAGAGTGTGCGGGAGGAGGCATTCATCTAGCAGTGGATTGGCAAAGGGGACAACAATTATCGTTCATTATCGTCAGTCATGATCAATCCATTGCTAGACCTTCCCAGGTCACCATGATCATCATCTCAAGAGTCTTGCGATGCAGCAAACCATCTCGTACCTTCACAGGTACGCTTGCGATGAGCACGGTTGGCTCCAATTGCTCGATGAACGCCTACCCATGCTGTGTCGGTATGCCGGGAGACAGTTTGACCATACTTCACCACATTGGTAAGTGCAGGTTGATGAAGGGAGCTGCTCAGCACTCGTTTCAGGTATCACCCTCCACTCAAGTTTTCCACGGTCAAAGAAATTAACTCGGGCAAACCACTGTGCCACCACTCCACCCTACATTCCCATATCTACTCAACTTCCTTATCAGCTCGGGCATTATCTGCATTTGTTTCAGTACAATTCGCTGAAAAGGCACTAAAACTTATTTTAAGATCTTATTCGCAACTAGTACAACTACCTTCCCACATTAAATCACAAGTGGCTGCTCTTACTACATCGCTCATAACATGAGGGTTACCAAGTGGTGTTGCTCTGAGCCAATAACACTGCTGATGAGATCAAATAAAGTTAAATCAGTCCAAGGTTGCATATATAAATACAAACGACTGGACGGTTGGGGCTCAAGACAACTGGTCAAGATTCTGATCTGTATGTTGAACTTCTTTCGCACGATACGCAAGCCAACCGCGCTAATCGGAGGTGTTTAGACGCACTGTGCGATTTAGTCATGAGCACACCCACCTTATTAGTAAAGAATGACACAAGCACACCCTACCTCTCCTTGCCTCCCTCCTAAGAGACGACGCATCTTGATGGATTCTGACCCGGTTGAACAAAGGGAATGGTACAGCACCCCCCGCGCCCCCCTCTGAGAGGGTATTTTGGCGTCCTCTTCCACGCTGACCAAACGTCTTGGAAGAGGTGGGCGAACCCACACTTTAACACACCACCACATACAACCTGCCCATTAACTGCGGTGCAACCGATTCATACCCGCTGGGTGGACAACAGAGGGAAGGAGGGGAAAACCCAAGAAACGTTTGAGTCACCTGCTGTGCCTGGAGATTGAATCGAAACGATGACACCTGGAATTGCAGTTCCCGTGTGCTCTACCATCACTCCGTGGTGGCGAGATGTTAACTACTTTGCCTGGTATGCAGGAAGTCGTGGGTTCGATCCAGACCCCGACGTCTGTATATTTGGAGCTTGCGTGTGTCGCTCTCCCTGTGGTGGAGTGGATCTGTCTCCGGGGTCCTCCGGTTTTTCCCCTCCACATTTAGAATTGACGCGCGTTCAGAGTATTTGGCCGCTTCCAATTGCCCTGTGATAAGCCACTTCATTTGCAACGGCCACGCCGCTTCTGAAAAAGATGTCAGTGGGACCTTACTGGTCAAATTAAAATACAGTAGTTCATAATTTCACTCCACGGAAGCAAGAAAAGGACACAGCTTTTACCGTGACCTGCCATCGCTAAGCCCACCATTGCTAATGCAGCTTATTCGTCGTGTATGCACCCCGGGGGGGCCCTCAACGTCCACGTGATCTGCCGGAGCCCAATTATCCTGGGAGAACGTTCGCTCGCTGGCTGGCTCACCGGCTGGCTCGGTCGCGTCAAGTTCAAGCGTCGTCACACGGGGTCGCGGGTTCGCTGGGGCGCTCGCTCTGCAATTCGCGGACTTTGGGACAAATCGTAAACGGCGAGCAAAGTACCGCGCTGCAAAACTGGGCGCCGCAATTTACCACCCCCCGCCCCGTACCCTGCACAACAATTGCGATCCAATAAATTCTTGCCATTCAAGGTTTTGAAGGTCGGTTAAATCATTGGTTACTTTGTCGGCGATGAGATTTCCCTCCCAAATTTGAACCCGGCCGAGCCATCGGCTGTCACGTCGCGAAACGAAGAATCCATTCTCAGACGCGAAAGAAGTTTTACGTATGCACGTATATTCGGAACTCTCGCAGAGTAGCATCAGCTCTTCGTGTTGAACAACAGCCCACGGAAGAGGATATGCCGGAGCTACCTCCGACATCTCTCCCTATTACCTCTGGACCACACACGGGACACTTTCCCCACTCAATCTGCATCCGAGAATTGCTTTTATTTTTTAAACATTGTCGGGAATATAGCAGTTACCAGTGGCAGGACAGGTCAAAAACACCCTATAATGTAAACATAACGATTGTAAAACAGAGATTGCGCATGCGCGAATCGATGTGTGAATAGCAAACCAGAGGAATCCGTGGTGCTGGCCATATTATTTATTATTCATGTCAACTGGGCAGCGGAAGTTTTGATGACGGACGGTCAAGACTGCTGACAAGGTGGTAGCCAAGAGGGATGACACATCTGAGAGGACGTCTACCAGAGCTGGGTGGAATGTTACATCAAAGAATCATCAGAATCTTTATTTATACTCGAGGAATCTGATGAGCTATGAAGCTCTTTTCACAAGATGTCCAGTATAGCAAGAGGTGGCAGTGGCTTGGAGGCCTTCATCCAGCAGCGAATTGACCGTGGCCGATGAGAATGACGAGTCGGCAGGAAGGGCTCCAAGTGGCCATTGCTACAGTGCTTAGTCAGCAACGGCACTGGAATCTTTGCGTTTGAATATGGGCAGCCAGCCGTGACTAAACCAGGTTGTCATGTTCAGCAAGTTCTATAGAAAAACCCTCGTCAGAAATGTCTGCACACCAAAAAAAAACCCACATTATTTTGTCTTTTGCATTTAATTTGTGCCAGTTCGCCGCCTTGAGGGTCGCATGGCCACAAACATAATGGTGATTACTTACCCCCAAGAAAAACCTCGAAGAGTCTCAAGATTTAATTCAAGAGGGCACTGCCAGATTGAAATCGTTTGGCCAAATCCATAAGCGTTTTTGCTTTTGTGTACACGAGGAAAAGGGAGGACACTCAAAGTTCCACACAGATGGATTAAATAATCCACTGTCCTTCACAGAGGTTTTTTGGGTTAGATCGCGTAAATATAAAAGTGTCGTTAAACCCGCCACCACCCGATACAGCCAATTAGTAAGGTTTGTCACGAAACTAAACGTGCAAATTCATTACTAGTTCCGCAAACCGGTGTGTTGGAAAGTAAACCCACAAAATGATGCTGGTTGTAATTCCAACCAGCATCATAAGGCCAGAGATGTGGAGAAATCCTCCTCCTGTTTCGGTCTTAAATAGAGGAATAAATGTCCTACTTTAGTATCCGGACAATCTCGCTGCCCACACCCACACGACACAATCTGGCATTGCCAAGCAATTCACCCTTGCAAGCACTGACCAGGCTCAAAAAAAATCTGCTGAGCTTGCCCGAGGGCCGACAGTCTGGACACATTCAGGGCAACTTGGTTGTAAGCCTCTGAACAGTGAACGGATGAGTAATGCACTCCGAAGTCGACTTCGGAAGAAGGCTGTATGTACGATAGGAGCGATGGTTACGCGACTGCGATAAATATTTCAGGATGGGCCGCCCGTGTCTTGTTCAAAGTGGATGCGCCGACGTTTCGCTTGAGATGCCGGTAGCTTTTTCAGGAACCGAGCTTTTGGGACGAAACTTCAGGCAACCGTACTGGTACGCACGCAATAACAACCCCAAGACACAATCAGAACGCTGCACAACAAAAACCGCGACATCCCGAGAGCTGGTGACAGCCATTGATTGAGATTGCACCAGTGGGGATAATTTTTCCATGAAAACAACCAACACCTCCTCCTCCTCCACCGACTGAGACTTTCAGGAAATCAAAAAGACGAATCGCCTCAATCCTTGACTTAAGAGATGTCACACGTCTGGGACATATTTGACATTACGGGAAACGACAAATAATTATAATCATCATCATGTGCTGTACAGAGACACCTTTGTCAAAAACACTTGAAATCTATTCAAACTTTAACTAGCGCTGCTTGTTTCTGGCCGTCTGGCGTTTTGGGGAGGTGCTCGGCAACTATGCAACAACGCTGCAAATAATGAAGGTAGTGGTCAGTTGCCGAGGGTAGTTTGACCATACTTCACCACGCCTGTTCAAGTTAGGAGTCAATGTGACTGCACTCATTAAAACGACCTCACAAACACACCGTATCTACGGATATGTCCGCATACCTGTCAATCCCGTATTCTTACACATGGAAATTGAGTTTTCAGGTCCATATGACGTACAGCCGTTTCAATACAGGAAAAACACATTTTTGTCCATTTGTTTGCGTTTCTCCCTTGTGATGGGACTTTGTAAGATGAACGTTGATATACGTATAAGGGGATTGGGTGACTAAATGGGTCTGAATTGGTCTGTAATAAGTTAGGCACTGATAAGGGGTTGACAGGTGTACTTGTTTCGCACTGTACCAGGTGCTGCACAATCGATGTCATTACCGTTTTACAATCCACTGCTGGATGAAGGCCTCAGATGCTGTGCAGTGGTTCCTCTGTCAATCGACTGCTGGATGAGGCCTCAGATGCTACACTGTGTGGAGTGGTTCCTCTGTCAATCCTCTGCTGGATGAGGCCTCAGATGCTACATTGTGTGCAGTGGTTACTCTGTCAATCGACTGCTGGATGAGGCCTCAGATGCTACACTGTGTGGAGTGGTTACTCTGTCAATCGACTGCTGAATGTAGGCCTCAGATGCTACACTGTGTGGAGTGGTTACTCTGTCAATCTACTGCTGGATGAGGCCTCAGATGCTACACTGTGTGGAGTGGTTACTCTGTCAATCGACTGCTGAATGTAGGCCTCAGATGCTACACTGTGTGGAGTGGTTACTCTGTCAATCTACTGCTGGATGAGGCCTCAGATGCTACACTGTGTGGAGTGGTTACTCTGTCAATCTACTGCTGGATGAGGCCTCAGATGCTACACTGTGTGGAGTGGTTACTCTGTCAATCCTCTGCTGAATGTAGGCCTCAGATGCTACACTGTGTGGAGTGGTTACTCTGTCAATCCACTGCTGGATGAGGCCTCAGATGCTTCATTGTGTGGAGTGGTTACTCTGTCAATCCTCTGCTGAATGTAGGCCTCAGATGCTACACTGTGTGGAGTGGTTACTCTGTCAATCTACTGCTGGATGAGGCCTCAGATGCTACACTGTGTGGAGTGGTTACTCTGTCAATCCTCTGCTGAATGTAGGCCTCAGATGCTACACTGTGTGGAGTGGTTACTCTGTCAATCCACTGCTGGATGAGGCCTCAGATGCTTCATTGTGTGGAGTGGTTACTCTGTCAATCCTCTGCTGAATGTAGGCCTCAGATGCTACACTGTGTGGAGTGGTTACTGTTAATCGACTGCTGGATGAGGCTTCAGGTGCTACACTTTGCGGAAATGGTGCATCTGTCAATGCACTGCTGGGTGAATGCCTTTGTACCATACTTCACTCAAGACCACAACAACTCACAACAACAACAATGACGACCTTCACCGCAAGTTCACAACTCACCCCCCCCCAACTCGAGCGGCGTTTGTCTCAGAAGTCTCTCCACGCACTCCGCTCCACTAAAGCCACCCAAGTGGCGAGCGAGCCCACCGAAAACCACCACCACCAACACCACCACCAACAACACCACCAACACCGAAAACCACCACCACCAACAACAACACCACCACCAACACCACCACCCACAACACCAACACACCACCAACTACCACCACCAACACCACCACCAACTACCACCACCAACACCACCAACAACACCACCATCCACCCCACTCACACAACTCACACAACTCACCTCGTTGGGAAGACTGATCTCGAAGAGGTCGAGTCTGTTCTCGTTCCAGTGGTTGATGATTTCCCTCAGCTTGCGTCTCTCCTCCTCCATCGCCATCCTTACACGCGGCCCCCCCCCCGCCTCAACTGTGTGGGCCCGGGGCTGCCTCCCCCCCACGCACGCCGAAGCCGCCTCGCGATGATGAGAAGAAATGGGTGTGTGGTGTTGTGTGTTATACTGTATGTGTTGTATGTGTGTTGTGTGTGTGGGGGAGCCTTCGGCCGTTCCCAAACCACACAAGACAATCGACTTCAAACTCCCTCCTTCCTTCCTTTCGCCTCCTTCCTTCGCCCCCCCCCCACCGAAACGACTCACTGGCTAGTGTCTACACCAACCTAACAACGATATGGCAACGTAATATAATATTTATTTGACAAAATGTTTAATTTTTATTATTTTCCCCTCAGCCTGCTTTGCTTTGCCTTGCCCCCCCCCCAGCCCGCCACACACAGAGCGCGGGCCCAAAATGTCCGCACCCTCGCGCGAGGCGGCCCCCCCTACCCCCCACGTCGTCGTCACCGTCAACGACGCCGCCAAAGACGCCGAAGACGCCGAAAACGACGCCACAAACCACCAGGAGCGCGCACACGGCCACCCCGAAAACGAGCAAACGACGACGACGCCACCGCCGCCAAACCAAACCGCTGCCGCCGCCGGAAGAAACCCCCGGGACCTCCCCCCTCCCCCCCCCCTTACAACCACCCTCAACCACTCGGCCCTCGCCCCTCCCTACAGACTCCAAATATGGGCATGTGGGCGGGGCTTCGGATGTAAATTCGGCGCTGGGGGGTGAGGGGTGGGGGATGAAGGGTTGGATTCCGACCCCTTGGCACGCCCATTCCCGGCAACGGACCAATCGGAGAAGGTGTTTTTTTTCAGTTAAGTAACCCCCCCCACCCAAAGGGGTGGGGCTTTCGTAAGCTCCGCCCCTCAAAATGTGGCAGGTGGGTATTTTATTAAGCTCCTCCCACAAGAGAGTAGGAGGGGCTTCAATGGAAGCAGTGAGGTCAGGGTGCAGTTTAAACTCAATGTACATATAAGTTTAAACTCAATGTACATATAAGTTTAAACTAAACAATGTACATATAAGTTTAAACTCAACAATGTGCATATAAGTTTAAACTAAACAATGTACATATAAGTTTAAACTAAACAATGTACATATAAGTTTAAACTAAACAATGTACATATAAGTTTAAACTAAACAATGAACATATAAGTTTAAACTAAACAATGAACATATAAGTTTAAACTAAACAACGCGCATATAAGTTTAAACCAAACAATGAACATATAAGTTTAAACTAAACAATGTACATATAAGTTTAAACTAAACAATGAACATATAAGTGTAAACTAAACAACTAACATATAAGTTTAAACTAAACAATGAACATATAAGTTTAAACTAAACAACGCGCATATAAGTTTAAACTAAACAATTAACATATAAGTTTAAACTAAACAATGTACATATAAGTTTAAACTAAACAATGCACATATAAGTGTAAACTAAACAACTAACATATAAGTTTAAACTAAAAAATGAACATATACGTTTGAACTAAACAATGTACATATAAGTTTAAACTAAACAATGTACATATAAGTTTAAACTAAACAATGTACATATAAGTTTAAACTAAACAATGTACATATAAGTTTAAACTAAACAATGTACATATAAGTTTAAACTAAACAATGAACATATAAGTTTAAACTAAACAATGTACATATAAGTTTAAACTAAACAATGTACATATAAGTTTAAACTAAACAATGAACATATAAGTTTAAACTAAACAACGCGCATATAAGTTTAAACTAAACAATTAACATATAAGTTTAAACTAAACAATGAACATATAAGTTTAAACTAAACAACGCTCATATAAGTTTAAACTAAACAATTAACATATAAGTTTAAACTAAACAATGTACATATAAGTTTAAACTAAACAATGCACATATAAGTGTAAACTAAACAACTAACATATAAGTTTAAACTAAAAAATGAACATATACGTTTGGACTAAACAATTACCATATAAGTTTAAACTCAACAATGTACATATAAGTTTAAACTCAACAATGTACATATAAGTTTAAACTCAACAATGTACATATAAGTTTAAACTTAACAATGAACATATAAGTTTAAACTAAACAATGAACATATAAGTTTAAACCAAACAATGAACATATAAGTTTAAACTAAACAATGAACATATAAGTTTAAACTCAACAACGTAAATATCAGTTAAAACTAAACTATGTGCATATAAGTTGAAACTAAACTACATATGGATTTTACCCTTTCTAGAAATGAAACAGGTGTTAAGATATTATTGGTTCTTTCGGTAAAGTCAATAATAAAATAATATAAATATCAAACAATAAAATTCTCACGACGTTTCGACTGCAACACAAGCAATCATCATCAGGTGTGAAATCCACAACAAGAAAATTTGAAAAAAGTGGCGTTTTTTTCTTAACATCTTCACCGAAAGAACCAAGAATATAAATCCCTGCAGTCACGAAAGTTTTAAATCAAAATTTAGGTGTTAAGATGTTAAAACACTAAACAGAAACCTTTTGCAATGAATCATATCTGCATTAACCACAGAAACTTGTTATGAACATGCAAACAAAAAAGACGTGCTCTGGTAGTATTTGCCATGTTCACCACAAGTGTAGTGACGGCATATCCACCACTAGGGGGATAGAGTCCTGAGCACCAATTGAGTCGAGGCTCAAATGAAAGCCGTCCCTTGGTGTGGACCAATCAATTTCAAGGACAATGCATATATTATCATAGTGTTCATCTTCTTAGTTCTTTCGGTAAAGTCACGTAGAAGGGAAATAATAAAATAATAAAAATAAAACATAATAAAATAATTCTCACGACGTTTCGGCCACAACGCAAGCAGCCGTCCTCAGGTGAAGAACAGGTCTGTCGGAAAGACAGCGTTTGAATGAACACCACCAGGCTTGGCAGCGTATATTTAAGCTGGGTTGGAGGGGGAAGAGCGCCTTGACAAAATAATTTGCATATCAAGAGAAATTTAGCATATTTATGGGAAATGCAGATATGGGATTAGTCACTACTTGTGGAATGCGTAGAAGGTGGGCGGGGGGTTTCAAAGTCATATTATGCCCGTGCATTATGCAGGATTAGCAGCATCAAAGGGAGGGAGTAGGGTTAGCATTAATAAAGGAAAGGAATGTTAATAGTATGGAGCTGCAGCAACTAAACCACCACGTAAAAAAATAAAATATAAACTACATCAGTATCATCAGTATACTAAATATACTCTCCAATAAGCTGAGCTACTAACAGTAAGTCATACATTGCATTTCGACTGCAGGTATTATAGTTAATGCAGACATGAATTCTTGTAAAAAGGTTTCAGTTTTGTTGCCAGAAAAAGGGGAAAAAAGGGGAAAAACCCTATTATTAAGGTGAAGGATAGGCGCAGAGATGATCCAGGGTCGAGTGTAATGACGGTATATCCGCCACTAGGGGGATAGAGTGCGCAACAGGATAAAAGGGGAGCGCGGAGATGATCGAGGGTCGTTTGAGTGAGTTACAGTATAGTAATAGGTTTTTACCCTTTCAATTGGTACAAAAACTGACACCTTTATGCAAGGCATCATGTTTGCAATAACCACAACACAAGCAGTCAAAATGCAAACAAAAAGAAGCAACTCTGATAATGATATGCACTGTCCTTGAAGTTAATTGGTCCACACCCGAGACAGCTTTTCTTAGAGCCTAGTCTCCATTGGTGTTGGACCAGATGACGCCAAAAGGCGTACAACTCAAACATGATGCCTTGTATAAAGGTGTCAGTTTGTGTACCAGTTGAAAGGGTAAAAACCTATTACTATATTTTGCCACTGGTAAAGGAGATGTCTCATAGTGAGTGAGTAACGTTCGGTGGGTTGGGTCCCGCCGTCGGGTCGTGGAGCTGCAATATCCTCGTGTATAGGGGGTCACGTAGTGACAAGGACGTCTACACCAATTATAAAACCAGCTCCGAAAAGGTCCTGATTAAAGGTCTTTTAGACACCGAGATGCATTACGCATTCATGCGTCGCCCATGTCAGTTATATATGATAATACACGAGCATAATGTGACTTTGAGACCCCCCCCCCCCACCACCTACACATTCCACAAGCAGTGACTAATCCCATATCTGCATTTTCCATAAACATGCAAAATTCCTCTGTTGATATGTAAATTCCTTTGTCAAGGCGCTCTCCTCCTCTAACCCAGCTTAAATATACGCTGCCAAACTTTGTGGTGTTCATTCGGATGCTGTCTTTCCGACAGCCATGTTCTTCACCTGAGGACGGCTGCTTGCGTTGTGGCCGAAACGTTGTGAGAATTTTATAATGTTTTATTTTTATTATTTTATTATTTCCCTTCTACGTGACTTTGCCGAAAGAACCAAGAAGACGATAGAAATGGTTATTAAACTGAGTGAGCGTACTGGCAGTCTATAATGTAGACTTATTCTTGGCTCTTTCGGTAATAAAAATTAAATGTAGGTGAAAACAACGGCACCGGCAGTGGGTCTACACCAATCAAAGGGCCGTCAGGCAATCATTGCACCTCACTGCATATACCCACACTGCTGACGGTTGACAAAAAAACACAAATCAAGTCATGACTCAAAGTGGTTGATGACATCTTTCCAATGATTGCTGAGTTTATAACCGTCCTCTCGGTTGAAATTGTGTAGTGACTGTACTCGTCACTGTATGGTGCCGGGGCTTGCGAAGTCACGGCCGGTAATGTTGTCATTACGGGCAGCCCGGGTTACGGGCCGCAGTACCAACCCTAGTGGTGGTTGGGTGAGCGTTGGTTTGCACAGAGGCACCACGAGCAGTGTGCGATTCCGGCTCTCAGTGAGGGAGCGCGAGGGAGCGCCAGCCAGCCCGGCAGAGGTCGCAAACGGGTTTTGATTCCTTACCCGTACCCGGCCGCACCAGGGTGGCAAACGGGTACCCGTACCCTACCATATCCCCGGCTACCCGTACCCGGCCGGGTAGGGTACGGGTATGGGTACACGATCGCGACCTCTGGGATGAAGCCATGTTGCAGGCGCGGGTGGGTTGATTCTAGGAACTTGAATTGTGAGAAGAGACAAGACGTTGGGAAATGAGTGACAAACGGTTACTCACCAGTGACTCACGGCCTACCCGTACCCGTACCCGGCCGCATCAGGGTCGCAATCGGGTACCCGTACCCGTACCCGGCCGGGTACGGGTAGCCGGGTATCGGGTAGGGTACGGGTATCGGGTACCCGGTTGCGACCTCTGCAGCCAGGGTTACTCTGACTGACATGTTGTCACGTGACCGTACGATACTGGAGGGGGGCCACCCGTGGCCAGGGGCCGAGGGGTGGTCACGTGGTCCCGAGGGGCTCTTGAGAACATTCGAGAAAGAGCTCGAGAAGCCTGGAAGGTGGGCGGGGCTAAGGGCGGAGCCAGCCCCGGCCGGGAGCATATGACGAGAGCTCCGTGGGGAGCTCGGGGTTCTTGAAGTGTTGGTGTTGGAAACTCCACGTCGGGGAGAAGAAGCCTCTAGCCACGTGGTCCGGGACACAGCTTGTGGTCCGGACCCGGGTTAGCGAACTGTGTCTAAATTTGATTTAAAGCTTTCGTGACTGCAGGGATTCATCTTCTTGGTTCTTTCGGTAAAGTCGCGTAGAAGGGAAGTAATAAAATAATAAAAATGAAACATCATAAAATTTCGATTTAAAGCTTTCGTGACTGCAGGGATTCATCTTCTTGGTTCTTTCGGTAAAGTCACGTAGAAGGGAAATAATAAAATAATAAAAATGAAACATCATAAAATTTCGATTTAAAGCTTTCGTGACTGCAGGGATTCATCTTATTGGTTGTTTCGGTAAAGTCACGTAGAAGGGAAATAATAAAATAATAAAAATAAACCACAATAAAATTTCGATTTAAAGCTTTCGTGACTGCAGGGATTCATCTTCTTGGCTGCTTGCGTTGTGGCCGAAACGTCGTGAGAATAATTTTATTATGTTTTATTTTTATTATTTTATTATTTCCATTCTACGTGACTTTACCGAAAGAACCAAGAAGATGAACTGTGTCTAGTTCAGTCGTAGCGTGGTTAGATGGGCGTCCGAGACCCGAGTGTAGATTGTGTTGTGTTCCGTGTTAATGCGGAATTAATAGTGTTGCTCCCAAGAGAACGTCTGCGACTCAGTTAGACTCACTACATATGGATGGCTTCCTGAATAAATCTTTGTTGATAGCCAGTAGGCTTGCAAAGTACCATCGTCTTAGAGAAATCTATTTCGTGCGAGCCAGCCGCATTAAAATAATGATCAGCCACGGCAGAAGTATTTGGTCTTATCGTGTTTCAAATCTGCCTCATGCTCACTAACACGGTCTGAGACATGTTGCTTAGTTTCCCCAATGTAACTGCTGCCGCAGATACAGCTTAGATTTCATAATCAACGTTTTTCGGTTAGATCGCGTTATTTATAAATGTGTCGTAATCCTCCACCACCCGACACGGCCAATCAGCAAAAAAAGTGTCACGTTGACAAAAGACAAATAGTTCACTGCTTTAGCCCACCGGTGTGTTGAAGCGTGAAACCACAACATTTACAATTTTTGAGTACAGCTTAGATTGTAGACGCCGGGATATTGCATGTCAAAGAATATGAATTCCTGCAGTCAGGAAAGTTTTAAGTCAAAATCTTAACACCTGTTGTTGTTTTTTGCCAGAAAGGATATACACTTATTCTTATATTTTGATACTGGCAAGGGAGGTCTCTTGATGTAAACAATGTACAGTTCACCATTTTTGCTTTACAATGTAAAGGCCCACTGGCCATCACAAATGATAGCTCACACGAAGTGGGCTTATCATCATTGTGTGAACAATTATAGCATCAGACAAATACTCTAAACGCGTGATGTCGATTCTAAATGTGGAGGGGAAAAAAATCCACACTACCAACAGGCGTCAGGGTCGGGATTGAACCCACGAACCTCTTGTATACCTGGCGAGGTATAGTAGTAGGTTTTTACCCTTTAAACTGGTACAAAACTGACACCTTTATACAAGGCATCATGTTTGCAATAACCACAACACAAGCAGTCAAAATGCAAACAAAAAGAAGCAACTCTGATAATGATATACACTGCCTTGAAGTTGATTGGTCCACACCCGAGACAGCTTTTCTTAGAGCCTAGTCTCCATTGGTGTTGGACCAGATGACGCCAAAAGGATGGGCATGACTAAACTGCTCCCCAAAGTGGGCGTGGCTTGATTAAACCCCTCCCCCAAGTAGGCGGGGCTTGTGCATTGGCTTGACTCCCGTGCTACGGCTCATGGAGCCCCACCCACTACTCAGGTAGCCCCACCCACTGCTCAGGTAGCTCCACCCACTACTCAGGTAGCCCCTCCTACTGCTCAGGTAGCTCCACCCACTACTCAGGTAGCCCCTCCCACTGCTCAGGTAGCCCTACCAACTACTCAGGTAGCCCCACCCACTGCCCAGGTAACCCCACCCACTGCTCACGTAGCCCCACCGACTTCCAGGTAGCTCCACCCACTACTCAGGTAGCCCCACCCACTGCTCATGTAGCCCCTCCCACTGCTGGGGTAGCCCCACCCACTACCCAGGTAGCTCCACCCACTACTCATGTAGCCCCACCCACTACTCAGGTAGCCCCACCCACTGCTCATGTAGCCCCTCCCACTGCTGGGGTAGCCCCACCCACTACCCAGGTAGCTCCACCCACTACTCATGTAGCCCCACCCACTGCTCATGTAGCCCCTCCCACTGTTCCTGTCAACTTGTTCGCAGTAGAGGGCGCTGGGGGGCGATTTTGCTGCCGTGTGGAACCCCAACTGAGTAACTTGCGGGCAACGTTTAGTTATTTTGCAGCAGTGGCCTCGGGCAAGCACTTTCAGGGCTGTGCCTTTAGCCCCCGCGCCACGTGGGACGAAGTCCAGTGAGCGCGTGGTGTGTGTGATGATATGTTCCGGCGCTCCCCTAGGTCGACTCAGCCTCAATTGTGAAAACGTCGTCACTAGAGAGACAAAGACGGTCGGGCGTGGTGCTGACCACCCAACCCCCTCGTGGTGCCGTTCCGGCCTTCATAGGTGCAACTCTCCAGCAGCACTTGCCCCAACAGTCTGTTCAGGCTATACGGGGCATCTTTGTCTTCGAGCTGCCGTGCTGCGATGGGAAATATTGCCCCCTGTTGGTCACTGCGGGGCCACACGCTGACACAACGACAAAGATCCCCCGTGTAGCCTTAACGTAACTTTCGGGGCAAGTGCTGTTCGCGAAAACCTATGAAGGCCGGTACGGTACACGAGGGGGGTGGGGTGGCCAGCACCGTGCCAGGCCGGCCTTTGTCTTCCCAGTGGCGAAGTTTTACTACCCACCGCACCAGGGTACTCGCTTGAGGCTGAGTCGAGCTAGGGGAGGCCCACGACCGATTCAGGTAATCGCCGCTGGTGAACGGGGAATGGAACCCGGGTCGCCGGGCTCGTTGTGTTTTCTGCTGCTGGGGTCTGGTGTCGAACCCACACCCCTCCTCCTCGCTGTCTCGTCACGGCGACGCTGCGGTGGTAACCCTCGAGAATCGGACCTCGGTTCGATTCCCGACTCGGGTGCCTCTCTATGTGTGTGCGTGTGGAGCGTAACATGACCAATATCATCCATCATACAGGTTTTTTTTTTTTTTGTGGGGGGGGGGGGGGGGGGGGTTGGATCGCGTAAAATAAAACGTGTCGTCAAACCCACCACCATCCGACACAGCCAATTAGTAAGGTTTGTCACGTAGACGTAACGTGCCAATTTGTCACTAGTACAGCTCACCGGTTCTGTGTTGGAGAGCGAGTGTAAATGTTGTGGCTTGGCTCTCCAACACACCGGTGTGCTGTACTAGCTTAATGACCACTCGACACACTTCTCTTGAGATGTCACTTTAATGAAGACGCGTTCACTTGACATCAGGCGGAGACCCCCACTGCAACAGCCCCGAGTCTCCCGTGCATATCCCCCTTTTATATACCGACCGAGGCCACGCCCCCCTTCCAGAACCTTCTCTCTGACTCTGGACGCTCGGTCCACCGGCAAACTCCACCGCACTCTTCTGTCACCTGACCACACTCCCTTCTCGATCATTCCCGTAGCCACCAGTCCCTTCACACTCACAACTGACTCCCCTGTCATTACCTCGCGTGGCCACCGGTCCCTTCGCACTCACAACTGACTCCCCTGTCATTACCTCCCGTAGCCACCAGTCCCTTCGCACTCACAACTGACTCCCCTGTCATTACCTCCCGTAGCCACCAGTCCCTTCGCACTCACAACTGACTCCCCTGTCATTACCTCCCGTAGCCACCGGTCCCTTCGCACTCACAACTGACTCCCCTGTCATTACCTCCCGTAGCCACCAGTCCCTTCACACTCACAACTGACTCCCCTGTCATTACCTCCCGTGGCCACCAGTCCCTTCACACTCACAACTGACTCCCCTGTCATTACCTCGCGTGGCCACCAGTCCCTTCGCACTCACAACTGACTCCCCTGTCATTACCTCGCGTAGCCACCAGTCCCTTCACACTCACAACTGACTCCCCTGTCATTACCTCCCGTAGCCACCAGTCCCTTCGCACTCACAACTGACTCCCCTGTCATTACCTCCCGTAGCCACCAGTCCCTTCGCACTCACAACTGACTCCCCTGTCATTACCTCGCGTAGCCACCAGTCCCTTCGCACTCACAACTGACTCCCCTGTCATTACCTCGCGTAGCCACCAGTCCCTTCACACTTACAACTGACTCCCCTGTCATTACCTCCCGTAGCCACCAGTCCCTTCACACTCACAACTGACTCCCCTGTCATTACCTCCCGTGGCCACCAGTCCCTTCACACTTACAACTGACTCCCCTGTCATTACCTCCCGTGGCCACTAGTCCACTCACACGGCATGCAGGCTCTATTGTCATTAGACTAGTAACGAATTTGCACGTTCTGTCGACGTGACAAACCTTAATGCTCGGTTGTGTCGGGTGGTGGCAGGTTTGACGACACATTTATATATTTACGCCATCTAACCCAACAAAAAAAACTGCATTATGTGTGTGTGTGTCTGTGGAGGTTGCACGTTCTGTCTCTCCTCTCTCTCTCTGGCCTACGCCTGTCCTGCATGGGGCAGGGAAGCGCAGTGGGTGGGGGGGGGCAGTCGGCAAAGTTTCGGCTCCAGACTCTTCAAAGGAGCGGCTCGGTGCCGTTGTGCCTTCAGGACCCACCGCGTCTCGCATTCGCCACGGTCCGGACCATTTTGGCGGCTCTTGAGGCAAGTCCGTAGCCATGGAGTCAACATTGGGGGGGACCAAATCTTCCAGGGTGTCTGGGGGTCCCAACCCAGAAAAATATCTGAATTTGAAAACTCATTTCCTGCCTAAAATCTAAAAAAAAAATTCACGAACACGTGGGATGGACTTTTAATAGATTTTTTACAATAATGTCTAATAGTGTATTGCTCTGTTTTTACTTTTTTTTTTTTACCATTTCTTGTTTCATTGTATGAAATTGCAGAGATTCGGGATTAATAAAGTACAACCATAACCACAATCATATAAACAGAAATCTATGCATTGATTTAGAATACAAGTCCAGATATTGTGGCCAAGGTTTAGCAAATTGTTGTTTTTATTTACATAGCATAGCAATTGTTTTATAGCAATATATTGGGGGGGGACATTTTGAGCATATTTGAATATTGGGGGGGGATGTGTTATAATTACGGCCGAGTGGTATTCGAAACAAACCAAAAAATTAATATAAATGCCTCTTCTTGTCATTTTGGGTTCTTACTACACAGAGACAAACACAGGCAAACCTTGACGCAAACGCCAACAACATTAACAACAACCACCGCCATTCGCCACTAAGTGGCGGTGACGTCCCCACGGCGCTCGTGCCAGGCTACGTGCACGTTGAGGCCACGCGAAGTGTCGAACGCCCGCTGGCAGGAGGTCACGGCGGGGGCAGACCCAGCAGGTGCCACGGGTCGACTGACTGAGATGACCACCACCAACAACAACAACATCGTCGTCGTCATCGTCAGCTATGATCGATCCACTGCTGAATGGAGACGCCATCCCCCCCCCCCCGATCGCCATCCACGGTGATGATGTTGACGATGGTGGTGACGACGATAGTGATGATGGTGACGATGGTGGTGACGACATGGTGATGGTGACGATGGTGATGGTGACGACGATGGTGATGATGATGGTGACGACGATGGTGATGGTGACGATGGTGATGACGACGATGGTGATGGTGACGATGGTGGTGATGACGATGATGATGGTGACGATGGTGATGACGACGATGGTGATGGTGACGATGGTGGTGATGACGATGATGATGGTGACGATGGTGATGACGACGATGGTGATGGTGACGATGGTGATGACGATGGTGATGGTGACGATGGTGGTGATGACGATGGTGATGGTGACGATGGTGGTGATGACGATGGTGATGGTGACGATGGTGGTGACGACGATGGTGATGGTGACGATGGTGATGACGACGATGGTGATGGTGACGATGGTGGTGACGACGGTGGTGACGACGATGGTGACGGTGACGATGGTGACGGTGACGTTGGCGAGGATGATTTCGTCGCTCCGTCTCCGCGGTGAGGACGTGATTCCCCGCACCCCATCTCACCCTCCACCGTCATCAATTGTCACATCGACAAGGGAACGAAGTAAAATATCTCTATATCGTAATGATTAAAAAAAATAACTCACCAAGGGAAACCCGGGCGCCGTTATAAATTCGACGTGGCACTTAATTTCGGGGGGCGGGGGGGGGTGCGATCCGTCTGCGATGGGGAGAAAGCGCTGCGGATAAACGATGAGTTGGAGAGCTCACTCCGTCTCGCGGGCGAATCCCGGGGCGTTTGGTACCCCCCCCCACCTCCACCCCCCCACTACTATCGCCCACTCCCCCCCACCACTATCGCCCCCCACTTCCATCCCCCCCCCAACCAACCCCTATCCCCCTCCCGCCAGCCGCTGTCCCTCCCCCCCACCACTTTCCCCCCCTTACCCCCACTCCTATCCCTCCACCTCTGCTCCCCCCCCCCAGCATCCCCCTCACCACCCCTATCCCCCCCCCCCCCGCGCTATCTGTCCCTCCGCCCCGCTATACCCCCACCAACCCCCCCCCCCCCCGCTAACCCCCCACAACTTCTATACCCCCCCCCGCTACCCCCCCCCCCACTCCTACCCCTCCCCCGCTACCCCCCCACCCCCCTCCGCTATTCCCCCACCAACCCCCCCCCCCACTCCTACCCCTCCCCCGCTACCCCCCCACCCCCCTCCGCTATTCCCCCACCACCCCACCCCCCATATCCCCCCACTACCCTCCCCCCCACCACCGCCATCCCCTCCGCCACTCTCCCCTCCTCCCCCTCCCTCCACCTCTACCCCCCCCCACACTCCTATCCCCTCCACCCTTCCTCCCCACCCCCCGCCCCTCCCCCCGCCCCCCGCCCCTCCCCCCGCCCCCCGCTGGACACAGCAGGAGATTAGACCTGTCCACTCTGCTGGCTAGCGATGACTCGTGCTGGCATTGTATACACAATTTATATATATAATAAAACACATATATAAAGAGAGCTATTATATATTTATATAAAACATTATATATTTATATACAATGGCACCGCGAGTGTATATATATACACACACACAGAGTAATGCCTCGTATATTCGATATTCGGAATTAACGAACTTTGGAGGGAAATAACAAATTGTTCACCATCATTTTACACAGAAAGCTAAAAAGTAAATAAAATTAAAATATGAAGACGCTGAATTGTTTTAATGTAATAATAAATACAGTGCAATATGAATAAGAATTAAATTACGTTTCTTGACTATGCTTCTTAAATTTATGTCCGTTTTTATTTTATTTTAACACGGTACGGTATGAAACAAAATGTGATTTCCAACGTAAATTGTCTTTGTTGGCAATACGAATGGTAAGTCATGAAGTCCGTATCGTGTGAAACGGTAAGTCACAAAGGCTGGGAATGCATCCTCATACTACTAATGTCATACGTTGTTCAATTTACGACGTTTCAATAGACCAGGGGTGGGGAACCTTTTTTCTGCCAAAGGCCATTTGGATATTTATAACATCATTTGCGGGCCATACAACATTATCAACTTAAAAATGTGCCCGTTATATTTGGTCAAACATTTAATTAACTCGCCACTAATGTGATGGCTGGAACTGCTTCTCTTTGCTGAGGCGTGTGATGTTAGCTGCTATTGATGATGTTGCTACTCGCAACTGCTTTTCCAGGTTTGCTCCGAGATTTATTGAATTTCGAGTCCCGCCTGCGGTTGCCTTGGCAGGGCCAGAGACACAAATGATTTCGCGGGCCGGACGTTCCCGACCCCGGCAATAGACGAACGAAGCTCCAGGAATGCATCTGCTTTGTATATCGAGAAATTCCTGTATATCCATGCACTTGCACATGTGTGTGTGTGTTGAACGTCTTTCGCACCGCACGTAACCAACTGTGCTAATCGGAGGTGCGGGGAAGGACAACAAATCAAATACAAAAAAAAGCAGTTAAATTTCGATGTAAAGCTTCTTTCGTGACTGCAGGGATTCATCTTCTTGGTTCTTTCGGTAAAGTCATCACGTAGAAGGGAAATAATAAAATAATAAAACTAAAACATCATAAATTTCGATTTAAAGCTTCTTTCGTGACTGCAGGGATTCATCTTCTTGGTTCTTTCGGTAAAGTCACGTAGAAGGGAAATAATAAAATAATAGAAATAAAACATCATAAATTTCGATTTAAAGCTTCTTTCGTGACTGCAGGGATTCATCTTCTTGGTTCTTTCGGTAAAGTCACCACGTAGAAGGGAAATAATAAAATAATAAAAATAAAACATCATAAATTTCGATTTAAAGCTTCTTTCGTGACTGCAGGGATTCATCTTCTTGGTTCTTTCGGTAAAGTCACGTAGAAGGGAAATAATAAAATAATAAAAATAAAACATCATAAATTTCGATTTAAAGCTTCTTTCGTGACTGCAGGGATTCATCTTCTTGGTTCTTTCGGTAAAGTCACGTAGAAGGGAAATAATAAAATAATAAAATAAAACATCTTAAATTTCGATTGAAAGCTTCTTTCGTGACTGCAGGGATTCATCTTCTTGGTTCTTTCGGTAAAGTCACGTAGAAGGGAAATAATAAAATAATAAAAATAAAACATCATAAATTTCGATTTAAAGCTTCTTTCGTGACTGCAGGGATTCATCTTCTTGGTTCTTTCGGTAAAGTCACGTAGAAGGGAAGTAATAAAATAATAAAAATAAAACATAATAAAATAATTCTCACGACGTTTCGGCCACAACGCAAGCAGCTGTCCTCAGGTGACAGACCTGTTCTTCACCTGAGGACGGCTGCTTGCGTTGTGGCCGAAACGTCGTGAGAACTATTTTATTATGTTTTATTTTTCTTATTTTCTTATTTCCATTCTACGTGACTTTACCGAAAAAACTAAGAAGAAAAAAGCACTTGTAAAGAAATTAGTTTGTCAACATAAATGGTGATTTCAAAGTGCACCACGGCTCCCAATGGCTTCCCAATATCGGTCAGAAAGGAGCGTTCCAGACGGCCGCAGAAGCGCGTCTGAAAGCGCCGCGCGACGATGCGATGACCGCCGCTTACGATGCGATGCGGAGCACACGGCACAATTTGGATTTTGTTATCATCAAAGGATCACCATCACCAACCAGGACCTCCGATTGGCACGGTTGGCTACGTACGGTGCGAAAGAAGTTTAACGTACGTACAGGACGATGCTGCTACTGCAGCACATCTCCTTCATGACGGGGGGAGGGGGTGGGGTAAAGGCCACAGCCACAGGAGTGCGAATGTGGCAATGCAACCCAAACTGTGGACCTATTGGGAACCCATCGAGATCCATAGAGATATTCTTAGGTTTTTTCGGTAAAGTCACGTAGGTAAAAACATTAAAAAGTAAAATAAATAAATAAATAAATAAAAAATCACGACGTTTCGGAGGCAACACAAGCTTCCGTCTTCAGGTGGTACCGTCACAGCCACGACAGCTGTATCAAGTAAATTAGAGATTGCGGGAGTTACCACTGCGTTTATATAATGGTTGGAGAAGGAGGTGGGGCAAGGGCCGCATACTTTTTATTAATATGGTAAGGTGAGGTTTGAGACTAAGAATAGACTGCATAACAAAGGCTGAGCAGGCTGAGCCTTTGTTATGGAGAGGTGCGGTTTGTGACTCAACCTGTAACAAGAAGACCACCACTAAACATGGTTCAACAGTAATGGTTGTCTGTCAAATAAGATTGGCAAATAAGTGTAGTTAAATCTTTTTTGCATGGTTAATCACATCTTTCCAATGATTACTCAGTTTGTAACCGTCATCACGGTTGAAATTATGTCTGTGTTTGTATATTTGTATGGCTTCGTGTACAAACCTTTGATGGTAGCCAGGAGGTTTGCAGAGAACCTTGGTCTCGGAAAATACAATTTCATGAGAGCCCATCGAGTTGTAGCAATGATCGGCAACGACCGAAGAATCAGTTCTGCCGTGTTTCAGATCTGACTTGTGCTCGCGGACACGATCAGAAACATGACGTTTCGTTTCTCCAATGTAGCAATCACCACAAATGCAACTCAATTTGTAGACTCCAGGATACTGTAAGTCAGGAACGACATCCTTCACAGATGGAATCAAATCACGGATTTTATGCACTGTACTGAATCGGACTTGGATCTTATGTTTGTTTAGAATTTTGGAGATCTTTTTGGTCACGCCTGCTATGTATGGCAACGTGATAGTTTTGGTCGGAGTTTCATGTGGCTGTTTCTGTATGGTGGGAGAGACAGCTTGGCGGATAGTGCGGTCAGAGTATCCGTTCATCCTGAGGGCCCGATGTACATGTCTTAATTCACCGGCCAGGTGGTGTTGGTCAGCAATGCCATGGGCTCTGTGGTATAGCGTTTTGATGAGAGAATTCTTTTGAGATGGGTGGTGGTGGGAATCCGGTTTTCATGTAGGAATCTGTGTGGGTGGCTTTCCTGTAGACAGAATGTCCCAAGGATCCGTCAGGCCTCCTCTCAAACAGAATATCCAAGAATGGTAGTTTACCGTCTTTCTCCACTTCCATGGTGAATCTGATGGATGGGTGTCTAGAATTGATGTGGTCCAAGAAGTGGTTCAATGCTGGGAGGCCATATGGCCAGATGACGAAAGTGTCGTCCACATACCTCTTCCACAAGGAAGGACGCAGGGTGGATGTCTGGATGGCGTCTGATTCAAACTTTTCCATGAACATGTTGGCTATAACTGGTGACAAGGGGGAGCCCATAGGGGTACCCTCATTCTGTTTGTAGAAGGTGCCATTCCAGGTAAAATAAGTGTTGGTGAGGCAATGCCTAACCAGCGCAGGTACATCAGAATTCAATCCATGTTGGACTAAGTCCTCAATTATTGTTAGGGTGTCCGGTACTGGGACTTTGGTGAACAAAGATACTACATCAAAGCTGACGAGGATGTCATCAGGAGATAGTACCATGTCCTTAACCATAGAGACTAATTGGGTTGAGTTGAGTACTGCCGAAGAGGTCTTGCCTGTGAAGGGGAGCAGAGTATCTGATAGAAAACGGGCTAGTTTGTACGTAGGAGAGTTTATCATCGACACGATGGGTCGTAGCGGGGTGCCTTCTTTATGGATTTTGGAAAGAACCATAGAGTCTGGGAGGTCTAGCCGCCGATGGTTTTAGAGAGGGACGTTTGCTTGGTTCGATTAGGGAAGTCGAACTCGTGATGATACTGTTGGTTTTTGTCGTTGGGTTTTTAGTGGGATCGTTTTTAATTTTGGAGTAACTCCCATCATTAAGAAGGTCCAGGATTTTGTTGTTGTATGAATCTTTATCCATGATGACCGTGGCATTGCCCTTGTCTGCCGAGAGGATGACTATATCATCTCTCTTTTTTAGGTCCGCGAGTTCAGAGCGTTCGTTTTTGCTGATGTTACCGAAAAAACCTAAGAATATGAATCATTGCAGTCACGAAAGCTTCAAATCTAGAACCCGTAGAGATATGCAGAGACGCATAGAGACAGAGACATAGAGACTCATAGAGACGCATAGACTCATATATATACATTGCAACATATAAACACACAGACACCCATAGAGACACGCAGAGATGCATAGAGACACAGAGATATAGAGACTCATAGAGACACATATGTAGTGGGTTCATTGAGAGAGACACACACTAACTCAAGAGGCAACATGTTCATTCTATGGACCACAACGGGATAACAACATAAACTGGGTCAGGAAAGTCGGCACACTGCCTGACCCCCTCTGCCGAGCACGAAGATCGAAGACCCAGGGGAAGAGGCAGCACTTAGGACTCCATTCCAGCAGACAGCCCCGACCCAGCCTCGGGACCTCCCTTCAATGCCCCCCAGCGTGACCTGGCTCCGCCCTCGGCCACGCCCTCTTCTGGAACCTACCAGAAGGTTCTGGGCCATACCCCACGTGTGCCTTCTGTGACCTATCACGTGACCTTGCCAGCCAACCAGGCTGCTATGTCCTCAGACGCCCCCTCTCTGCCAGCCACCAGCACTACGCCCCCTAGGGACCCGTTCCGTGACATTGCATGCACCACTGGCAGAGAGGGCTACTCCACTCCCAGTTCCCATCTCTTTCAGTAACTGGTATTAGGCGCCGTAGTGACCCATTCTATGTCACTACACATAGACTCATTGACATACATAGATACATATTAACACATAGAGACCCATAGAGACACGTAGAGAGGCATAGAGACACGGAAAAATAGAGACTCATAGAGACACATAGACTCATCGATATACATAGATAAATGTAAACACACAGAGACCCATAGAGACACGTAGAGAGGCATAGAGAGACAGAGAGATCAAGAGTTAGAGACTCAAAAAGACACAGACTCATCGATATAAATATATATAAACACAGAGACCCAGAGAGACACATACAGACACATATACAGTCATAAAAAACAGAGACACTCATAGAGATACATTAAAGACCAAGACACAGTAGTGTGACTGGCCATACAACCTAATCTATGGACCACAGTAGACCCATAGATTCACAAAGAGAAACATAGAGATATATAAACACAGAGACACATAGAGACCCATAGACACACACAAAGACACATAGAGACCCATAGACACACAAAGACAAATAAGTCAGGTGCTTAGTTTTGGTGGGGCTGATGGTAAGTCCCCACCTCTTAGTGGCAAGCTAAACTTTCAGCAACAGCGCCTCCAAC
Organism: Lampetra fluviatilis; assembly: GCF_964198595.1. Classification (NCBI taxonomy): domain Eukaryota; kingdom Metazoa; phylum Chordata; class Hyperoartia; order Petromyzontiformes; family Petromyzontidae; genus Lampetra; species Lampetra fluviatilis. The sequence goes on from NC_136331.1 coordinate 3,424,870, forward strand.
TCCTCCTCTGAGTGAGCAGCAATGACCAGATCATCGGCATACATAACATGGTTGAGCAATAGTGAGCTATCCCTTGACCGCACCCGGGCATCGATCAGCTTCCCATTGTATCTGTACCAGATGGAAATTCCTCCGGTACAGCTATTGAAGGCTTCGCGAACTACGTGGTCAAAATAGATGTTAAATAATGTGGGAGCCAGAGGAAATCCCTGTCGCACCCCAAAATGAACAGGGAATGGCTCCGACTCCCGGCCACGTAGTTTGATCTGGGCCCGCTCAAAATCATGAAGGTCCTTAATGATCGTGAGCAGCGTGTCAGTGACTCTGAAAACACGAAGAACAACCCAGAGCCCAGGCCTATTCATGGTATCATAGGCCTTGACCAGTTCAATAAACCAGAGATGTAGGAATTCCCTACACCTCTGCTGTAGCAGATGGATAGAAAATATGGCATCTGTGCAGGACCGCCCTTTCCTGAAACCAAATTGGGGCTCCGCAAGCCTCTCCTCAGCGTGCCTGGCAAGGCGATGTTGAATAATCCTTGCCAGGACCTTTCCCGGCACACTGAGGAGTGAGATGCCCCTGTAGTTGTTACAGTCTGTGCGGTCCCCCTTCCAGTCCTGCAGAACCCGTTCAGTGGTCCAGACTGTTGTTATGAAGTCATGTAGGGCAGTCTGTGCACAAACGCCACCCTCCCTCAGCAATTTGCTTTGGAGATCATCTCTGCCCAGTGCCTTTTATGGTCTCCAGCTCAGGATCGCCTTCAGTACTTCCTCAACTGATGGCACCTCAGCCAGCCACTCACAGGGGGTGACTTCTTCTTTCAATATTTGAGGCACCGCAGCCTCAGCAGGGTCATCCCCACTTTGTCCCACGATGTTTTCCGGGCTGAGGGATTTCCCCTCTCACAGGATCTCACAGAAATGCTCAGCAAATCTGCTAACCTGTTCCTGGGGGTCGGAGATTGGATCACCGTTCTTTCCCGTAATGATGGTAATAGGTGTGGCGCTGCAGGTTACTTTTTTAATGAAGTTAAAGAGCGATTTGTGATTGCGGGCCATTGAGGCAGACTCCATCTCCTCAGCAACCTGCGACCACCAACCTTCCTTGCAGCACCTCACGGCTCTCCGAACCTCTGAGCGAAGGCTGTGGTAAGCCTCCTTATTCTCTGATGTGGGATGCTGTGGACGATGAAAGTGAGACAGCCAGTCTGAACACCTGCTCTGTCAGCTGCATGAGCCACAGTTCTAAACCTCGCCCATTTCCCCTCGACATCTGGTGGAGTGGGGGACGATGCTAACCCCAGCAGCAAGCGATGATGAAATTCTCGCTTGCAACTTTCATCAGGTAACTGAGACCAGGCCACTTTAGGTTGGAATGGGGTCCTGGGTGTACACCCACCACCGGAGTGGAAGAATGGCAGGCGCATCTTACAGATGACAAGTCGATGGTCAGTGGGCAGATCAGCTCCACGGTATTACCTGGTGTCAAGGGCATGGGACCGCATCCTTTGTTCAGTCACTATGTAGTCCAGCAGATTTCCTTGCTTGGACCCGGCATGCATCCATGATGTTGTGTGGATGCGCCGATGCCGGAACAGAGTGTTGGTAATTACAAGCCCATGGGCTGCAAGAACAATCTAGCAGCCTCCTACCGTTGTTATTGAGCTGATCTGACCCACGCCTTCCAATCACTCCAGACCAGGTGCCAGCATCAGGAACCAACTCGGGCATTGAAGTCACCCAACAAGATGACTATATCCCGTGAGGCCACTTTAGCTAGCACCTGTGACAGGAGGTCATAGAAGGCATCTGACGCATCGGCCTTGCCTGCATCCCTCCACGGATGTTCGTCTTCGGTGGGGGCATAAGTAACCACGACCACCACTCCTAGCCTCCGGTTGATGGGAAGGCGAGCCCAAAGTAGCCTGGGGCTGACAGCTTCCCACACCTCACCGCCACGCTCCTACGCCCCCTTCATTCTTTTGTTCAGAAGAAGAGCCACTCCCTGTTTGGTAGTCTCCTGCCCCGAGTAGAGGACTGTCCACCCCTCATGATGGCTGGAGCCAGAGCCGGTCCACCGGACCCCTTGAATACCACAGAGATCCAGGCAGTACCGTTCCAGCTCCCGACAGAGGAGTGGCAGCCTCTCCTCCACAGTGAGCATTCGAACATTCGACATGGCCATCCGTAGTGGCTTTTTGTTGTTTCTGGAGGAGCCCCGAGGGTAAAGATTTAATCTCCCGACTCTGCCAAATGGGGTTTGGCCAGGAGACGTCATAGATTCCTGTCCCCCCGGGGCTTCCGGCCCAAGCTTATTAATTAGTTATTTTTACGTGGTTTTGTGGTAATTTATTGAAGGTGGAGGGGTTACCAGCCCCTCGCACCCGTCCAGAGCCCCCATTTAGTCGCTGTGGTGGCTACAAACGCCCTGAGGAGAAAGGCCAATCGGAATTGGCCCTCCCCCCCACAGCACTGTCCACGACAATGTTGCCCGTCCGGCACCATGAGGAGGTAGGGGGTTGTTTTTGCCGGACATACATCTATACACGCATACATACACACATACATACACACATACATACATGCATACATTCACAACAACCGCCATTCGCCACTAAGTGGCGGTGACGTCACCACGACGCTTGTGCCAGGCCATGTGCACCTTGAGGCCACGTGAAGTGTCAAACGCCCGCTGGCAGGAGGTCACGGGGCAGACCCAGGTGCCACGGGTCGACTGACCGAGATGACCGAGATGACTGGCTGATGCACCACCTGTGCCCCCTCCTGTGCCAACTTGCTGTGCTTTATCCACCCGGCGATCCGCTCGTTGTTGTGAGCATCGCTCCTCCGCCCTCCATTGTTGCTGGAGGGCGACTGCCTCCAACTACCCAGTAGCGTCCTTCACGAGCCTCCTCCACTGAGGCCGATCTTGACACCGCTGGTACCAGTCATCGTCAAGTCCACTCAGCTCCACGTCCTCCTGTATCACATCACTCCATCTCTTCTCTAGCCCGTGCCGCACCCGTTTAGCCCCCTCGATTCGGCCGAACAAAAGCTGTTTAGGCATGCGGTGGCTGGGCATGCGGGCTACACACATACATATGTAGAGGAGTAAAATGGGGACGTGACGTCAGGTGTGCCGTTCAGTGCGATGACGTCACGTCTCCTAGAGTACTTAAGGGAGACCCCGTGACGTAAGCGGGGTCACTGTGGGAACGGGTAGAGTAAGCAGGGTGAAGAGGGAACCAGGGGTAGAGAGAGGGATCGAGTGGTGAGTCTGGGGAGAAGCCGGTGGTAGCCGTAGAGGTGCTTCTCTCTCCGCTCGGTGGAGTCGGCAGAGTCCACGATCCGACACGAGAGAGAGAGACCGGAGCTAGCCGGCAGGGACCCGGACTCAGAGTAGGACCCCTAGCCCCTGGGAGTTGTGTACCCTTGTGTGTGTTATTGATAAGCTTTAATAAACCCTCGGCGAAAGCCCTTAACTTACCTTCGTCTCCGAGTGCGTCCGTGGGAAGTTCTCTACACACACACAGACACATACACAAACATATACACACATACATACACACATACATACACACAGACACATACATATACACACATACATACACACATACATACACGCGCGTCAACCACATTGTTCCGACGTGGGTCGCCGCTTTGTAAGCTTTGTCGTCAAGCGCCTGTGAGTGAAGGCTCTCGATATGAATATAAATGAGATTATTAGGCGGCATCATCATCATAATTCAACAGCTGTGGAGAGGCACATCTGGCCACGCGGGTCTGGACAGGCGCTGTTCACGTGGTTTTTACACGGTAATCACATTCGACTGAGTTAATTTTCGATTTAAAGCTTTCGTGACTGCAGGGATTCATCTTCTTGGTTCTTTCGGTAAAGTCACGTAGAAAGAAATTAATAAAATAATAAAATAATTCTCACGACGTTTCGGCCACAACGCAAGTAGCCGTCTTCAGGTGAAGAACATGTCTGTTAAGGAGACAGAATCTTTACCTGAAGACGGCTACTTGCGTTGTGGCCGAAACGTCGTGAGAATTATTTTATTATGTTTTATTTTTATTATTTTATTAATTTCTTTCTACGTGACTTTACCGAAAGAACCAAGAAGAGATGAATAATCTCACTTGGATATTTAGCGACTCGTTTTTCTTCCCCTTGCCACTCCCCCCCCCACCACCACCCCCACTAACTTCCCCCCACCACCCACCCACCCACCCACTCGCCCGCCTCTATTACAGCCATGCATCGTAAGTAAATAAATCACTCAACGCATAAATAACCCAAGGAGCCTCCAGCTGCTACTGCTGCTGCTGCGAGTGAAGAAAGCCACGTGGTTGCGTTACCAACCCGAGATCCGTCTACGGACATCGTTTAAGATGATGACTTATGGCTCCTCTTAATCTTATTCTTCTTCATGATCGCCATCATTCTCATCAGCGTCGTTTTACTTTGCCGGCAAGGCCTCTCACTGCGTTTCGAGACTCCTGTTTTGTGTTGTGTGTGTTTGTGTTGTTTTCTTCCGCCCTAGGAGAGTCCTGACGGGTTTGTTGTTGTTGTTGTGAGCATCAGCAGGAAGCGAAGTTGTTGTTGTTGTTGTATCAGCAGGAGGGGTTGTTGTTGTTGTTGCTGCTGCTGTGTAGAATCCCGATTTAGTAATTCGCAGGTGATTTGTTCCAGCATTCACACAGACTCACACACTCACACAGACTCACTCACTCACACAGACTCACACACTCACGCAGACTCACACAGACTCACTCACACAGACTCACACACTCACTCACACAGACTCACACACTCACGCAGACTCACACAGACTCACTCACACAGACTCACACACTCACACAGACTCACTCACTCACACAGACTCACTCTCTCACACTTACACAGACTCACTCACTCACACAGACTCACACAAACTCGCACACACAGACTCACTCACTCACACATACTCACTCACTCACACTCACACAGACTCACACACTCACACAGACTCACACACTCACACAGACTCACTCACACAGACTCACTGACACAGACTCACACACTCACACAGACTCACACACTCACACAAACTCACTCACACAGACTCACACACTCACACAGACTTACACAGACTCACACAGAGTCACTCACTCACACAGACTCACTCACTCACACAGACTCACACAGACTCACTCACACAGACTCACTCACTCACACAGACTCACTCACTCACACAGACTCACACAGACTCACTCACACAGACTCACACACTCACACAGACTCACACACTCACACAGACTCACTCACACAGACTCACTCACACACACTCACACAGACTCACACAGACTCACTCACACAGACTCACACACTCACACAGACTCACTCACTCACACAGACTCACACACTCACACAGACTCACACACTCACACTCACACAGACTCACACAGACTCACTCACACAGACTCACACACACAGACTCACACAGACTCACTCACACAGACTCACACACTCACACAGACTCACACACTCACACAAACTCACACAGACTCACTCACATACTCTCACGCTCTCACACTCACACAGACTCATTCATTCACACAGACTCACACACTCACACAGACTCACACAGACTCACTCACACAGAGTCACACACTCACACAGACTCACTCACACAGACTCACTCACTCACACAGACTCACTCACACAGACTCACACACTCACACAGACTCACACAGACTCACTCACACAGAGTCACACACTCACACAGACTCACTCACACAGACTCACACACTCACACAGACTCACACACTCACACAGACTCACACAGACTCACTCACATACTCTCACGCTCTCACACTCACACAGACTCATTCATTCACACAGACTCACACACTCACACAGACTCACACAGACTCACTCACACAGACTCACACACTCACACAGACTCACTCACACAGACTCACTCACTCACACAGACTCACACACTCACACAGACTCACTCACACAGACTCACTCACACACACTCACACAGACTCACACAGACTCACTGACACAGACTCACACACTCACACAGACTCCAACACTCACACAGACTCACTCACACAGACTCACTCACACACACTCACACAGACTCACACAGACTCACTCACACAGACTCACACACTCACACAGACTCACTTACACAGACTCACTCACACAGACTCACACACAGACTCACACAGACTCACTCACATACTCTCACACTCACACAGACTCACTCATTCACACAGACTCACTCATTCACACAGACTCACACACACACTCACATACACTCACACAGACTCACTCACACAGACTCACACACTCACACACACTCTGTGCCGGCTGGAAGACCTACCAGAGGTGGCCTTCGCAAACGTCAAGAGGAAGGTGCTCTACTCCTACATGGTCCGGTGTCACCAACAGGACACCCTGAGGAGCCACAAGGACCATGCCTGGAGGAGAGCCCTGCTGCCCTGCGTCTCTCCGGAGAGGCCTCGCTGGAGGCAACTCTACTCCAGCCCGACGTACAACCGCATCGGAGACCTCGGCTGGAGCATCGCCCACGGCACCGTCACCACCAACGCCTCCCTGGCGCGCTTCACCGACACGTCCCCGGAGTGTCGGTTCTGCGGTAAAGTGGAGACGGTGGCGCACCGATACGTGGAGTGCAAGAGCCTGGACTCGCTGTTCAAGGTCCTGAGAAACATCCTCCTAAGGTTCAGCCTCCACTTCTCCCCGATGGTCCTAATCTTTGGACATTCGATGGGCGATGGATCCCAACATCTTCAGGGGCTGGCCAACGTACTTGTCGGCTACTCCAAGCTCGCCATACACAGGGCGAGGAAGGTGGCCCTGGAGGGGAAACGTCCGGCCAGCAGCCTGGGCATCTTCCGCGCTCTGGTCGGAGCCCCCAGGGTGTGTGGGCTGGAGTTCCGCCATGCGGCGCGGCTGACCCACGCCGTGCCGGCCTTCAAGGAGCAGTGGGCGATGGAGGAGGAGGCCGTGTGCTCGGTGGCAGATGACGGGGAGCTCTGCGTGCTGATGTGAGCTACCCGTCGGAGGCCGTAGGAATGCGAGAAGGGCTGGTTGCAGATGCAGCACCTGTCGTTGTTAAAAAAAAAAACACATAAATATTAACATAAAAAACAGAGGGAACATATACATAGAGTAGGGAGCGAGGGGGTAGAGAGAGAGGGAGGGTAGAGAGAGAGAGGGGGGGTAGAGAGAGAGGGGGGGGGGTAGAGAGATGGGGGGTAGAGAGAGAGAGGGGGTAGAGAGAGAGAGGGGGGGTAGAGAGAGGGGGTAGAGAGAGGTGGGGGGGGGTAGAGGTAGAGAGAGAGGGGGTAGAGAGAGGGGGATAGAGAGAGAAAGAGGGGGTAGAGAGAGGGGGTAGAGAGAGAGAGGGGGATAGAGAGAGGGGGTAGAGGTAGAGAGAGGGGGGGGGGTAGAGAGAGGGGGTAGAGAGAGAGAGGGTAGAGAGAGGGGGGGGGGGGTAGAGAGAGGGGATAGAGAGAGAGGGGGATAGAGAGAGAGAGGGGGTAGAGAGAGAGGGGGTAGAGGTAGAGAGAGGGGGGGGGGTAGAGAGAGGGGGTAGAGAGAGAGAGGGTAGAGAGAGGGGGGGGTAGAGAGAGGGGGTAGAGAGAGAGGGGGTAGAGGTAGAGAGAGGGGGGGGGGTAGAGAGAGAGGTAAGGGGTAAGAAGGAGGAGAGCAGAGCGTGAAATCTTTTGTGAAATATTTTATTTAAAAAGGGGGGGGGGGGGGCACATAAAGCAAAGCATTGCAAAAAAACTAAAAAACCTAAATAATGAACGACGCAAAGTGCCGACTACACCGAGCATCTTCTTGTTTCCTCTGATCGTAAAGAAACGAGAGAGAGAGAGAACACACAAACTTCACAACAGAGAGGCGCCCGAGTCGTGAGTCGAACCCAGGCGGGAACCGAGGTGGGGTTGCGTGGGGGGGGGAGGGGATCACGTTAAGAGTTACAAACGACCGAGGGGAGTTTGTTGACTCGGAACAAATACTCAGAGAGAGAGCGAGAGAGCGAGATCAGTGGTTCCGCTCTGCGACACGGCCATTACGAACTCCCAGGGTAGCCGCGGAAAGGTGGTGACGGTGGTGGTGGGGGTCTCGGAGTAATAACGCAGCGGGTTGTTGAGACATCGCTTGGCCGAGACGATTTGTTGAACGATAATAAAAAATAATACAAAATAAATAATGACCTCTACTTTCGGAAGCGTTCTTCGTCTAAGGGGCCGTCCATAAATGACGTCACGCGATTTTGGACGATTTTTGACCCCCCCCCCCCTTGTCACACGGCGTCACAAAAAGTCAGACCCCCCCCCCTCAAATATGACGTCACAAAGCTCTGCCCCCCCCCCCAAAATAAACGTGCTTCAAATCACTATAAGACCTCCTTAACCAGTGGCAAAATATAGTGATAGGTTGAAAGGGTAAAAACCTATTACTATATTTGAAAGGGTAAAAACCTTTTACTATATTTTGCCACTGGTAAAGGAGATGTCTCATAGTGTAAATGCTTACCCCGAGCTCTCAATACTCTGATAGTGTGCTGTCTTTGAGTTGTACGCCTTTTGGCGTCATCTGGTCCAACACCAATGGAGACTAGGCTCTAAGAAAAGCTGTCTCGGGTGTGGACCAATCAACTTCAAGGACAGTGCATATCATTATCATCATCAGAGTTGTTTCTTTTTGTTTGCATTTTGACTGCTTGTGTTGTGGTTATTGCAAACATGATGCCTTGTATAAAGGTGTCAGTTTTTCTACCAGTTGAAAGGGTAAACACCTATTACTATGCTTCAAATCGCTTTAAACTATTGTCGTTGTAGTGCGTATTTAATGTGGCGCTGCACTCTGATGTTGCAGGAGAAAACATTTATTACAAAGTCTATTTAATTAAGTAGAACGTGTTGTCTATATTTATTTAAAGTTGCGCATTTTGATGTGACGTCACATTTCTCAAACCCCCCCTCTCGTTGGTCGTGACATTGAGAACACACACACACACACAAAGACAAAGATCCCCCGTATAGCCTGTAACAGACTGTAGGGGCAAGTGCTGTTAGCGAGCACCTATGAAGGCCGGCACGGCACACGAGGGGGTGGGTGGCCAGCACCACGCCCGACCGCCTTTGTCTCCCAAATGACGATGTTTACACACCGCACCAGGTACTCATTTGAGGCTAAGTCGACCTTGTCAGAGGCGCAGGACCGGTTCGGTGTTGGGCCGTGAGCGGGAATCGAACTCGGAATCGGGTCGCCAGGTTCGTAGCGCAGCGTAGCGCTAACCACTACCACCACCGCTCCCCAGGGGGAGAACACACAAAACCACCGCCATTCGCCACTAGGCGGCGGTGACGTCACCACGGCGCTTGTGCCAGGCTACGTGCACTTTGAGGCCGTCCATAAATGACGTCACGCGATTTTGGACGATTTTTGACCCCCCCCCCCCCTCGTCACACGGCGTCACAAATGTCTGACCCCCCCCCCTAGGTGTGTGACGTCATTTATGGACGGCCCCTTTGAGGCCATGAAGTGTCGAAGGCTCGTCGGTAGGAGGAGGTCACGGGACAGACCCAGAAGGTGCCATGGGTTGACTGACTGAGATGACCGGTAGATGCACACCAGCTGCCAACTCGCCGTGTTTTAGCCGCCCGGCGCTCCGCTCGTTGTTGTGAGCGTTGCTCCTCTGCTTTCCGTTGTTGCTGGAGGGCGACTGCCTCCAACTGCCCAGTAGCAGCGGCGTCCTTCACGAGCCTCCTCCGCTTGCCATTTGCAAACTCACTGCAACCCTCAAAAACGCTAAGATGCCAGCTAGCAACATCAGCAAAGATGAACGTTTTGAATTAGCTCAATTAAAAAAGAGGGATGACATTGTCATCCTCTCAGCCGACAAAGGCAATGCCACTGTCATCATGGGCAAAATAGAATACAACAACAAAATTCAAGAACTACTCAACGATGGCAGCTATACAAAAATAAAAAGAGACCCCACCAACAGCCTCGTCATTAAAACCAACAAAATAATTTCTGATTCAACCGCATTAATTGATCAAACCAAACAGTTCTCGTTGAAACCTTCTGCAGCCAGGTCACCAAGATTATACGGCTTGCCAAAGATACATAAAGAAGATACACTTCTTTGTCCCATTGTCTCTACTATCAACTCCCCCACCTACAAACTGGCTCGTTTTTGTCTGAAATCCTGCGGCCTTTTACTGGAAAAACCACCTCTGCGGTACTAAACTCTACTGACCTGGTATCGACAATCAAGGGAATTTCCCTGTCCCCAGACGACCTGCTTGTCAGTTTTGATGTGGTTTCCTTATTCACCAAGGTTCCTGTGCCTGACACCATCGCAATCATTGAAGACTTGGTTCATCAAGGACTGAATGCTGGGGTACCCCCCTGGTGAGACACTGCTTAACCAATACATACTTCACCTGGAATGGAACTTTCTACAAGCAAACTGAGGGCACCCCAATGGGCTCCCCCCTATCTCCGGTTGTAGCCAACGTGTTCATGGAGAAATTTGAGACTGACGCTATTCAGACTGCCACTCTACGCCCGACCTTATGGAAGAGGTACGTAGATGACACTTTTGTCATCTGGCCACATGGCCGGCCTGCTCTAGACCAATTCCTCGACCACATCAATTCCATACACCCAGCCATCAGATTCACCATGGAAGTCGATAAAGATGGCAAGCTACCCTTTTTGGATGTCCTAATTAAAAGGAGACCTGATGGTTCAATGAGCCACTCTGTCTACAGGAAAGCCACCCATACGGATGCTTACCTAAAACCGGACTCCCACCACCATCCATCCCAGAAGAATTCCCTCATCAAGACTCTATACCATAGAGCCCAATGCATCTCCGACCAGGAACACATTGCCAGTGAACTCAAACACGTACGCCATGCTCTTAAGGCTAATGGTTACTCCGACTACACAATCCGCAAAGCCATTACTCCAACCATCAAGAAGGATCCTGTTGAGGAGCCTTTCAAAACCATCACCTTACCCTACATTGCTGGGGTCACAAAAAAGATCTCCAAAATCCTGATTAAACACAAGATCCAGGTCCGATTCAACACAGTACATAAAATCCGTGATCTGGTCCCATCTGTAAAAGATGTGGTTCCAGACATACAGTATTCTGGCGTCTACAAACTAAGTTGCCTCTGTGGTAGCAGTTACATTGGAGAAACCAAACGACGTCTCGGACAGCATCCGTGAACATAAAGCAGACCTGAAACACGGTAGGACAAACACCTCAGCCGTGGCAGATCACTGTTACAATTCAGTGGGTTCACATGACATTGACTTCTCCAAGACAGAGGTTCTCTGCAAGCCATCTGGCTACCATGAGAGATTCGTTCATGAGGCGATCCACATATACAAACACAGAGACAATTTCAAACGAGAAGATGGATTCTGGCTCAGCAATCATTGGAAGGACGTAATAAACCACTTCGGATCTTAACTGATTGTTGTTCACGTTTACGGTGACTTTCAGACCGCAGTCCACTCACTGGCATTGACTGTGTATCTTGTGTTCTCCACAGGGAATGCATTATTTGCTCCGCTGCAAGTCTCGCACTACAACTCTCCCATTGACATATTTCCTTGCTTCCTCTTAGTATCTTTCACTCGACGGTCAATGGTATAGTGTATAGCAGAGTGTATAATAATAAACTGTTAACATTCCTTCCCTTTATTAATGCTACCCCTATACCCTCCCTTTGATGCTTCTAATCCTGCATAATGCACGGGCATAATATGACTTTGAAACCCCCCGCCCACCTCCTACGCATTTCACAAGTAGTACTAATCACATACCTGCATTTCCCATAAATATGCTAAATTCCTCTTGATATGCAAATTATTTTGTCAAGGCGCCCTTCCCCCCTTCCAACCCAGCTTAAATAGACGCTCCAAGCGTGGTGGTGTTTCATTCAGACGCTGTCTCCCCGACAGACCTGGTCTTCACCTGAGGACGGCTGCTTGCATTGTGGCCCGAAACGTCGTGAGAATAATTTTCAAATATTTAATTTTTATTATTGTATTATTTCCCTTCTACGTGACTTTACCGAAAGGACCAAGAAGATGAATTCCCGAACGTTCCCGAAGCCTCCCTGGTGGAACCGTGTCTCAACTTTCACCCAGATATAAACCCCACTAGGGATTAGTATAACTGTAGAATTAAAAACATGCCCCATTAATAATCCAGGCGATGGCGTTCTCATTACAAGTCTATGGGCAGTGTTGAGTCTATGGGCAATGCTGAGTCTATGGGCAGTGCTGAGTCTATGGGCAGTGTTGAGTCTGTGGTGCAGTGTTGAGTCTATGGGCAGTGCTGAGTCTATGGACAATGCTGAGTCTATGGGCAGTGTTGAATCTATGGGCAGTGTTGAGTCTATGGGCAGTGCTGAGTCTATGGGCAGTGTTGAGTCTGTGGTGCAGTGTTGAGTCTATGGGCAGTGCTGAGTCTATGGACAATGCTGAGTCTATGGGCAGCGTTGAGTCTATGGGCAGTGTTGAGTCTATGGGCAATGCTGAGTCTGTGGGAAGTGTTGAGTCTATGAGCCGCGTTGAGTCTATGGGCAGTGTTGAGTCTATGGGCAGTGTTGAGTCTGTGGTGCAGTGCTGAGTCTATCGGCAGTGTTGAGTCTATAGGCAGCGTTGAGTCTGTGGGCAGTTTTGAGTCAATGGGCAGTGCTGAGTCTATGGGCAGCGTTGAGTCTATGGGCAGTGCTGAGTCTATGGGCAGCGTTGAGTCTATGGGCAGTGCTGAGTCTATGGGCAGTGTTGATTCTATGGGTGGTGTTAGTCTATGGGCAGTGCTGAGTCTATGGGCAGTGTTGAGTCTATGGGCAATGCTGAGTCTATGGGCAGCATTGAGTCTATGGACAATGCTGTGTCTATGGGCAGTGCTGAGTCTATGGGCAGTGTTGAGTCTATGGGCAGTGTTGAGTCTATGGGCAGTGCTGAGCCTATGGGCAGCGTTGAGTCTATGGACAATGCTGAGTCTATGGGCAGCGTTGAGTCTATGGGCAGTGTTGAGTCTATGGGCAGTGCTGAGTCTATGGGCAGTGTTGAGTCTATAGGCAGTGTTGAGTCTATGGGCAGTGTTGAGTCTATGGGCAGTGCTGAGTCTATGGGCAGTGCTGAGTCTCTGGGCAGTGTTGAGTCAATGGGCAGTGTTGAGCCTATGGGCAGCGTTGAGTCTATGGACAATGCTGAGTCTATGGGCAGTGTTGAGTCTGTGGTGCAGTGTTGAGTCTATGGGCAGTGCTGAGTCTATGGACAATGCTGAGTCTATGGGCAGTGTTGAATCTATGGGCAGTGTTGAGTCTATGGGCAGTGCTGAGTCTATGGGCAGCGTTGAGTCTATGGGCAGTGCTGAGTCTATGGGCAGTGTTGAGTCTATGGGTAGTGTTAGTCTATGGGCAGTGCTGAGTCTATGGGCAGTGTTGAGTCTATGGGCAATGCTGAGTCTATGGGCAGCGTTGAGTCTATGGACAATGCTGAGTCTATGGGCAGTGCTGAGTCTATGGGCAGTGTTGAGTCTATGGGCAGTGTTGAGTCTATGGGCAGTGCTGAGCCTATAGGCAGTGTTGAGTCTATGGGCAGTTTTGAGTCAATGGGCAGTGCTGAGTCTATGGGCAGCGTTGAGTCTATGGGCAGTGCTGAGTCTATGGGCAGCGTTGAGTCTGTGGGCAGTGCTGAGTCTATGGGCAGTGCTGAGTCTATGGGCAGCGTTGAGTCTATGGGCAGTGTTGAGTCTATGGGCAGTGCTGAGTCTATGGGCAGTGCTGAGTCTATGGGCAGCGTTCAGTCTATGGGCAATGCTGAGCCTATGGGCAGCGTTGAGTCTATGGACAATGCTGAGTCTATGGACAGCGTTGAGTCTATGGGCAGTGTTGAGTCTATGAGCAATGCTGAGTCTGTGGGCAGTGTTGAGTCTATGAGCCGCGTTGAGTCTATGGGCAGTGTTGAGTCTATGGGCAGTGTTGAGTCTATGGGCAGTGTTGAGTCTGTGGTGCAGTGCTGAGTCTATGGGCAGTGTTGAGTCTATGGGCAATGCTGAGTCTGTGGGCAGTGTTGAGTCTATGAGCCGCGTGGAGTCTATGGGCAGTGTTGAGTCTATGGGCAGTGTTGAGTCTATGGGCAGTGTTGAGTCTGTGGTGCAGTGCTGAGTCTATGGGCAGTGTTGAGTCTGTGGTGCAGTATTGAGTCTATGGGCAGTGCTGAGTCTATGGTGCAGTGCTGAGTCTATGGGCAGTGTTGAGTCTATGGGCAGTGCTGAGTCTATGGTGCAGTGCTGAGTCTATGGGCAGCGTTGAGTCTATGGGCAGTGTTGAGTCTATGGGCAGTGTTGAGTCTATGGTGCAGTGTTGAGTCTATGGGCAGCGTTGAGTCTATGGGCAGTGCTGAGTCTATGGGCAGTGTTGAGTCTATGAACAATGCTGAGTCTATGGGCAGTGTTGAGTCTATGGGCAGTGTTGAGTCTATGGGCAGTGTTGAGTCTATGGGCAGTGTTGAGTCTATGGGCAGTGTTGAGTCTATGGGGTGTGTTGAGTCTATGGGCAGTGTTGAGTCTATGGGCAGTGTTGAGTCTATGGGCAGTGTTGAGTCTATGGGCAGTGCTGAGTCTATGGGCAGTGTTGAGTCTGTGGTGCAGTGTTGAGTCTATGGGCAGTGCTGAGTCTATGGACAATGCTGAGTCTATGGGCAGTGTTGAATCTATGGGCAGTGTTGAGTCTATGGGCAGTGCTGAGTCTATGGGCAGTGTTGAGTCTGTGGTGCAGTGTTGAGTCTATGGGCAGTGCTGAGTCTATGGACAATGCTGAGTCTATGGGCAGCGTTGAGTCTATGGGCAGTGTTGAGTCTATGGGCAATGCTGAGTCTGTGGGAAGTGTTGAGTCTATGAGCCGCGTTGAGTCTATGGGCAGTGTTGAGTCTATGGGCAGTGTTGAGTCTGTGGTGCAGTGCTGAGTCTATCGGCAGTGTTGAGTCTATAGGCAGCGTTGAGTCTGTGGGCAGTTTTGAGTCAATGGGCAGTGCTGAGTCTATGGGCAGCGTTGAGTCTATGGGCAGTGCTGAGTCTATGGGCAGCGTTGAGTCTATGGGCAGTGCTGAGTCTATGGGCAGAGTTGATTCTATGGGTGGTGTTAGTCTATGGGCAGTGCTGAGTCTATGGGCAGTGTTGAGTCTATGGGCAATGCTGAGTCTATGGGCAGCATTGAGTCTATGGACAATGCTGTGTCTATGGGCAGTGCTGAGTCTATGGGCAGTGTTGAGTCTATGGGCAGTGTTGAGTCTATGGGCAGTGCTGAGCCTATGGGCAGCGTTGAGTCTATGGACAATGCTGAGTCTATGGGCAGCGTTGAGTCTATGGGCAGTGTTGAGTCTATGGGCAGTGCTGAGTCTATGGGCAGTGTTGAGTCTATAGGCAGTGTTGAGTCTATGGGCAGTGTTGAGTCTATGGGCAGTGCTGAGTCTATGGGCAGTGCTGAGTCTCTGGGCAGTGTTGAGTCAATGGGCAGTGTTGAGCCTATGGGCAGCGTTGAGTCTATGGACAATGCTGAGTCTATGGACAGCGTTGAGTCTATGGGCAGTGTTGAGTCTATGAGCAATGCTGAGTCTGTGGGCAGTGTTGAGTCTATGAGCCGCGTTGAGTCTATGGGCAGTGTTGAGTCTATGGGCAGTGTTGAGTCTATGGGCAGTGTTGAGTCTGTGGTGCAGTGCTGAGTCTATGGGCAGTGTTGAGTCTATGGGCAATGCTGAGTCTGTGGGCAGTGTTGAGTCTATGAGCCGCGTGGAGTCTATGGGCAGTGTTGAGTCTATGGGCAGTGTTGAGTCTATGGGCAGTGTTGAGTCTGTGGTGCAGTGCTGAGTCTATGGGCAGTGTTGAGTCTGTGGTGCAGTATTGAGTCTATGGGCAGTGCTGAGTCTATGGTGCAGTGCTGAGTCTATGGGCAGTGTAGAGTCTATGGGCAGTGCTGAGTCTATGGTGCAGTGCTGAGTCTATGGGCAGCGTTGAGTCTATGGGCAGTGTTGAGTCTATGGGCAGTGTTGAGTCTATGGTGCAGTGTTGAGTCTATGGGCAGCGTTGAGTCTATGGGCAGTGCTGAGTCTATGGGCAGTGTTGAGTCTATGAACAATGCTGAGTCTATGGGCAGTGTTGAGTCTATGGGCAGTGCTGAGTCTATGGTGCAGTGCTGAGTCTATGGGCAGCGTTGAGTCTATGGGCAGTGTTGAGTCTATGGGGTGTGTTGAGTCTATGGGCAGTGTTGAGTCTATGGGCAGTGCTGAGTCTATGGGCAGTGTTGAGTCTGTGGTGCAGTGTTGAGTCTATGGGCAGTGCTGAGTCTATGGACAATGCTGAGTCTATGGGCAGTGTTGAATCTATGGGCAGTGTTGAGTCTATGGGCAGTGCTGAGTCTATGGGCAGTGTTGAGTCTGTGGTGCAGTGTTGAGTCTATGGGCAGTGCTGAGTCTATGGACAATGCTGAGTCTATGGGCAGCGTTGAGTATATGGGCAGTGTTGAGTCTATGGGCAATGCTGAGTCTGTGGGAAGTGTTGAGTCTATGAGCCGCGTTGAGTCTATGGGCAGTGTTGAGTCTATGGGCAGTGTTGAGTCTGTGGTGCAGTGCTGAGTCTATCGGCAGTGTTGAGTCTATAGGCAGCGTTGAGTCTGTGGGCAGTTTTGAGTCAATGGGCAGTGCTGAGTCTATGGGCAGCGTTGAGTCTATGGGAAGTGCTGAGTCTATGGGCAGCGTTGAGTCTATGGGCAGTGCTGAGTCTATGGGCAGTGTTGATTCTATGGGTGGTGTTAGTCTATGGGCAGTGCTGAGTCTATGGGCAGTGTTGAGTCTATGGGCAATGCTGAGTCTATGGGCAGCATTGAGTCTATGGACAATGCTGTGTCTATGGGCAGTGCTGAGTCTATGGGCAGTGTTGAGTCTATGGGCAGTGTTGAGTCTATGGGCAGTGCTGAGCCTATGGGCAGCGTTGAGTCTATGGACAATGCTGAGTCTATGGGCAGCGTTGAGTCTATGGGCAGTGTTGAGTCTATGGGCAGTGCTGAGTCTATGGGCAGTGTTGAGTCTATAGGCAGTGTTGAGTCTATGGGCAGTGTTGAGTCTATGGGCAGTGCTGAGTCTATGGGCAGTGCTGAGTCTCTGGGCAGTGTTGAGTCAATGGGCAGTGTTGAGCCTATGGGCAGCGTTGAGTCTATGGACAATGCTGAGTCTATGGGCAGTGTTGAGTCTGTGGTGCAGTGTTGAGTCTATGGGCAGTGCTGAGTCTATGGACAATGCTGAGTCTATGGGCAGTGTTGAATCTATGGGCAGTGTTGAGTCTATGGGCAGTGCTGAGTCTATGGGCAGCGTTGAGTCTATGGGCAGTGCTGAGTCTATGGGCAGTGTTGAGTCTATGGGTAGTGTTAGTCTATGGGCAGTGCTGAGTCTATGGGCAGTGTTGAGTCTATGGGCAATGCTGAGTCTATGGGCAGCGTTGAGTCTATGGACAATGCTGAGTCTATGGGCAGTGCTGAGTCTATGGGCAGTGTTGAGTCTATGGGCAGTGTTGAGTCTATGGGCAGTGCTGAGCCTATAGGCAGTGTTGAGTCTATGGGCAGTTTTGAGTCAATGGGCAGTGCTGAGTCTATGGGCAGCGTTGAGTCTATGGGCAGTGCTGAGTCTATGGGCAGCGTTGAGTCTGTGGGCAGTGCTGAGTCTATGGGCAGTGCTGAGTCTATGGGCAGTGTTGAGTCTATGGGCAGTGTTGAGTCTATGGGCAGTGCTGAGTCTATGGGCAGTGCTGAGTCTATGGGCAGCGTTCAGTCTATGGGCAATGCTGAGCCTATGGGCAGCGTTGAGTCTATGGACAATGCTGAGTCTATGGACAGCGTTGAGTCTATGGGCAGTGTTGAGTATATGAGCAATGCTGAGTCTGTGGGCAGTGTTGAGTCTATGAGCCGCGTTGAGTCTATGGGCAGTGTTGAGTCTATGGGCAGTGTTGAGTCTATGGGCAGTGTTGAGTCTGTGGTGCAGTGCTGAGTCTATGGGCAGTGTTGAGTCTATGGGCAATGCTGAGTCTGTGGGCAGTGTTGAGTCTATGAGCCGCGTGGAGTCTATGGGCAGTGTTGAGTCTATGGGCAGTGTTGAGTCTATGGGCAGTGTTGAGTCTGTGGTGCAGTGCTGAGTCTATCGGCAGTGTTGAGTCTGTGGTGCAGTATTGAGTCTATGGGCAGTGTTGAGTCTATGGTGCAGTGCTGAGTCTATGGGCAGTGTTGAGTCTATGGGCAGTGCTGAGTCTATGGTGCAGTGCTGAGTCTATGGGCAGCGTTGAGTCTATGGGCAGTGTTGAGTCTATGGGCAGTGTTGAGTCTATGGTGCAGTGTTGAGTCTATGGGCAGCGTTGAGTCTATGGGCAGTGCTGAGTCTATGGGCAGTGTTGAGTCTATGAACAATGCTGAGTCTATGGGCAGTGTTGAGTCTATGGGCAGTGTTGAGTCTATGGGCAGTGTTGAGTCTATGGGCAGTGTTGAGTCTATGGGCAGTGTTGAGTCTATGGGGTGTGTTGAGTCTATGGGCAGTGTTGAGTCTATGGGCAGTGTTGAGTCTATGGGCAGTGTTGAGTCTATGGGCAGTGCTGAGTCTATTGGCAGCGTTGAGTCTATGGGCAGCGTTGAGTCTATGGGCTGTGCTGAGTCTATGGGCAGTGCTGAGTCTATGGGCAGTGTTGATTCTATGGGCAGTGTTGAGTCTGTGGTGCAGTGCTGAGTCTATGGGCAGTGTTGAGTCTGTGGTGCAGTATTGAGTCTATGGGCAGTGTTGAGTCTATGGTGCAGTGCTGAGTCTATGGGCAGTGTTGAGTCTATGGGCAGTGCTGAGTCTATGGTGCAGTGCTGAGTCTATTGGCAGCGTTGAGTCTATGGGCAGTGTTGAGTCTATGGGCAGTGTTGAGTCTATGGTGCAGTGTTGAGTCTATGGGCAGCGTTGAGTCTATGGGCAGTGCTGAGTCTATGGGCAGTGTTGAGTCTATGAACAATGCTGAGTCTATGGGCAGTGTTGAGTCTATGGGTGGTGTTAGTCTATGGGCAGTGCTGAGTCTATGGGCAGTGTTGAGTCTATGGGCAATGCTGAGTCTATGGGCAGCATTGAGTCTATGGACAATGCTGTGTCTATGGGCAGTGCTGAGTCTATGGGCAGTGTTGAGTCTATGGGCAGTGTTGAGTCTATGGGCAGTGCTGAGCCTATGGGCAGCGTTGAGTCTATGGACAATGCTGAGTCTATGGGCAGCGTTGAGTCTATGGGCAGTGTTGAGTCTATGGGCAGTGCTGAGTCTATGGGCAGTGTTGAGTCTATTGGCAGTGTTGAGTCTATGGGCAGTGTTGAGTCTATGGGCAGTGCTGAGTCTATGGGCAGTGCTGAGTCTCTGGGCAGTGTTGAGTCAATGGGCAGTGTTGAGCCTATGGGCAGCGTTGAGTCTATGGACAATGCTGAGTCTATGGACAGCGTTGAGTCTATGGGCAGTGTTGAGTCTATGAGCAATGCTGAGTCTGTGGGCAGTGTTGAGTCTATGAGCCGCGTTGAGTCTATGGGCAGTGTTGAGTCTATGGGCAGTGTTGAGTCTATGGGCAGTGTTGAGTCTGTGGTGCAGTGCTGAGTCTATGGGCAGTGTTGAGTCTATGGGCAATGCTGAGTCTGTGGGCAGTGTTGAGTCTATGAGCCGCGTGGAGTCTATGGGCAGTGTTGAGTCTATGGGCAGTGTTGAGTCTATGGGCAGTGTTGAGTCTGTGGTGCAGTGCTGAGTCTATGGGCAGTGTTGAGTCTGTGGTGCAGTATTGAGTCTATGGGCAGTGCTGAGTCTATGGTGCAGTGCTGAGTCTATGGGCAGTGTTGAGTCTATGGGCAGTGCTGAGTCTATGGTGCAGTGCTGAGTCTATGGGCAGCGTTGAGTCTATGGGCAGTGTTGAGTCTATGGGCAGTGTTGAGTCTATGGTGCAGTGTTGAGTCTATGGGCAGCGTTGAGTCTATGGGCAGTGCTGAGTCTATGGGCAGTGTTGAGTCTATGAACAATGCTGAGTCTATGGGCAGTGTTGAGTCTATGGGCAGTGTTGAGTCTATGGGCAGTGTTGAGTCTATGGGCAGTGTTGAGTCTATGGGCAGTGTTGAGTCTATGGGGTGTGTTGAGTCTATGGGCAGTGTTGAGTCTATGGGCAGTGTTGAGTCTATGGGCAGTTTTGAGTCTATGGGCAGTGCTGAGTCTATGGGCAGTGTTGAGTCTGTGGTGCAGTGTTGAGTCTATGGGCAGTGCTGAGTCTATGGACAATGCTGAGTCTATGGGCAGTGTTGAATCTATGGGCAGTGTTGAGTCTATGGGCAGTGCTGAGTCTATGGGCAGTGTTGAGTCTGTGGTGCAGTGTTGAGTCTATGGGCAGTGCTGGGTCTATGGACAATGCTGAGTCTATGGGCAGCGTTGAGTCTATGGGCAGTGTTGAATCTATGGGCAGTGTTGAGTCTATGGGCAGTGCTGAGTCTATGGGCAGCGTTGAGTCTATGGACAATGCTGAGTCTATGGGCAGTGCTGAGTCTATGGGCAGTGTTGAGTCTATGGGCAGTGTTGAGTCTATGGGCAGTGCTGAGCCTATAGGCAGTGTTGAGTCTATGGGCAGTTTTGAGTCAATGGGCAGTGCTGAGTCTATGGGCAGCGTTGAGTCTATGGGCAGTGCTGAGTCTATGGGCAGCGTTGAGTCTGTGGGCAGTGCTGAGTCTATGGGCAGTGCTGAGTCTATGGGCAGCGTTGAGTCTATGGGCAGTGTTGAGTCTATGGGCAGTGCTGAGTCTATGGGCAGTGCTGAGTCTATGGGCAGCGTTCAGTCTATGGGCAATGCTGCGCCTATGGGCAGCGTTGAGTCTATGGACAATGCTGAGTCTATGGACAGCGTTGAGTCTATGGGCAGTGTTGAGTATATGAGCAATGCTGAGTCTGTGGGCAGTGTTGAGTCTATGAGCCGCGTTGAGTCTATGGGCAGTGTTGAGTCTATGGGCAGTGTTGAGTCTATGGGCAGTGTTGAGTCTGTGGTGCAGTGCTGAGTCTATGGTCAGTGTTGAGTCTATGGGCAATGCTGAGTCTGTGGGCAGTGTTGAGTCTATGAGCCGCGTGGAGTCTATGGGCAGTGTTGAGTCTATGGGCAGTGTTGAGTCTATGGGCAGTGTTGAGTCTGTGGTGCAGTGCTGAGTCTATCGGCAGTGTTGAGTCTGTGGTGCAGTATTGATTCTATGGGCAGTGTTGAGTCTATGGTGCAGTGCTGAGTCTATGGGCAGTGTTGAGTCTATGGGCAGTGCTGAGTCTATGGTGCAGTGCTGAGTCTATGGGCAGCGTTGAGTCTATGGGCAGTGTTGAGTCTATGGGCAGTGTTGAGTCTATGGTGCAGTGTTGAGTCTATGGGCAGCGTTGAGTCTATGGGCAGTGCTGAGTCTATGGGCAGTGTTGAGTCTATGAACAATGCTGAGTCTATGGGCAGTGTTGAGTCTATGGGCAGTGTTGAGTCTATGGGCAGTGTTGAGTCTATGGGCAGTGTTGAATCTATGGGCAGTGTTGAGTCTATGGGGTGTGTTGAGTCTATGGGCAGTGTTGAGTCTATGGGCAGTGTTGAGTCTATGGGCAGTGCTGAGTCTATGGGCAGTGTTGAGTCTGTGGTGCAGTGTTGAGTCTATGGGCAGTGCTGAGTCTATGGACAATGCTGAGTCTATGGGCAGTGTTGAATCTATGGGCAGTGTTGAGTCTATGGGCAGTGCTGAGTCTATGGGCAGTGTTGAGTCTGTGGTGCAGTGTTGAGTCTATGGGCAGTGCTGAGTCTATGGACAATGCTGAGTCTATGGGCAGCGTTGAGTCTATGGGCAGTGTTGAATCTATGGGCAGTGTTGAGTCTATGGGCAGTGCTGAGTCTATGGGCAGCGTTGAGTCTATGGACAATGCTGAGTCTATGGGCAGTGCTGAGTCTATGGGCAGTGTTGAGTCTATGGGCAGTGTTGAGTCTATGGGCAGTGCTGAGCCTATAGGCAGTGTTGAGTCTATGGGCAGTTTTGAGTCAATGGGCAGTGCTGAGTCTATGGGCAGCGTTGAGTCTATGGGCAGTGCTGAGTCTATGGGCAGCGTTGAGTCTGTGGGCAGTGCTGAGTCTATGGGCAGTGCTGAGTCTATGGGCAGCGTTGAGTCTATGGGCAGTGTTGAGTCTATGGGCAGTGCTGAGTCTATGGGCAGTGCTGAGTCTATGGGCAGCGTTCAGTCTATGGGCAATGCTGAGCCTATGGGCAGCGTTGAGTCTATGGACAATGCTGAGTCTATGGACAGCGTTGAGTCTATGGGCAGTGTTGAGTATATGAGCAATGCTGAGTCTGTGGGCAGTGTTGAGTCTATGAGCCGCGTTGAGTCTATGGGCAGTGTTGAGTCTATGGGCAGTGTTGAGTCTATGGGCAGTGTTGAGTCTGTGGTGCAGTGCTGAGTCTATGGGCAGTGTTGAGTCTATGGGCAATGCTGAGTCTGTGGGCAGTGTTGAGTCTATGAGCCGCGTGGAGTCTATGGGCAGTGTTGAGTCTATGGGCAGTGTTGAGTCTATGGGCAGTGTTGAGTCTGTGGTGCAGTGCTGAGTCTATCGGCAGTGTTGAGTCTGTGGTGCAGTATTGAGTCTATGGGCAGTGTTGAGTCTATGGTGCAGTGCTGAGTCTATGGGCAGTGTTGAGTCTATGGGCAGTGCTGAGTCTATGGTGCAGTGCTGAGTCTATGGGCAGCGTTGAGTCTATGGGCAGTGTTGAGTCTATGGGCAGTGTTGAGTCTATGGTGCAGTGTTGAGTCTATGGGCAGCGTTGAGTCTATGGGCAGTGCTGAGTCTATGGGCAGTGTTGAGTCTATGAACAATGCTGAGTCTATGGGCAGTGTTGAGTCTATGGGCAGTGTTGAGTCTATGGGCAGTGTTGAGTCTATGGGCAGTGTTGAGTCTATGGGCAGTGTTGAGTCTATGGGGTGTGTTGAGTCTATGGGCAGTGTTGAGTCTATGGGCAGTGTTGAGTCTATGGGCAGTGTTGAGTCTATGGGCAGTGCTGAGTCTATTGGCAGCGTTGAGTCTATGGGCAGCGTTGAGTCTATGGGCTGTGCTGAGTCTATGGGCAGTGCTGAGTCTATGGGCAGTGTTGATTCTATGGGCAGTGTTGAGTCTGTGGTGCAGTGCTGAGTCTATGGGCAGTGTTGAGTCTGTGGTGCAGTATTGAGTCTATGGGCAGTGTTGAGTCTATGGTGCAGTGCTGAGTCTATGGGCAGTGTTGAGTCTATGGGCAGCGTTGAGTCTATGGGCAGTGTTGAGTCTATGGGCAGTGTTGAGTCTATGGTGCAGTGTTGAGTCTATGGGCAGCGTTGAGTCTATGGGCAGTGCTGAGTCTATGGGCAGTGTTGAGTCTATGAACAATGCTGAGTCTATGGGCAGTGTTGAGTCTATGGGTGGTGTTAGTCTATGGGCAGTGCTGAGTCTATGGGCAGTGTTGAGTCTATGGGCAATGCTGAGTCTATGGGCAGCATTGAGTCTATGGACAATGCTGTGTCTATGGGCAGTGCTGAGTCTATGGGCAGTGTTGAGTCTATGGGCAGTGTTGAGTCTATGGGCAGTGCTGAGCCTATGGGCAGCGTTGAGTCTATGGACAATGCTGAGTCTATGGGCAGCGTTGAGTCTATGGGCAGTGTTGAGTCTATGGGCAGTGCTGAGTCTATGGGCAGTGTTGAGTCTATAGGCAGTGTTGAGTCTATGGGCAGTGTTGAGTCTATGGGCAGTGCTGAGTCTATGGGCAGTGCTGAGTCTCTGGGCAGTGTTGAGTCAATGGGCAGTGTTGAGCCTATGGGCAGCGTTGAGTCTATGGACAATGCTGAGTCTATGGACAGCGTTGAGTCTATGGGCAGTGTTGAGTCTATGAGCAATGCTGAGTCTATTGGCAGCGTTGAGTCTATGGGCAGCGTTGAGTCTATGGGCTGTGCTGAGTCTATGGGCAGTGCTGAGTCTATGGGCAGTGTTGATTCTATGGGCAGTGTTGAGTCTGTGGTGCAGTGCTGAGTCTATGGGCAGTGTTGAGTCTGTGGTGCAGTATTGAGTCTATGGGCAGTGTTGAGTCTATGGTGCAGTGCTGAGTCTATGGGCAGTGTTGAGTCTATGGGCAGTGCTGAGTCTATGGTGCAGTGCTGAGTCTATGGGCAGCGTTGAGTCTATGGGCAGTGTTGAGTCTATGGGCAGTGTTGAGTCTATGGTGCAGTGTTGAGTCTATGGGCAGCGTTGAGTCTATGGGCAGTGCTGAGTCTATGGGCAGTGTTGAGTCTATGAACAATGCTGAGTCTATGGGCAGTGTTGAGTCTATGGGTGGTGTTAGTCTATGGGCAGTGCTGAGTCTATGGGCAGTGTTGAGTCTATGGGCAATGCTGAGTCTATGGTCAGCATTGAGTCTATGGACAATGCTGTGTCTATGGGCAGTGCTGAGTCTATGGGCAGTGTTGAGTCTATGGGCAGTGTTGAGTCTATGGGCAGTGCTGAGCCTATGGGCAGCGTTGAGTCTATGGACAATGCTGAGTCTATGGGCAGCGTTGAGTCTATGGGCAGTGTTGAGTCTATGGGCAGTGCTGAGTCTATGGGCAGTGTTGAGTCTATAGGCAGTGTTGAGTCTATGGGCAGTGTTGAGTCTATGGGCAGTGCTGAGTCTATGGGCAGTGCTGAGTCTATGGGCAGCGTTGAGTCTATGGGCAGTGCTGAGTCTATGGGCAGCGTTGAGTCTGTGGGCAGTGCTGAGTCTATGGGCAGTGCTGAGTCTATGGGCAGTGTTGAGTCTATGGGCAATGTTGAGTCTATGGGCAGTGCTGAGTCTATGGGCAGTGCTGAGTCTATGGGCAGCGTTCAGTCTATGGGCAATGCTGAGCCTATGGGCAGCGTTGAGTCTATGGACAATGCTGAGTCTATGGACAGCGTTGAGTCTATGGGCAGTGTTGAGTATATGAGCAATGCTGAGTCTGTGGGCAGTGTTGAGTCTATGAGCCGCGTTGAGTCTATGGGCAGTGTTGAGTCTATGGGCAGTGTTGAGTCTATGGGCAGTGTTGAGTCTGTGGTGCAGTGCTGAGTCTATGGGCAGTGTTGAGTCTATGGGCAATGCTGAGTCTGTGGGCAGTGTTGAGTCTATGAGCCGCGTGGAGTCTATGGGCAGTGTTGAGTCTATGGGCAGTGTTGAGTCTATGGGCAGTGTTGAGTCTGTGGTGCAGTGCTGAGTCTATCGGCAGTGTTGAGTCTGTGGTGCAGTATTGAGTCTATGGGCAGTGTTGAGTCTATGGTGCAGTGCTGAGTCTATGGGCAGTGTTGAGTCTATGGGCAGTGCTGAGTCTATGGTGCAGTGCTGAGTCTATGGGCAGCGTTGAGTCTATGGGCAGTGTTGAGTCTATGGGCAGTGTTGAGTCTATGGTGCAGTGTTGAGTCTATGGGCAGCGTTGAGTCTATGGGCAGTGCTGAGTCTATGGGCAGTGTTGAGTCTATGAACAATGCTGAGTCTATGGGCAGTGTTGAGTCTATGGGCAGTGTTGAGTCTATGGGCAGTGTTGAGTCTATGGGCAGTGTTGAGTCTATGGGCAGTGTTGAGTCTATGGGGTGTGTTGAGTCTATGGGCAGTGTTGAGTCTATGGGCAGTGTTGAGTCTATGGGCAGTGTTGAGTCTATGGGCAGTGCTGAGTCTATTGGCAGCGTTGAGTCTATGGGCAGCGTTGAGTCTATGGGCTGTGCTGAGTCTATGGGCAGTGCTGAGTCTATGGGCAGTGTTGATTCTATGGGCAGTGTTGAGTCTGTGGTGCAGTGCTGAGTCTATGGGCAGTGTTGAGTCTGTGGTGCAGTATTGAGTCTATGGGCAGTGTTGAGTCTATGGTGCAGTGCTGAGTCTATGGGCAGTGTTGAGTCTATGGGCAGTGCTGAGTCTATGGTGCAGTGCTGAGTCTATTGGCAGCGTTGAGTCTATGGGCAGTGTTGAGTCTATGGGCAGTGTTGAGTCTATGGTGCAGTGTTGAGTCTATGGGCAGCGTTGAGTCTATGGGCAGTGCTGAGTCTATGGGCAGTGTTGAGTCTATGAACAATGCTGAGTCTATGGGCAGTGTTGAGTCTATGGGTGGTGTTAGTCTATGGGCAGTGCTGAGTCTATGGGCAGTGTTGAGTCTATGGGCAATGCTGAGTCTATGGGCAGCATTGAGTCTATGGACAATGCTGTGTCTATGGGCAGTGCTGAGTCTATGGGCAGTGTTGAGTCTATGGGCAGTGTTGAGTCTATGGGCAGTGCTGAGCCTATGGGCAGCGTTGAGTCTATGGACAATGCTGAGTCTATGGGCAGCGTTGAGTCTATGGGCAGTGTTGAGTCTATGGGCAGTGCTGAGTCTATGGGCAGTGTTGAGTCTATTGGCAGTGTTGAGTCTATGGGCAGTGTTGAGTCTATGGGCAGTGCTGAGTCTATGGGCAGTGCTGAGTCTCTGGGCAGTGTTGAGTCAATGGGCAGTGTTGAGCCTATGGGCAGCGTTGAGTCTATGGACAATGCTGAGTCTATGGACAGCGTTGAGTCTATGGGCAGTGTTGAGTCTATGAGCAATGCTGAGTCTGTGGGCAGTGTTGAGTCTATGAGCCGCGTTGAGTCTATGGGCAGTGTTGAGTCTATGGGCAGTGTTGAGTCTATGGGCAGTGTTGAGTCTGTGGTGCAGTGCTGAGTCTATGGGCAGTGTTGAGTCTATGGGCAATGCTGAGTCTGTGGGCAGTGTTGAGTCTATGAGCCGCGTGGAGTCTATGGGCAGTGTTGAGTCTATGGGCAGTGTTGAGTCTATGGGCAGTGTTGAGTCTGTGGTGCAGTGCTGAGTCTATGGGCAGTGTTGAGTCTGTGGTGCAGTATTGAGTCTATGGGCAGTGCTGAGTCTATGGTGCAGTGCTGAGTCTATGGGCAGTGTTGAGTCTATGGGCAGTGCTGAGTCTATGGTGCAGTGCTGAGTCTATGGGCAGCGTTGAGTCTATGGGCAGTGTTGAGTCTATGGGCAGTGTTGAGTCTATGGTGCAGTGTTGAGTCTATGGGCAGCGTTGAGTCTATGGGCAGTGCTGAGTCTATGGGCAGTGTTGAGTCTATGAACAATGCTGAGTCTATGGGCAGTGTTGAGTCTATGGGCAGTGTTGAGTCTATGGGCAGTGTTGAGTCTATGGGCAGTGTTGAGTCTATGGGCAGTGTTGAGTCTATGGGGTGTGTTGAGTCTATGGGCAGTGTTGAGTCTATGGGCAGTGTTGAGTCTATGGGCAGTGTTGAGTCTATGGGCAGTGCTGAGTCTATGGGCAGTGTTGAGTCTGTGGTGCAGTGTTGAGTCTATGGGCAGTGCTGAGTCTATGGACAATGCTGAGTCTATGGGCAGTGTTGAATCTATGGGCAGTGTTGAGTCTATGGGCAGTGCTGAGTCTATGGGCAGTGTTGAGTCTGTGGTGCAGTGTTGAGTCTATGGGCAGTGCTGGGTCTATGGACAATGCTGAGTCTATGGGCAGCGTTGAGTCTATGGGCAGTGTTGAATCTATGGGCAGTGTTGAGTCTATGGGCAGTGCTGAGTCTATGGGCAGCGTTGAGTCTATGGACAATGCTGAGTCTATGGGCAGTGCTGAGTCTATGGGCAGTGTTGAGTCTATGGGCAGTGTTGAGTCTATGGGCAGTGCTGAGCCTATAGGCAGTGTTGAGTCTATGGGCAGTTTTGAGTCAATGGGCAGTGCTGAGTCTATGGGCAGCGTTGAGTCTATGGGCAGTGCTGAGTCTATGGGCAGCGTTGAGTCTGTGGGCAGTGCTGAGTCTATGGGCAGTGCTGAGTCTATGGGCAGCGTTGAGTCTATGGGCAGTGTTGAGTCTATGGGCAGTGCTGAGTCTATGGGCAGTGCTGAGTCTATGGGCAGCGTTCAGTCTATGGGCAATGCTGAGCCTATGGGCAGCGTTGAGTCTATGGACAATGCTGAGTCTATGGACAGCGTTGAGTCTATGGGCAGTGTTGAGTATATGAGCAATGCTGAGTCTGTGGGCAGTGTTGAGTCTATGAGCCGCGTTGAGTCTATGGGCAGTGTTGAGTCTATGGGCAGTGTTGAGTCTATGGGCAGTGTTGAGTCTGTGGTGCAGTGCTGAGTCTATGGTCAGTGTTGAGTCTATGGGCAATGCTGAGCCTATGGGCAGCGTTGAGTCTATGGACAATGTTGAGTCTATGGGCAGTGCTGAGTCTATGGGCAGTGCTGAGTCTATGGGCAGCGTTCAGTCTATGGGCAATGCTGAGCCTATGGGCAGCGTTGAGTCTATGGACAATGCTGAGTCTATGGACAGCGTTGAGTCTATGGGCAGTGTTGAGTATATGAGCAATGCTGAGTCTGTGGGCAGTGTTGAGTCTATGAGCCGCGTTGAGTCTATGGGCAGTGTTGAGTCTATGGGCAGTGTTGAGTCTATGGGCAGTGTTGAGTCTGTGGTGCAGTGCTGAGTCTATGGGCAGTGTTGAGTCTATGGGCAATGCTGAGTCTGTGGGCAGTGTTGAGTCTATGAGCCGCGTGGAGTCTATGGGCAGTGTTGAGTCTATGGGCAGTGTTGAGTCTATGGGCAGTGTTGAGTCTGTGGTGCAGTGCTGAGTCTATCGGCAGTGTTGAGTCTGTGGTGCAGTATTGAGTCTATGGGCAGTGTTGAGTCTATGGTGCAGTGCTGAGTCTATGGGCAGTGTTGAGTCTATGGGCAGTGCTGAGTCTATGGTGCAGTGCTGAGTCTATGGGCAGCGTTGAGTCTATGGGCAGTGTTGAGTCTATGGGCAGTGTTGAGTCTATGGTGCAGTGTTGAGTCTATGGGCAGCGTTGAGTCTATGGGCAGTGCTGAGTCTATGGGCAGTGTTGAGTCTATGAACAATGCTGAGTCTATGGGCAGTGTTGAGTCTATGGGCAGTGTTGAGTCTATGGGCAGTGTTGAGTCTATGGGCAGTGTTGAGTCTATGGGCAGTGTTGAGTCTATGGGGTGTGTTGAGTCTATGGGCAGTGTTGAGTCTATGGGCAGTGTTGAGTCTATGGGCAGTGTTGAGTCTATGGGCAGTGCTGAGTCTATTGGCAGCGTTGAGTCTATGGGCAGCGTTGAGTCTATGGGCTGTGCTGAGTCTATGGGCAGTGCTGAGTCTATGGGCAGTGTTGATTCTATGGGCAGTGTTGAGTCTGTGGTGCAGTGCTGAGTCTATGGGCAGTGTTGAGTCTGTGGTGCAGTATTGAGTCTATGGGCAGTGTTGAGTCTATGGTGCAGTGCTGAGTCTATGGGCAGTGTTGAGTCTATGGGCAGTGCTGAGTCTATGGTGCAGTGCTGAGTCTATTGGCAGCGTTGAGTCTATGGGCAGTGTTGAGTCTATGGGCAGTGTTGAGTCTATGGTGCAGTGTTGAGTCTATGGGCAGCGTTGAGTCTATGGGCAGTGCTGAGTCTATGGGCAGTGTTGAGTCTATGAACAATGCTGAGTCTATGGGCAGTGTTGAGTCTATGGGTGGTGTTAGTCTATGGGCAGTGCTGAGTCTATGGGCAGTGTTGAGTCTATGGGCAATGCTGAGTCTATGGGCAGCATTGAGTCTATGGACAATGCTGTGTCTATGGGCAGTGCTGAGTCTATGGGCAGTGTTGAGTCTATGGGCAGTGTTGAGTCTATGGGCAGTGCTGAGCCTATGGGCAGCGTTGAGTCTATGGACAATGCTGAGTCTATGGGCAGCGTTGAGTCTATGGGCAGTGTTGAGTCTATGGGCAGTGCTGAGTCTATGGGCAGTGTTGAGTCTATTGGCAGTGTTGAGTCTATGGGCAGTGTTGAGTCTATGGGCAGTGCTGAGTCTATGGGCAGTGCTGAGTCTCTGGGCAGTGTTGAGTCAATGGGCAGTGTTGAGCCTATGGGCAGCGTTGAGTCTATGGACAATGCTGAGTCTATGGACAGCGTTGAGTCTATGGGCAGTGTTGAGTCTATGAGCAATGCTGAGTCTGTGGGCAGTGTTGAGTCTATGAGCCGCGTTGAGTCTATGGGCAGTGTTGAGTCTATGGGCAGTGTTGAGTCTATGGGCAGTGTTGAGTCTGTGGTGCAGTGCTGAGTCTATGGGCAGTGTTGAGTCTATGGGCAATGCTGAGTCTGTGGGCAGTGTTGAGTCTATGAGCCGCGTGGAGTCTATGGGCAGTGTTGAGTCTATGGGCAGTGTTGAGTCTATGGGCAGTGTTGAGTCTGTGGTGCAGTGCTGAGTCTATGGGCAGTGTTGAGTCTGTGGTGCAGTATTGAGTCTATGGGCAGTGCTGAGTCTATGGTGCAGTGCTGAGTCTATGGGCAGTGTTGAGTCTATGGGCAGTGCTGAGTCTATGGTGCAGTGCTGAGTCTATGGGCAGCGTTGAGTCTATGGGCAGTGTTGAGTCTATGGGCAGTGTTGAGTCTATGGTGCAGTGTTGAGTCTATGGGCAGCGTTGAGTCTATGGGCAGTGCTGAGTCTATGGGCAGTGTTGAGTCTATGAACAATGCTGAGTCTATGGGCAGTGTTGAGTCTATGGGCAGTGTTGAGTCTATGGGCAGTGTTGAGTCTATGGGCAGTGTTGAGTCTATGGGCAGTGTTGAGTCTATGGGGTGTGTTGAGTCTATGGGCAGTGTTGAGTCTATGGGCAGTGTTGAGTCTATGGGCAGTGTTGAGTCTATGGGCAGTGCTGAGTCTATGGGCAGTGTTGAGTCTGTGGTGCAGTGTTGAGTCTATGGGCAGTGCTGAGTCTATGGACAATGCTGAGTCTATGGGCAGTGTTGAATCTATGGGCAGTGTTGAGTCTATGGGCAGTGCTGAGTCTATGGGCAGTGTTGAGTCTGTGGTGCAGTGTTGAGTCTATGGGCAGTGCTGGGTCTATGGACAATGCTGAGTCTATGGGCAGCGTTGAGTCTATGGGCAGTGTTGAATCTATGGGCAGTGTTGAGTCTATGGGCAGTGCTGAGTCTATGGGCAGCGTTGAGTCTATGGACAATGCTGAGTCTATGGGCAGTGCTGAGTCTATGGGCAGTGTTGAGTCTATGGGCAGTGTTGAGTCTATGGGCAGTGCTGAGCCTATAGGCAGTGTTGAGTCTATGGGCAGTTTTGAGTCAATGGGCAGTGCTGAGTCTATGGGCAGCGTTGAGTCTATGGGCAGTGCTGAGTCTATGGGCAGCGTTGAGTCTGTGGGCAGTGCTGAGTCTATGGGCAGTGCTGAGTCTATGGGCAGCGTTGAGTCTATGGGCAGTGTTGAGTCTATGGGCAGTGCTGAGTCTATGGGCAGTGCTGAGTCTATGGGCAGCGTTCAGTCTATGGGCAATGCTGAGCCTATGGGCAGCGTTGAGTCTATGGACAATGCTGAGTCTATGGACAGCGTTGAGTCTATGGGCAGTGTTGAGTATATGAGCAATGCTGAGTCTGTGGGCAGTGTTGAGTCTATGAGCCGCGTTGAGTCTATGGGCAGTGTTGAGTCTATGGGCAGTGTTGAGTCTATGGGCAGTGTTGAGTCTGTGGTGCAGTGCTGAGTCTATGGTCAGTGTTGAGTCTATGGGCAATGCTGAGTCTGTGGGCAGTGTTGAGTCTATGAGCCGCGTGGAGTCTATGGGCAGTGTTGAGTCTATGGGCAGTGTTGAGTCTATGGGCAGTGTTGAGTCTGTGGTGCAGTGCTGAGTCTATCGGCAGTGTTGAGTCTGTGGTGCAGTATTGATTCTATGGGCAGTGTTGAGTCTATGGTGCAGTGCTGAGTCTATGGGCAGTGTTGAGTCTATGGGCAGTGCTGAGTCTATGGTGCAGTGCTGAGTCTATGGGCAGCGTTGAGTCTATGGGCAGTGTTGAGTCTATGGGCAGTGTTGAGTCTATGGTGCAGTGTTGAGTCTATGGGCAGCGTTGAGTCTATGGGCAGTGCTGAGTCTATGGGCAGTGTTGAGTCTATGAACAATGCTGAGTCTATGGGCAGTGTTGAGTCTATGGGCAGTGTTGAGTCTATGGGCAGTGTTGAGTCTATGGGCAGTGTTGAGTCTATGGGCAGTGTTGAGTCTATGGGGTGTGTTGAGTCTATGGGCAGTGTTGAGTCTATGGGCAGTGTTGAGTCTATGGGCAGTGCTGAGTCTATGGGCAGTGTTGAGTCTGTGGTGCAGTGTTGAGTCTATGGGCAGTGCTGAGTCTATGGACAATGCTGAGTCTATGGGCAGTGTTGAATCTATGGGCAGTGTTGAGTCTATGGGCAGTGCTGAGTCTATGGGCAGTGTTGAGTCTGTGGTGCAGTGTTGAGTCTATGGGCAGTGCTGAGTCTATGGACAATGCTGAGTCTATGGGCAGCGTTGAGTCTATGGGCAGTGTTGAATCTATGGGCAGTGTTGAGTCTATGGGCAGTGCTGAGTCTATGGGCAGCGTTGAGTCTATGGACAATGCTGAGTCTATGGGCAGTGCTGAGTCTATGGGCAGTGTTGAGTCTATGGGCAGTGTTGAGTCTATGGGCAGTGCTGAGCCTATAGGCAGTGTTGAGTCTATGGGCAGTTTTGAGTCAATGGGCAGTGCTGAGTCTATGGGCAGCGTTGAGTCTATGGGCAGTGCTGAGTCTATGGGCA
Organism: Lampetra fluviatilis; assembly: GCF_964198595.1. Classification (NCBI taxonomy): domain Eukaryota; kingdom Metazoa; phylum Chordata; class Hyperoartia; order Petromyzontiformes; family Petromyzontidae; genus Lampetra; species Lampetra fluviatilis. Next base: position 3,457,571 of record NC_136331.1, read on the forward strand.
GCGTTGAGTCTGTGGGCAGTGCTGAGTCTATGGGCAGTGCTGAGTCTATGGGCAGCGTTGAGTCTATGGGCAGTGTTGAGTCTATGGGCAGTGCTGAGTCTATGGGCAGTGCTGAGTCTATGGGCAGCGTTCAGTCTATGGGCAATGCTGAGCCTATGGGCAGCGTTGAGTCTATGGACAATGCTGAGTCTATGGACAGCGTTGAGTCTATGGGCAGTGTTGAGTATATGAGCAATGCTGAGTCTGTGGGCAGTGTTGAGTCTATGAGCCGCGTTGAGTCTATGGGCAGTGTTGAGTCTATGGGCAGTGTTGAGTCTATGGGCAGTGTTGAGTCTGTGGTGCAGTGCTGAGTCTATGGGCAGTGTTGAGTCTATGGGCAATGCTGAGTCTGTGGGCAGTGTTGAGTCTATGAGCCGCGTGGAGTCTATGGGCAGTGTTGAGTCTATGGGCAGTGTTGAGTCTATGGGCAGTGTTGAGTCTGTGGTGCAGTGCTGAGTCTATCGGCAGTGTTGAGTCTGTGGTGCAGTATTGAGTCTATGGGCAGTGTTGAGTCTATGGTGCAGTGCTGAGTCTATGGGCAGTGTTGAGTCTATGGGCAGTGCTGAGTCTATGGTGCAGTGCTGAGTCTATGGGCAGCGTTGAGTCTATGGGCAGTGTTGAGTCTATGGGCAGTGTTGAGTCTATGGTGCAGTGTTGAGTCTATGGGCAGCGTTGAGTCTATGGGCAGTGCTGAGTCTATGGGCAGTGTTGAGTCTATGAACAATGCTGAGTCTATGGGCAGTGTTGAGTCTATGGGCAGTGTTGAGTCTATGGGCAGTGTTGAGTCTATGGGCAGTGTTGAGTCTATGGGCAGTGTTGAGTCTATGGGGTGTGTTGAGTCTATGGGCAGTGTTGAGTCTATGGGCAGTGTTGAGTCTATGGGCAGTGTTGAGTCTATGGGCAGTGCTGAGTCTATTGGCAGCGTTGAGTCTATGGGCAGCGTTGAGTCTATGGGCTGTGCTGAGTCTATGGGCAGTGCTGAGTCTATGGGCAGTGTTGATTCTATGGGCAGTGTTGAGTCTGTGGTGCAGTGCTGAGTCTATGGGCAGTGTTGAGTCTGTGGTGCAGTATTGAGTCTATGGGCAGTGTTGAGTCTATGGTGCAGTGCTGAGTCTATGGGCAGTGTTGAGTCTATGGGCAGCGTTGAGTCTATGGGCAGTGTTGAGTCTATGGGCAGTGTTGAGTCTATGGTGCAGTGTTGAGTCTATGGGCAGCGTTGAGTCTATGGGCAGTGCTGAGTCTATGGGCAGTGTTGAGTCTATGAACAATGCTGAGTCTATGGGCAGTGTTGAGTCTATGGGTGGTGTTAGTCTATGGGCAGTGCTGAGTCTATGGGCAGTGTTGAGTCTATGGGCAATGCTGAGTCTATGGGCAGCATTGAGTCTATGGACAATGCTGTGTCTATGGGCAGTGCTGAGTCTATGGGCAGTGTTGAGTCTATGGGCAGTGTTGAGTCTATGGGCAGTGCTGAGCCTATGGGCAGCGTTGAGTCTATGGACAATGCTGAGTCTATGGGCAGCGTTGAGTCTATGGGCAGTGTTGAGTCTATGGGCAGTGCTGAGTCTATGGGCAGTGTTGAGTCTATAGGCAGTGTTGAGTCTATGGGCAGTGTTGAGTCTATGGGCAGTGCTGAGTCTATGGGCAGTGCTGAGTCTCTGGGCAGTGTTGAGTCAATGGGCAGTGTTGAGCCTATGGGCAGCGTTGAGTCTATGGACAATGCTGAGTCTATGGACAGCGTTGAGTCTATGGGCAGTGTTGAGTCTATGAGCAATGCTGAGTCTATTGGCAGCGTTGAGTCTATGGGCAGCGTTGAGTCTATGGGCTGTGCTGAGTCTATGGGCAGTGCTGAGTCTATGGGCAGTGTTGATTCTATGGGCAGTGTTGAGTCTGTGGTGCAGTGCTGAGTCTATGGGCAGTGTTGAGTCTGTGGTGCAGTATTGAGTCTATGGGCAGTGTTGAGTCTATGGTGCAGTGCTGAGTCTATGGGCAGTGTTGAGTCTATGGGCAGTGCTGAGTCTATGGTGCAGTGCTGAGTCTATGGGCAGCGTTGAGTCTATGGGCAGTGTTGAGTCTATGGGCAGTGTTGAGTCTATGGTGCAGTGTTGAGTCTATGGGCAGCGTTGAGTCTATGGGCAGTGCTGAGTCTATGGGCAGTGTTGAGTCTATGAACAATGCTGAGTCTATGGGCAGTGTTGAGTCTATGGGTGGTGTTAGTCTATGGGCAGTGCTGAGTCTATGGGCAGTGTTGAGTCTATGGGCAATGCTGAGTCTATGGTCAGCATTGAGTCTATGGACAATGCTGTGTCTATGGGCAGTGCTGAGTCTATGGGCAGTGTTGAGTCTATGGGCAGTGTTGAGTCTATGGGCAGTGCTGAGCCTATGGGCAGCGTTGAGTCTATGGACAATGCTGAGTCTATGGGCAGCGTTGAGTCTATGGGCAGTGTTGAGTCTATGGGCAGTGCTGAGTCTATGGGCAGTGTTGAGTCTATAGGCAGTGTTGAGTCTATGGGCAGTGTTGAGTCTATGGGCAGTGCTGAGTCTATGGGCAGTGCTGAGTCTCTGGGCAGTGTTGAGTCAATGGGCAGTGTTGAGCCTATGGGCAGCGTTGAGTCTATGGACAATGCTGAGTCTATGGACAGCGTTGAGTCTATGGGCAGTGTTGAGTCTATGAGCAATGCTGAGTCTGTGGGCAGTGTTGAGTCTATGAGCCGCGTTGAGTCTATGGGCAGTGTTGAGTCTATGGGCAGTGTTGAGTCTATGGGCAGTGTTGAGTCTGTGGTGCAGTGCTGAGTCTATGGGCAGTGTTGAGTCTATGGGCAATGCTGAGTCTGTGGGCAGTGTTGAGTCTATGAGCCGCGTGGAGTCTATGGGCAGTGTTGAGTCTATGGGCAGTGTTGAGTCTATGGGCAGTGTTGAGTCTGTGGTGCAGTGCTGAGTCTATGGGCAGTGTTGAGTCTGTGGTGCAGTATTGAGTCTATGGGCAGTGCTGAGTCTATGGTGCAGTGCTGAGTCTATGGGCAGTGTTGAGTCTATGGGCAGTGCTGAGTCTATGGTGCAGTGCTGAGTCTATGGGCAGCGTTGAGTCTATGGGCAGTGTTGAGTCTATGGGCAGTGTTGAGTCTATGGTGCAGTGTTGAGTCTATGGGCAGCGTTGAGTCTATGGGCAGTGCTGAGTCTATGGGCAGTGTTGAGTCTATGAACAATGCTGAGTCTATGGGCAGTGTTGAGTCTATGGGCAGTGTTGAGTCTATGGGCAGTGTTGAGTCTATGGGCAGTGTTGAGTCTATGGGCAGTGTTGAGTCTATGGGGTGTGTTGAGTCTATGGGCAGTGTTGAGTCTATGGGCAGTGTTGAGTCTATGGGCAGTGTTGAGTCTATGGGCAGTGCTGAGTCTATGGGCAGTGTTGAGTCTGTGGTGCAGTGTTGAGTCTATGGGCAGTGCTGAGTCTATGGACAATGCTGAGTCTATGGGCAGTGTTGAATCTATGGGCAGTGTTGAGTCTATGGGCAGTGCTGAGTCTATGGGCAGTGTTGAGTCTGTGGTGCAGTGTTGAGTCTATGGGCAGTGCTGAGTCTATGGACAATGCTGAGTCTATGGGCAGCGTTGAGTCTATGGGCAGTGTTGAATCTATGGGCAGTGTTGAGTCTATGGGCAGTGCTGAGTCTATGGGCAGCGTTGAGTCTATGGACAATGCTGAGTCTATGGGCAGTGCTGAGTCTATGGGCAGTGTTGAGTCTATGGGCAGTGTTGAGTCTATGGGCAGTGCTGAGCCTATAGGCAGTGTTGAGTCTATGGGCAGTTTTGAGTCAATGGGCAGTGCTGAGTCTATGGGCAGCGTTGAGTCTATGGGCAGTGCTGAGTCTATGGGCAGCGTTGAGTCTGTGGGCAGTGCTGAGTCTATGGGCAGTGCTGAGTCTATGGGCAGCGTTGAGTCTATGGGCAGTGTTGAGTCTATGGGCAGTGCTGAGTCTATGGGCAGTGCTGAGTCTATGGGCAGCGTTCAGTCTATGGGCAATGCTGAGCCTATGGGCAGCGTTGAGTCTATGGACAATGCTGAGTCTATGGACAGCGTTGAGTCTATGGGCAGTGTTGAGTATATGAGCAATGCTGAGTCTGTGGGCAGTGTTGAGTCTATGAGCCGCGTTGAGTCTATGGGCAGTGTTGAGTCTATGGGCAGTGTTGAGTCTATGGGCAGTGTTGAGTCTGTGGTGCAGTGCTGAGTCTATGGGCAGTGTTGAGTCTATGGGCAATGCTGAGTCTGTGGGCAGTGTTGAGTCTATGAGCCGCGTGGAGTCTATGGGCAGTGTTGAGTCTATGGGCAGTGTTGAGTCTATGGGCAGTGTTGAGTCTGTGGTGCAGTGCTGAGTCTATCGGCAGTGTTGAGTCTGTGGTGCAGTATTGAGTCTATAGGCAGTGTTGAGTCTATGGTGCAGTGCTGAGTCTATGGGCAGTGTTGAGTCTATGGGCAGTGCTGAGTCTATGGTGCAGTGCTGAGTCTATGGGCAGCGTTGAGTCTATGGGCAGTGTTGAGTCTATGGGCAGTGTTGAGTCTATGGTGCAGTGTTGAGTCTATGGGCAGCGTTGAGTCTATGGGCAGTGCTGAGTCTATGGGCAGTGTTGAGTCTATGAACAATGCTGAGTCTATGGGCAGTGTTGAGTCTATGGGCAGTGTTGAGTCTATGGGCAGTGTTGAGTCTATGGGCAGTGTTGAGTCTATGGGCAGTGTTGAGTCTATGGGGTGTGTTGAGTCTATGGGCAGTGTTGAGTCTATGGGCAGTGTTGAGTCTATGGGCAGTGTTGAGTCTATGGGCAGTGCTGAGTCTATTGGCAGCGTTGAGTCTATGGGCAGCGTTGAGTCTATGGGCTGTGCTGAGTCTATGGGCAGTGCTGAGTCTATGGGCAGTGTTGATTCTATGGGCAGTGTTGAGTCTGTGGTGCAGTGCTGAGTCTATGGGCAGTGTTGAGTCTGTGGTGCAGTATTGAGTCTATGGGCAGTGTTGAGTCTATGGTGCAGTGCTGAGTCTATGGGCAGTGTTGAGTCTATGGGCAGTGCTGAGTCTATGGTGCAGTGCTGAGTCTATGGGCAGCGTTGAGTCTATGGGCAGTGTTGAGTCTATGGGCAGTGTTGAGTCTATGGTGCAGTGTTGAGTCTATGGGCAGCGTTGAGTCTATGGGCAGTGCTGAGTCTATGGGCAGTGTTGAGTCTATGAACAATGCTGAGTCTATGGGCAGTGTTGAGTCTATGGGTGGTGTTAGTCTATGGGCAGTGCTGAGTCTATGGGCAGTGTTGAGTCTATGGGCAATGCTGAGTCTATGGGCAGCATTGAGTCTATGGACAATGCTGTGTCTATGGGCAGTGCTGAGTCTATGGGCAGTGTTGAGTCTATGGGCAGTGTTGAGTCTATGGGCAGTGCTGAGCCTATGGGCAGCGTTGAGTCTATGGACAATGCTGAGTTTATGGGCAGCGTTGAGTCTATGGGCAGTGTTGAGTCTATGGGCAGTGCTGAGTCTATGGGCAGTGTTGAGTCTATAGGCAGTGTTGAGTCTATGGGCAGTGTTGAGTCTATGGGCAGTGCTGAGTCTATGGGCAGTGCTGAGTCTCTGGGCAGTGTTGAGTCAATGGGCAGTGTTGAGCCTATGGGCAGCGTTGAGTCTATGGACAATGCTGAGTCTATGGACAGCGTTGAGTCTATGGGCAGTGTTGAGTCTGTGGTGCAGTGCTGAGTCTATGGGCAGTGTTGAGTCTATGGGCAATGCTGAGTCTGTGGGCAGTGTTGAGTCTATGAGCCGCGTGGAGTCTATGGGCAGTGTTGAGTCTATGGGCAGTGTTGAGTCTATGGGCAGTGTTGAGTCTGTGGTGCAGTGCTGAGTCTATGGGCAGTGTTGAGTCTGTGGTGCAGTATTGAGTCTATGGGCAGTGCTGAGTCTATGGTGCAGTGCTGAGTCTATGGGCAGTGTTGAGTCTATGGGCAGTGCTGAGTCTATGGTGCAGTGCTGAGTCTATGGGCAGCGTTGAGTCTATGGGCAGTGTTGAGTCTATGGGCAGTGTTGAGTCTATGGTGCAGTGTTGAGTCTATGGGCAGCGTTGAGTCTATGGGCAGTGCTGAGTCTATGGGCAGTGTTGAGTCTATGAACAATGCTGAGTCTATGGGCAGTGTTGAGTCTATGGGCAGTGTTGAGTCTATGGGCAGTGTTGAGTCTATGGGCAGTGTTGAGTCTATGGGCAGTGTTGAGTCTATGGGGTGTGTTGAGTCTATGGGCAGTGTTGAGTCTATGGGCAGTGTTGAGTCTATGGGCAGTGTTGAGTCTATGGGCAGTGCTGAGTCTATGGGCAGTGTTGAGTCTGTGGTGCAGTGTTGAGTCTATGGGCAGTGCTGAGTCTATGGACAATGCTGAGTCTATGGGCAGTGTTGAATCTATGGGCAGTGTTGAGTCTATGGGCAGTGCTGAGTCTATGGGCAGTGTTGAGTCTGTGGTGCAGTGTTGAGTCTATGGGCAGTGCTGAGTCTATGGACAATGCTGAGTCTATGGGCAGCGTTGAGTCTATGGGCAGTGTTGAATCTATGGGCAGTGTTGAGTCTATGGGCAGTGCTGAGTCTATGGGCAGCGTTGAGTCTATGGACAATGCTGAGTCTATGGGCAGTGCTGAGTCTATGGGCAGTGTTGAGTCTATGGGCAGTGTTGAGTCTATGGGCAGTGCTGAGCCTATAGGCAGTGTTGAGTCTATGGGCAGTTTTGAGTCAATGGGCAGTGCTGAGTCTATGGGCAGCGTTGAGTCTATGGGCAGTGCTGAGTCTATGGGCAGCGTTGAGTCTGTGGGCAGTGCTGAGTCTATGGGCAGTGCTGAGTCTATGGGCAGCGTTGAGTCTATGGGCAGTGTTGAGTCTATGGGCAATGCTGAGCCTATGGGCAGCGTTGAGTCTATGGACAATGCTGAGTCTATGGACAGCGTTGAGTCTATGGGCAGTGTTGAGTATATGAGCAATGCTGAGTCTGTGGGCAGTGTTGAGTCTATGAGCCGCGTTGAGTCTATGGGCAGTGTTGAGTCTATGGGCAGTGTTGAGTCTATGGGCAGTGTTGAGTCTGTGGTGCAGTGCTGAGTCTATGGGCAGTGTTGAGTCTATGGGCAATGCTGAGTCTGTGGGCAGTGTTGAGTCTATGAGCCGCGTGGAGTCTATGGGCAGTGTTGAGTCTATGGGCAGTGTTGAGTCTATGGGCAGTGTTGAGTCTGTGGTGCAGTGCTGAGTCTATCGGCAGTGTTGAGTCTGTGGTGCAGTATTGAGTCTATAGGCAGTGTTGAGTCTATGGTGCAGTGCTGAGTCTATGGGCAGTGTTGAGTCTATGGGCAGTGCTGAGTCTATGGTGCAGTGCTGAGTCTATGGGCAGCGTTGAGTCTATGGGCAGTGTTGAGTCTATGGGCAGTGTTGAGTCTATGGTGCAGTGTTGAGTCTATGGGCAGCGTTGAGTCTATGGGCAGTGCTGAGTCTATGGGCAGTGTTGAGTCTATGAACAATGCTGAGTCTATGGGCAGTGTTGAGTCTATGGGCAGTGTTGAGTCTATGGGCAGTGTTGAGTCTATGGGCAGTGTTGAGTCTATGGGCAGTGTTGAGTCTATGGGGTGTGTTGAGTCTATGGGCAGTGTTGAGTCTATGGGCAGTGTTGAGTCTATGGGCAGTGTTGAGTCTATGGGCAGTGCTGAGTCTATTGGCAGCGTTGAGTCTATGGGCAGCGTTGAGTCTATGGGCTGTGCTGAGTCTATGGGCAGTGCTGAGTCTATGGGCAGTGTTGATTCTATGGGCAGTGTTGAGTCTGTGGTGCAGTGCTGAGTCTATGGGCAGTGTTGAGTCTGTGGTGCAGTATTGAGTCTATGGGCAGTGTTGAGTCTATGGTGCAGTGCTGAGTCTATGGGCAGTGTTGAGTCTATGGGCAGTGCTGAGTCTATGGTGCAGTGCTGAGTCTATGGGCAGCGTTGAGTCTATGGGCAGTGTTGAGTCTATGGGCAGTGTTGAGTCTATGGTGCAGTGTTGAGTCTATGGGCAGCGTTGAGTCTATGGGCAGTGCTGAGTCTATGGGCAGTGTTGAGTCTATGAACAATGCTGAGTCTATGGGCAGTGTTGAGTCTATGGGTGGTGTTAGTCTATGGGCAGTGCTGAGTCTATGGGCAGTGTTGAGTCTATGGGCAATGCTGAGTCTATGGGCAGCATTGAGTCTATGGACAATGCTGTGTCTATGGGCAGTGCTGAGTCTATGGGCAGTGTTGAGTCTATGGGCAGTGTTGAGTCTATGGGCAGTGCTGAGCCTATGGGCAGCGTTGAGTCTATGGACAATGCTGAGTCTATGGGCAGCGTTGAGTCTATGGGCAGTGTTGAGTCTATGGGCAGTGCTGAGTCTATGGGCAGTGTTGAGTCTATAGGCAGTGTTGAGTCTATGGGCAGTGTTGAGTCTATGGGCAGTGCTGAGTCTATGGGCAGTGCTGAGTCTCTGGGCAGTGTTGAGTCAATGGGCAGTGTTGAGCCTATGGGCAGCGTTGAGTCTATGGACAATGCTGAGTCTATGGACAGCGTTGAGTCTATGGGCAGTGTTGAGTCTATGAGCAATGCTGAGTCTGTGGGCAGTGTTGAGTCTATGAGCCGCGTTGAGTCTATGGGCAGTGTTGAGTCTATGGGCAGTGTTGAGTCTATGGGCAGTGTTGAGTCTGTGGTGCAGTGCTGAGTCTATGGGCAGTGTTGAGTCTGTGGTGCAGTATTGAGTCTATGGGCAGTGCTGAGTCTATGGTGCAGTGCTGAGTCTATGGGCAGTGTTGAGTCTATGGGCAGTGCTGAGTCTATGGTGCAGTGCTGAGTCTATGGGCAGCGTTGAGTCTATGGGCAGTGTTGAGTCTATGGGCAGTGTTGAGTCTATGGTGCAGTGTTGAGTCTATGGGCAGCGTTGAGTCTATGGGCAGTGCTGAGTCTATGGGCAGTGTTGAGTCTATGAACAATGCTGAGTCTATGGGCAGTGTTGAGTCTATGGGCAGTGTTGAGTCTATGGGCAGTGTTGAGTCTATGGGCAGTGTTGAGTCTATGGGCAGTGTTGAGTCTATGGGGTGTGTTGAGTCTATGGGCAGTGTTGAGTCTATGGGCAGTGTTGAGTCTATGGGCAGTGTTGAGTCTATGGGCAGTGCTGAGTCTATGGGCAGTGTTGAGTCTGTGGTGCAGTGTTGAGTCTATGGGCAGTGCTGAGTCTATGGACAATGCTGAGTCTATGGGCAGTGTTGAATCTATGGGCAGTGTTGAGTCTATGGGCAGTGCTGAGTCTATGGGCAGTGTTGAGTCTGTGGTGCAGTGTTGAGTCTATGGGCAGTGCTGAGTCTATGGACAATGCTGAGTCTATGGGCAGCGTTGAGTCTATGGGCAGTGTTGAATCTATGGGCAGTGTTGAGTCTATGGGCAGTGCTGAGTCTATGGGCAGCGTTGAGTCTATGGACAATGCTGAGTCTATGGGCAGTGCTGAGTCTATGGGCAGTGTTGAGTCTATGGGCAGTGTTGAGTCTATGGGCAGTGCTGAGCCTATAGGCAGTGTTGAGTCTATGGGCAGTTTTGAGTCAATGGGCAGTGCTGAGTCTATGGGCAGCGTTGAGTCTATGGGCAGTGCTGAGTCTATGGGCAGCGTTGAGTCTGTGGGCAGTGCTGAGTCTATGGGCAGTGCTGAGTCTATGGGCAGCGTTGAGTCTATGGGCAGTGTTGAGTCTATGGGCAGTGCTGAGTCTATGGGCAGTGCTGAGTCTATGGGCAGCGTTCAGTCTATGGGCAATGCTGAGCCTATGGGCAGCGTTGAGTCTATGGACAATGCTGAGTCTATGGACAGCGTTGAGTCTATGGGCAGTGTTGAGTATATGAGCAATGCTGAGTCTGTGGGCAGTGTTGAGTCTATGAGCCGCGTTGAGTCTATGGGCAGTGTTGAGTCTATGGGCAGTGTTGAGTCTATGGGCAGTGTTGAGTCTGTGGTGCAGTGCTGAGTCTATGGGCAGTGTTGAGTCTATGGGCAATGCTGAGTCTGTGGGCAGTGTTGAGTCTATGAGCCGCGTGGAGTCTATGGGCAGTGTTGAGTCTATGGGCAGTGTTGAGTCTATGGGCAGTGTTGAGTCTGTGGTGCAGTGCTGAGTCTATCGGCAGTGTTGAGTCTGTGGTGCAGTATTGAGTCTATAGGCAGTGTTGAGTCTATGGTGCAGTGCTGAGTCTATGGGCAGTGTTGAGTCTATGGGCAGTGCTGAGTCTATGGTGCAGTGCTGAGTCTATGGGCAGCGTTGAGTCTATGGGCAGTGTTGAGTCTATGGGCAGTGTTGAGTCTATGGTGCAGTGTTGAGTCTATGGGCAGCGTTGAGTCTATGGGCAGTGCTGAGTCTATGGGCAGTGTTGAGTCTATGAACAATGCTGAGTCTATGGGCAGTGTTGAGTCTATGGGCAGTGTTGAGTCTATGGGCAGTGTTGAGTCTATGGGCAGTGTTGAGTCTATGGGCAGTGTTGAGTCTATGGGGTGTGTTGAGTCTATGGGCAGTGTTGAGTCTATGGGCAGTGTTGAGTCTATGGGCAGTGTTGAGTCTATGGGCAGTGCTGAGTCTATTGGCAGCGTTGAGTCTATGGGCAGCGTTGAGTCTATGGGCTGTGCTGAGTCTATGGGCAGTGCTGAGTCTATGGGCAGTGTTGATTCTATGGGCAGTGTTGAGTCTGTGGTGCAGTGCTGAGTCTATGGGCAGTGTTGAGTCTGTGGTGCAGTATTGAGTCTATGGGCAGTGTTGAGTCTATGGTGCAGTGCTGAGTCTATGGGCAGTGTTGAGTCTATGGGCAGTGCTGAGTCTATGGTGCAGTGCTGAGTCTATGGGCAGCGTTGAGTCTATGGGCAGTGTTGAGTCTATGGGCAGTGTTGAGTCTATGGTGCAGTGTTGAGTCTATGGGCAGCGTTGAGTCTATGGGCAGTGCTGAGTCTATGGGCAGTGTTGAGTCTATGAACAATGCTGAGTCTATGGGCAGTGTTGAGTCTATGGGTGGTGTTAGTCTATGGGCAGTGCTGAGTCTATGGGCAGTGTTGAGTCTATGGGCAATGCTGAGTCTATGGGCAGCATTGAGTCTATGGACAATGCTGTGTCTATGGGCAGTGCTGAGTCTATGGGCAGTGTTGAGTCTATGGGCAGTGTTGAGTCTATGGGCAGTGCTGAGCCTATGGGCAGCGTTGAGTCTATGGACAATGCTGAGTCTATGGGCAGCGTTGAGTCTATGGGCAGTGTTGAGTCTATGGGCAGTGCTGAGTCTATGGGCAGTGTTGAGTCTATAGGCAGTGTTGAGTCTATGGGCAGTGTTGAGTCTATGGGCAGTGCTGAGTCTATGGGCAGTGCTGAGTCTCTGGGCAGTGTTGAGTCAATGGGCAGTGTTGAGCCTATGGGCAGCGTTGAGTCTATGGACAATGCTGAGTCTATGGACAGCGTTGAGTCTATGGGCAGTGTTGAGTCTATGAGCAATGCTGAGTCTGTGGGCAGTGTTGAGTCTATGAGCCGCGTTGAGTCTATGGGCAGTGTTGAGTCTATGGGCAGTGTTGAGTCTATGGGCAGTGTTGAGTCTGTGGTGCAGTGCTGAGTCTATGGGCAGTGTTGAGTCTATGGGCAATGCTGAGTCTGTGGGCAGTGTTGAGTCTATGAGCCGCGTGGAGTCTATGGGCAGTGTTGAGTCTATGGGCAGTGTTGAGTCTATGGGCAGTGTTGAGTCTATGGGCAGTGTTGAGTCTATGGGCAGTGCTGAGCCTATAGGCAGTGTTGAGTCTATGGGCAGTTTTGAGTCAATGGGCAGTGCTGAGTCTATGGGCAGCGTTGAGTCTATGGGCAGTGCTGAGTCTATGGGCAGCGTTGAGTCTGTGGGCAGTGCTGAGTCTATGGGCAGTGCTGAGTCTATGGGCAGCGTTGAGTCTATGGGCAGTGTTGAGTCTATGGGCAGTGCTGAGTCTATGGGCAGTGCTGAGTCTATGGGCAGCGTTCAGTCTATGGGCAATGCTGAGCCTATGGGCAGCGTTGAGTCTATGGACAATGCTGAGTCTATGGACAGCGTTGAGTCTATGGGCAGTGTTGAGTATATGAGCAATGCTGAGTCTGTGGGCAGTGTTGAGTCTATGAGCCGCGTTGAGTCTATGGGCAGTGTTGAGTCTATGGGCAGTGTTGAGTCTATGGGCAGTGTTGAGTCTGTGGTGCAGTGCTGAGTCTATGGGCAGTGTTGAGTCTATGGGCAATGCTGAGTCTGTGGGCAGTGTTGAGTCTATGAGCCGCGTGGAGTCTATGGGCAGTGTTGAGTCTATGGGCAGTGTTGAGTCTATGGGCAGTGTTGAGTCTGTGGTGCAGTGCTGAGTCTATCGGCAGTGTTGAGTCTGTGGTGCAGTATTGAGTCTATAGGCAGTGTTGAGTCTATGGTGCAGTGCTGAGTCTATGGGCAGTGTTGAGTCTATGGGCAGTGCTGAGTCTATGGTGCAGTGCTGAGTCTATGGGCAGCGTTGAGTCTATGGGCAGTGTTGAGTCTATGGGCAGTGTTGAGTCTATGGTGCAGTGTTGAGTCTATGGGCAGCGTTGAGTCTATGGGCAGTGCTGAGTCTATGGGCAGTGTTGAGTCTATGAACAATGCTGAGTCTATGGGCAGTGCTGAGTCTATGGGCAGCGTTGAGTCTATGGGCAGTGTTGAGTCTATGGGCAGTGCTGAGTCTATGGGCAGTGCTGAGTCTATGGGCAGCGTTCAGTCTATGGGCAATGCTGAGCCTATGGGCAGCGTTGAGTCTATGGACAATGCTGAGTCTATGGACAGCGTTGAGTCTATGGGCAGTGTTGAGTATATGAGCAATGCTGAGTCTGTGGGCAGTGTTGAGTCTATGAGCCGCGTTGAGTCTATGGGCAGTGTTGAGTCTATGGGCAGTGTTGAGTCTATGGGCAGTGTTGAGTCTGTGGTGCAGTGCTGAGTCTATGGGCAGTGTTGAGTCTATGGGCAATGCTGAGTCTGTGGGCAGTGTTGAGTCTATGAGCCGCGTGGAGTCTATGGGCAGTGTTGAGTCTATGGGCAGTGTTGAGTCTATGGGCAGTGTTGAGTCTGTGGTGCAGTGCTGAGTCTATCGGCAGTGTTGAGTCTGTGGTGCAGTATTGAGTCTATAGGCAGTGTTGAGTCTATGGTGCAGTGCTGAGTCTATGGGCAGTGTTGAGTCTATGGGCAGTGCTGAGTCTATGGTGCAGTGCTGAGTCTATGGGCAGCGTTGAGTCTATGGGCAGTGTTGAGTCTATGGGCAGTGTTGAGTCTATGGTGCAGTGTTGAGTCTATGGGCAGCGTTGAGTCTATGGGCAGTGCTGAGTCTATGGGCAGTGTTGAGTCTATGAACAATGCTGAGTCTATGGGCAGTGTTGAGTCTATGGGCAGTGTTGAGTCTATGGGCAGTGTTGAGTCTATGGGCAGTGTTGAGTCTATGGGCAGTGTTGAGTCTATGGGGTGTGTTGAGTCTATGGGCAGTGTTGAGTCTATGGGCAGTGTTGAGTCTATGGGCAGTGTTGAGTCTATGGGCAGTGCTGAGTCTATTGGCAGCGTTGAGTCTATGGGCAGCGTTGAGTCTATGGGCTGTGCTGAGTCTATGGGCAGTGCTGAGTCTATGGGCAGTGTTGATTCTATGGGCAGTGTTGAGTCTGTGGTGCAGTGCTGAGTCTATGGGCAGTGTTGAGTCTGTGGTGCAGTATTGAGTCTATGGGCAGTGTTGAGTCTATGGTGCAGTGCTGAGTCTATGGGCAGTGTTGAGTCTATGGGCAGTGCTGAGTCTATGGTGCAGTGCTGAGTCTATGGGCAGCGTTGAGTCTATGGGCAGTGTTGAGTCTATGGGCAGTGTTGAGTCTATGGTGCAGTGTTGAGTCTATGGGCAGCGTTGAGTCTATGGGCAGTGCTGAGTCTATGGGCAGTGTTGAGTCTATGAACAATGCTGAGTCTATGGGCAGTGTTGAGTCTATGGGTGGTGTTAGTCTATGGGCAGTGCTGAGTCTATGGGCAGTGTTGAGTCTATGGGCAATGCTGAGTCTATGGGCAGCATTGAGTCTATGGACAATGCTGTGTCTATGGGCAGTGCTGAGTCTATGGGCAGTGTTGAGTCTATGGGCAGTGTTGAGTCTATGGGCAGTGCTGAGCCTATGGGCAGCGTTGAGTCTATGGACAATGCTGAGTCTATGGGCAGCGTTGAGTCTATGGGCAGTGTTGAGTCTATGGGCAGTGCTGAGTCTATGGGCAGTGTTGAGTCTATAGGCAGTGTTGAGTCTATGGGCAGTGTTGAGTCTATGGGCAGTGCTGAGTCTATGGGCAGTGCTGAGTCTCTGGGCAGTGTTGAGTCAATGGGCAGTGTTGAGCCTATGGGCAGCGTTGAGTCTATGGACAATGCTGAGTCTATGGACAGCGTTGAGTCTATGGGCAGTGTTGAGTCTATGAGCAATGCTGAGTCTGTGGGCAGTGTTGAGTCTATGAGCCGCGTTGAGTCTATGGGCAGTGTTGAGTCTATGGGCAGTGTTGAGTCTATGGGCAGTGTTGAGTCTGTGGTGCAGTGCTGAGTCTATGGGCAGTGTTGAGTCTATGGGCAATGCTGAGTCTGTGGGCAGTGTTGAGTCTATGAGCCGCGTGGAGTCTATGGGCAGTGTTGAGTCTATGGGCAGTGTTGAGTCTATGGGCAGTGTTGAGTCTGTGGTGCAGTGCTGAGTCTATGGGCAGTGTTGAGTCTGTGGTGCAGTATTGAGTCTATGGGCAGTGCTGAGTCTATGGTGCAGTGCTGAGTCTATGGGCAGTGTTGAGTCTATGGGCAGTGCTGAGTCTATGGTGCAGTGCTGAGTCTATGGGCAGCGTTGAGTCTATGGGCAGTGTTGAGTCTATGGGCAGTGTTGAGTCTATGGTGCAGTGTTGAGTCTATGGGCAGCGTTGAGTCTATGGGCAGTGCTGAGTCTATGGGCAGTGTTGAGTCTATGAACAATGCTGAGTCTATGGGCAGTGTTGAGTCTATGGGCAGTGTTGAGTCTATGGGCAGTGTTGAGTCTATGGGCAGTGTTGAGTCTATGGGCAGTGTTGAGTCTATGGGGTGTGTTGAGTCTATGGGCAGTGTTGAGTCTATGGGCAGTGTTGAGTCTATGGGCAGTGTTGAGTCTATGGGCAGTGCTGAGTCTATGGGCAGTGTTGAGTCTGTGGTGCAGTGTTGAGTCTATGGGCAGTGCTGAGTCTATGGACAATGCTGAGTCTATGGGCAGTGTTGAATCTATGGGCAGTGTTGAGTCTATGGGCAGTGCTGAGTCTATGGGCAGTGTTGAGTCTGTGGTGCAGTGTTGAGTCTATGGGCAGTGCTGAGTCTATGGACAATGCTGAGTCTATGGGCAGCGTTGAGTCTATGGGCAGTGTTGAGTCTATGGGCAATGCTGAGTCTGTGGGAAGTGTTGAGTCTATGAGCCGCGTTGAGTCTATGGGCAGTGTTGAGTCTATGGGCAGTGTTGAGTCTGTGGTGCAGTGCTGAGTCTATCGGCAGTGTTGAGTCTATAGGCAGCGTTGAGTCTGTGGGCAGTTTTGAGTCAATGGGCAGTGCTGAGTCTATGGGCAGCGTTGAGTCTATGGGCAGTGCTGAGTCTATGGGCAGCGTTGAGTCTATGGGCAGTGCTGAGTCTATGGGCAGTGTTGATTCTATGGGTGGTGTTAGTCTATGGGCAGTGCTGAGTCTATGGGCAGTGTTGAGTCTATGGGCAATGCCGAGTCTATGGGCAGCATTGAGTCTATGGACAATGCTGTGTCTATGGGCAGTGCTGAGTCTATGGGCAGTGTTGAGTCTATGGGCAGTGTTGAGTCTATGGGCAGTGCTGAGGCTATGGGCAGCGTTGAGTCTATGGACAATGCTGAGTCTATGGGCAGCGTTGAGTCTATGGGCAGTGTTGAGTCTATGGGCAGTGCTGAGTCTATGGGCAGTGTTGAGTCTATAGGCAGTGTTGAGTCTATGGGCAGTGTTGAGTCTATGGGCAGTGCTGAGTCTATGGGCAGTGCTGAGTCTCTGGGCAGTGTTGAGTCAATGGGCAGTGTTGAGCCTATGGGCAGCGTTGAGTCTATGGACAATGCTGAGTCTATGGGCAGTGTTGAGTCTGTGGTGCAGTGTTGAGTCTATGGGCAGTGCTGAGTCTATGGACAATGCTGAGTCTATGGGCAGTGTTGAATCTATGGGCAGTGTTGAGTCTATGGGCAGTGCTGAGTCTATGGGCAGCGTTGAGTCTATGGGCAGTGCTGAGTCTATGGGCAGTGTTGAGTCTATGGGTAGTGTTAGTCTATGGGCAGTGCTGAGTCTATGGGCAGTGTTGAGTCTATGGGCAATGCTGAGTCTATGGGCAGCGTTGAGTCTATGGACGATGCTGAGTCTATGGGCAGTGCTGAGTCTATGGGCAGTGTTGAGTCTATGGGCAGTGTTGAGTCTATGGGCAGTGCTGAGCCTATAGGCAGTGTTGAGTCTATGGGCAGTTTTGAGTCAATGGGCAGTGCTGAGTCTATGGGCAGCGTTGAGTCTATGGGCAGTGCTGAGTCTATGGGCAGCGTTGAGTCTGTGGGCAGTGCTGAGTCTATGGGCAGTGCTGAGTCTATGGGCAGCGTTGAGTCTATGGGCAGTGTTGAGTCTATGGGCAGTGCTGAGTCTATGGGCAGTGCTGAGCCTATGGGCAGCGTTGAGTCTATGGACAATGCTGAGTCTATGGACAGCGTTGAGTCTATGGGCAGTGTTGAGTCTATGAGCAATGCTGAGTCTGTGGGCAGTGTTGAGTCTATGAGCCGCGTTGAGTCTATGGGCAGTGTTGAGTCTATGGGCAGTGTTGAGTCTATGGGCAGTGTTGAGTCTGTGGTGCAGTGCTGAGTCTATGGGCAGTGTTGAGTCTATGGGCAATGCTGAGTCTGTGGGCAGTGTTGAGTCTATGAGCCGCGTGGAGTCTATGGGCAGTGTTGAGTCTATGGGCAGTGTTGAGTCTATGGGCAGTGTTGAGTCTATGGGCAGTGCTGAGTCTATGGGCAGTGCTGAGTCTATGGGCAATGCTGAGTCTGTGGGCAGTGTTGAGTCTATGAGCCGCGTGGAGTCTATGGGCAGTGTTGAGTCTATGGGCAGTGTTGAGTCTATGGGCAGTGTTGAGTCTATGGGCAGTGCTGAGTCTATGGGCAGTGCTGAGGATCTGGGCAGTGTTGAGTCAATGGGCAGTGTTGAGCCTATGGGCAGCGTTGAGTCTATGGACAATGCTAAGTCTATGGGCAGTGTTGAGTCTATGGGTAGTGTTAGTCTATGGGCAGTGCTGAGTCTATGGGCAGTGTTGAGTCTATGGGCAATGCTGAGTCTATGGGCAGCGTTGAGTCTATGGACGATGCTGAGTCTATGGGCAGTGCTGAGTCTATGGGCAGTGTTGAGTCTATGGGCAGTGTTGAGTCTATGGGCAGTGCTGAGCCTATAGGCAGTGTTGAGTCTATGGGCAGTTTTGAGTCAATGGGCAGTGCTGAGTCTATGGGCAGCGTTGAGTCTATGGGCAGTGCTGAGTCTATGGGCAGCGTTGAGTCTGTGGGCAGTGCTGAGTCTATGGGCAGTGCTGAGTCTATGGGCAGCGTTGAGTCTATGGGCAGTGTTGAGTCTATGGGCAGTGCTGAGTCTATGGGCAGTGCTGAGCCTATGGGCAGCGTTGAGTCTATGGACAATGCTGAGTCTATGGACAGCGTTGAGTCTATGGGCAGTGTTGAGTCTATGAGCAATGCTGAGTCTGTGGGCAGTGTTGAGTCTATGAGCCGCGTTGAGTCTATGGGCAGTGTTGAGTCTATGGGCAGTGTTGAGTCTATGGGCAGTGTTGAGTCTGTGGTGCATTGCTGAGTCTATGGGCAGTGTTGAGTCTATGGGCAATGCTGAGTCTGTGGGCAGTGTTGAGTCTATGAGCCGCGTGGAGTCTATGGGCAGTGTTGAGTCTATGGGCAGTGTTGAGTCTATGGGCAGTGTTGAGTCTGTGGTGCAGTGCTGAGTCTATGGGCAGTGTTGAGTCTGTGGTGCAGTATTGAGTCTATGGGCAGTGCTGAGTCTATGGTGCAGTGCTGAGTCTATGGGCAGTGTTGAGTCTATGGGCAGTGCTGAGTCTATGGTGCAGTGCTGAGTCTATGGGCAGCGTTGAGTCTATGGGCAGTGTTGAGTCTATGGGCAGTGTTGAGTCTATGGTGCAGTGTTGAGTCTATGGGCAGCGTTGAGTCTATGGGCAGTGCTGAGTCTATGGGCAGTGTTGAGTCTATGAACAATGCTGAGTCTATGGGCAGTGTTGAGTCTATGGGCAGTGTTGAGTCTATGGGCAGTGTTGAGTCTATGGGCAGTGTTGAGTCTATGGGCAGTGTTGAGTCTATGGGGTGTGTTGAGTCTATGGGCAGTGTTGAGTCTATGGGCAGTGTTGAGTCTATGGGCAGTGTTGAGTCTATGGGCAGTGCTGAGTCTATGGGCAGTGTTGAGTCTGTGGTGCAGTGTTGAGTCTATGGGCAGTGCTGAGTCTATGGACAATGCTGAGTCTATGGGCAGTGTTGAATCTATGGGCAGTGTTGAGTCTATGGGCAGTGCTGAGTCTATGGGCAGTGTTGAGTCTGTGGTGCAGTGTTGAGTCTATGGGCAGTGCTGAGTCTATGGACAATGCTGAGTCTATGGGCAGCGTTGAGTCTATGGGCAGTGTTGAGTCTATGGGCAATGCTGAGTCTGTGGGAAGTGTTGAGTCTATGAGCCGCGTTGAGTCTATGGGCAGTGTTGAGTCTATGGGCAGTGTTGAGTCTGTGGTGCAGTGCTGAGTCTATCGGCAGTGTTGAGTCTATAGGCAGCGTTGAGTCTGTGGGCAGTTTTGAGTCAATGGGCAGTGCTGAGTCTATGGGCAGCGTTGAGTCTATGGGCAGTGCTGAGTCTATGGGCAGCGTTGAGTCTATGGGCAGTGCTGAGTCTATGGGCAGTGTTGATTCTATGGGTGGTGTTAGTCTATGGGCAGTGCTGAGTCTATGGGCAGTGTTGAGTCTATGGGCAATGCTGAGTCTATGGGCAGCATTGAGTCTATGGACAATGCTGTGTCTATGGGCAGTGCTGAGTCTATGGGCAGTGTTGAGTCTATGGGCAGTGTTGAGTCTATGGGCAGTGCTGAGGCTATGGGCAGCGTTGAGTCTATGGACAATGCTGAGTCTATGGGCAGCGTTGAGTCTATGGGCAGTGTTGAGTCTATGGGCAGTGCTGAGTCTATGGGCAGTGTTGAGTCTATAGGCAGTGTTGAGTCTATGGGCAGTGTTGAGTCTATGGGCAGTGCTGAGTCTATGGGCAGTGCTGAGTCTCTGGGCAGTGTTGAGTCAATGGGCAGTGTTGAGCCTATGGGCAGAGTTGAGTCTATGGACAATGCTGAGTCTATGGGCAGTGTTGAGTCTGTGGTGCAGTGTTGAGTCTATGGGCAGTGCTGAGTCTATGGACAATGCTGAGTCTATGGGCAGTGTTGAATCTATGGGCAGTGTTGAGTCTATGGGCAGTGCTGAGTCTATGGGCAGCGTTGAGTCTATGGGCAGTGCTGAGTCTATGGGCAGTGTTGAGTCTATGGGTAGTGTTAGTCTATGGGCAGTGCTGAGTCTATGGGCAGTGTTGAGTCTATGGGCAATGCTGAGTCTATGGGCAGCGTTGAGTCTATGGACGATGCTGAGTCTATGGGCAGTGCTGAGTCTATGGGCAGTGTTGAGTCTATGGGCAGTGTTGAGTCTATGGGCAGTGCTGAGCCTATAGGCAGTGTTGAGTCTATGGGCAGTTTTGAGTCAATGGGCAGTGCTGAGTCTATGGGCAGCGTTGAGTCTATGGGCAGTGCTGAGTCTATGGGCAGCGTTGAGTCTGTGGGCAGTGCTGAGTCTATGGGCAGTGCTGAGTCTATGGGCAGCGTTGAGTCTATGGGCAGTGTTGAGTCTATGGGCAGTGCTGAGTCTATGGGCAGTGCTGAGCCTATGGGCAGCGTTGAGTCTATGGACAATGCTGAGTCTATGGACAGCGTTGAGTCTATGGGCAGTGTTGAGTCTATGAGCAATGCTGAGTCTGTGGGCAGTGTTGAGTCTATGAGCCGCGTTGAGTCTATGGGCAGTGTTGAGTCTATGGGCAGTGTTGAGTCTATGGGCAGTGTTGAGTCTGTGGTGCAGTGCTGAGTCTATGGGCAGTGTTGAGTCTATGGGCAATGCTGAGTCTGTGGGCAGTGTTGAGTCTATGAGCCGCGTGGAGTCTATGGGCAGTGTTGAGTCTATGGGCAGTGTTGAGTCTATGGGCAGTGTTGAGTCTGTGGTGCAGTGCTGAGTCTATCGGCAGTGTTGAGTCTGTGGTGCAGTATTGAGTCTATGGGCAGTGTTGAGTCTATGGTGCAGTGCTGAGTCTATGGGCAGTGTTGAGTCTATGGGCAGTGCTGAGTCTATGGTGCAGTGCTGAGTCTATGGGCAGCGTTGAGTCTATGGGCAGTGTTGAGTCTATGGGCAGTGTTGAGTCTATGGTGCAGTGTTGAGTCTATGGGCAGCGTTGAGTCTATGGGCAGTGCTGAGTCTATGGGCAGTGTTGAGTCTATGAACAATGCTGAGTCTATGGGCAGTGTTGAGTCTATGGGCAGTGTTGAGTCTATGGGCAGTGTTGAGTCTATGGGCAGTGTTGAGTCTATGGGCAGTGTTGAGTCTATGGGGTGTGTTGAGTCTATGGGCAGTGTTGAGTCTATGGGCAGTGTTGAGTCTATGGGCAGTGTTGAGTCTATGGGCAGTGCTGAGTCTATTGGCAGCGTTGAGTCTATGGGCAGCGTTGAGTCTATGGGCTGTGCTGAGTCTATGGGCAGTGCTGAGTCTATGGGCAGTGTTGATTCTATGGGCAGTGTTGAGTCTGTGGTGCAGTGCTGAGTCTATGGGCAGTGTTGAGTCTGTGGTGCAGTATTGAGTCTATGGGCAGTGTTGAGTCTATGGTGCAGTGCTGAGTCTATGGGCAGTGTTGAGTCTATGGGCAGTGCTGAGTCTATGGTGCAGTGCTGAGTCTATGGGCAGCGTTGAGTCTATGGGCAGTGTTGAGTCTATGGGCAGTGTTGAGTCTATGGTGCAGTGTTGAGTCTATGGGCAGCGTTGAGTCTATGGGCAGTGCTGAGTCTATGGGCAGTGTTGAGTCTATGAACAATGCTGAGTCTATGGGCAGTGTTGAGTCTATGAGCAGTGTTGAGTCTATGGGCAGTGTTGAGTCTATGGGCAGTGTTGAGTCTATGGGCAGTGTTGAGTCTATGGGGTGTGTTGAGTCTATGGGCAGTGTTGAGTCTATGGGCAGCGTTGAGTCTATGGGCAGTGCTGAGTCTATGGGCAGTGTTGAGTCTATGAACAATGCTGAGTCTATGGGCAGTGTTGAGTCTATGGGCAGTGTTGAGTCTATGGGCAGTGTTGAGTCTATGGGCAGTGTTGAGTCTATGGGCAGTGTTGAGTCTATGGGGTGTGTTGAGTCTATGGGCAGTGTTGAGTCTATGGGCAGTGTTGAGTCTATGGGCAGTGTTGAGTCTATGGGCAGTGCTGAGTCTATTGGCAGCGTTGAGTCTATGGGCAGCGTTGAGTCTATGGGCTGTGCTGAGTCTATGGGCAGTGCTGAGTCTATGTGCAGTGTTGAGTCTATGGGCAGTGTTGAGTCTATTATAGGCAGTGTTGAGTCTATGTGCAGTGTTGAGTCTATGGGAGTGTTGAGTCTATGGGCAGTGTTGAATCTATGGGCAGTGTTGAGTCTATTATAGGCAGTGTTGAGTCTATGGGCAGTGTTGAGTCTATGGGCAGTGTTTTAAATCTACGGAGGAAGTTAATTCCATTGGAGCGAAGCAAACGGCGCGGAGTAGTAATTAAACATTTCAAATGTACATGTTGATGTTTTCATTATACACACCACGACCACTGGGGCAGTATTAACCAGGGCGGCCCGCCGGGGATGGAACCGCGAACCTCTCGCCCCCCCCCCCCACCGCCCCCACCATGATGACGATGCGCTCCCGGCAACTGCCGAGCATTCATCACGCGTCCTCGTTAGCGAACAGAGACCGTGATGAACAATCGATTGATGATGGTTGGGGGGGGGCTGGGGGGGGGGGCAAGGGGGGGGGAGGGGCTGTGGGGGGGGGGGCTAGGGGGGGGGGCTAGGGGGGGGGAGGGGCTGTGGGGGGGGGGGGCTAGGGGGGGGGCTAGGGGGGGGAGGGGCTGTGGGGGTGGGGAGACAATCTGGGCTTGGTCAGGGATGCCGCAATAACCCGGGCGGGCCGGGCTTCTTGACGCCGCTGTTATTTTTGCTCGCGTGCGTATTGATCTCTCTCTCTCTCGCGCTCGCTCTCTCGCTCTCTCTCTGGGCCCCGCTATTGATGTGTTGGCTCACTCGCTGCGCCCGACACAATGCCGACTCGACGTCGTTGGAAGCGTTCGGTGGGCGAACGCAGAGAGAGCGCCACTGTGGCTGGGATGGGGTGGAGGCGGTGTGAGTCGGGGGGAGATGCAATAAGGGGGTCTGGGTTCGATTCGCGACTAGGGAATGTGTATCGTCTCCGCCCCAACTACTAACCCCCCACTCACCAACCACTCACCAACCACTCACCAACCACTCACTAACCACTCACTCGCCACTCACTCACTCACCAACCACTCACTACTCACTCACCAACCAGTCACTCACCACTCACTCTCCACTCACCACTCATTCACCAACCACTCACCAACCACTCACTCACTTACTCACTCACCACTCACCAACCACTCACTCACCACTCACTCACTCACTCACCACTCTCTCACCACTCACCAACCACTCACCACTCACTCACCACTCACCAACCACTCACTCACCACTCACCAACCACTCACTCACCACTCACTCACTCACTCACCACTCACTCGCCACTCACCACTCACTCACTCACCACTCACTCACCACTCACTCACTCACTCACCACTCACTCACTCACTCACCACTCACTCGCCACTCACCACTCACTCACTCACCACTCACTCACCACTCACCACTCACTCACCACTCACCAACCACTCACTCACCACTCACCAACCACTCACTCACTCACCACTCACCAACCACTCACCAACCACTCACTCACCACTCACTCACCACTCACTCACCACTCACTCACCAACCACTCACGACTCACTCGCCACTCACCACTCACTCACTCACTCACTCACTCACTCACCACTCACTCACCAACCACTCACCACTCACTCACTCACCACTCACCACTCACTCACCACTCACCACTCACTCACTCACCAACCACTCACTCACCACTCACTCACCAACCACTCACTCACCAACCACTCACTCGCCACTCACCACTCACTCACTCACCACTCACTCACCACTCACTCATTCACCACTCACCACTCACTCACCACTCACTCACCACTCACTCACTCATCACTCACTCACCACTCACTCACTCACTCACCACTCACTCACCACCCACTCGCCACTCACCAACCAACCACTCACTCACCGCTCACTCACTCACCACTCACTCACTCATTCACCACTCACTCACTCACCACTCACTCACCACTCACTCACCACTCACTCACCAACCACTCACTCACTCACCACTCACTCACCACTCACTCACCACTCACTCACCAACCACTCACTCACTCACCACTCACTCACCACTCACTCACCACTCACTCACTCATTCACCACTCACTCACTCACCACTCACTCACCACTCACTCACCACTCACTCACCAACCACTCACTCACTCACCACTCACTCACCACTCACTCACCACTCACTCACCAACCACTCACTCACTCACTCACCAACCACTCACTCACCAACCACTCACTCACCACTCACCAACCACTCACTCACTCACCACTCACTCACCACTCCCTCATTCACCACTCACTCACTCACTCACCACTCACTCACTCACCACTTACCACTCACTCACTCACTCACCACTCACTCACCACTCACCAACCACTCACTCACTCACCACTCACTCACCACTCCCTCATTCACCACTCACTCACTCACCACTCACTCACTCACCACTTACCACTCACTCACCACTCACTCACCACTCACTCACCATTCACCAACCACTCACTCACTCACCACTCACTCACCACTTCCTCATTCACCACTCACTCACTCACTCACTCACCACTCACTCACTCACTCACCACTTACCACTCACTCACTCACCACTCACTCACCACCCACTCGCCACTCACCAACCAACCACTCACTCACCGCTCACTCACTCACCACTCACTCACTCATTCACCACTCACTCACTCACCACTCACTCACCACTCACTCACCACTCACTCACCAACCACTCACTCACCACTCACTCACCAACCACTCACTCGCCACTCACCACTCACTCACTCACCACTCACTCACCACTCACTCATTCACCACTCACCACTCACTCACCACTCACTCACCACTCACTCACTCATCACTCACTCACCACTCACTCACTCACTCACCACTCACTCACCACCCACTCGCCACTCACCAACCAACCACTCACTCACCGCTCACTCACTCACCACTCACTCACTCATTCACCACTCACTCACTCACCACTCACTCACCACTCACTCACCACTCACTCACCAACCACTCACTCACTCACCACTCACTCACCACTCACTCACCACTCACTCACCAACCACTCACTCACTCACTCACCAACCACTCACTCACCAACCACTCACTCACTCACCACTCACTCACCACTTACCACTCACTCACTCACCACTCACTCACCACTCACCAACCACTCACTCACTCACCACTCACTCACCACTCCCTCATTCACCACTCACTCACTCACTCACCACTCACTCACTCACCACTTACCACTCACTCACTCACTCACCACTCACTCACCACTCACCAACCACTCACTCACTCACCACTCACTCACCACTCCCTCATTCACCACTCACTCACTCACCACTCACTCACTCACCACTTACCACTCACTCACTCACCACTCACTCACCACTCACCAACCACTCACTCACTCACCACTCACTCACCACTCCCTCATTCACCACTCACTCACTCACTCACCACTCACTCACTCACCACTTACCACTCACTCACTCACCACTCACTCACCACCCACTCGCCACTCACCAACCAACCACTCACTCACCGCTCACTCACTCACCACTCACTCACTCATTCACCACTCACTCACTCACCACTCACTCACCACTCACTCACCACTCACTCACCAACCACTCACTCACTCACCACTCACTCACCACTCACTCACCACTCACTCACTCACCAACCACTCACTCACTCACTCACCAACCACTCACTCACCAACCACTCACTCACTCACCACTCACTCACCACTCACTCACCACTCACCAACCACTCACTCACTCACCACTCACTCACCACTCCCTCATTCACCACTCACTCACTCACCACTCACTCACTCACCACTTACCACTCACTCACTCACTCACCACTCACTCACCACTCACTCACCACTCACCAACCACTCACTCACTCACCACTCACTCACCACTCCCTCACTCACCACTCACTCACTCACCACTCACTCACCACCCACGCCGCTACAGGTGTTCACGAAGAGGCGTCGCGCGAGTCGGTGACGGCGAGCAGAGTTTTGTTATCCGCCGTGACACGCGCTAATTGCTAATTAGCATTTAACGCACCGCGTTTCCTGTGCTAATGAGCTCCAGTAATTGCGTTAAATATGCAAGCCCCTGTCTCTCTCGCGCGTCCGTGATTGATTTCGCCCCCACGACACCGCACGGCCCCGCCCCCCAGATGGGGGGGGGGGGGGGTCCTGCCCATCCCCCACGACACCGCACAGCCCCGCCCCCCAGATGGGGGGGTGGGGGGGTCCTACCCCCCCTCCCCCGCGACTTACGCCCAAACAGGAGAGGCAGTGGTGGTCTGGGTTCGATTCTTTCTTCTCTCTCTGTGTGTGGAGTTTGTGTCATCTCTCTCTTTCTCGTCCTGTTTTGCAGAGTGTGAGTTAATGTGTGTGTGCGAGTGCGTGTGTGTGTGAGAGTGTGTGTGTGAGAGTGTGTGTGAGAGTGTGTGTGTGAGAGTGTGTGTGTGTGAGAGTGTGTGTGAGAGTGTGTGTGCGAGAGTGTGTGTGTGTGAGTGGGTGTGAGAGTGTGTGTGAGAGTGTCTGTGTGTGAGAGTGTGTGTGAGAGTGTCTGTGTGTGAGAGTGTGTGCGAGTCCGGCAAAAACAACCCCCTACCTCCTCGTGGTGCCGGATGACAACGCTGTGGTGGGCAGTGCCGTGGGGGGAGGGACAATTTAGATTGACCATTCCCCTCATGGCGTTTGTAACCACCACAGTGGCCAAATAGGGGCTCCAGACGGGTGCGAGGGGCTGGTAACCCCTCTACCTTCAATTAGTTACCACAAAACCACCTCTAAAATATCTACTTAATAAGCTTGTGCCGGAGGCCCCGGGATGACAGGCGTCTATGACGTCTCCAGGCCAAACCCCATTTGGCGGAGCCAGGAGATTGAATCTTTACCCTCTGGGCTCCTCCAGAAACAACAAAAAGCCACTTCCGATGGCCATGTGGAATTATCGAACTCTCACTGCGGAGGAGAGGCTGCCACTCCTCTGTCGGGAGCTGGACCCGTACTGCCTAGATCTCTGTGGTATTCAGGAAGTCCGGTGGACTGGCTCTGGCTCCTGCCACCATGAGGGGTGGACAGTCCTCTACTCGGGGCAGGAGACTGCTAAAACAACAGGGAGTGGCTCTTCTTCTGAACAAAATAATGAAGGGGGTGTGGGAGCGTGGCAGTGAGGTGTGGGAAGCGGTAAGCCCCAGACTACTTTGGGCTCGCCTTCCCATCAATCGGAGGCGAGGAGTGGTGGTCGTGGCTACTTATGCCCCCACCCAAGACGAACATCCGTGGAGGGATGCAGGCAAGGCCGATGAGTCAGATGGCTTCTATGACCTCCTGTCACAGGTGCTAACTAAAGTGGCCCGTCAGGAATCATCATGTTGGGCGACTTCAATGCGAGAGTTGGTCATGATGCTGGCACCTGGTCTGGAGTGATTGGAAAGGCATTGGCCAGATCAGCTTAATAACAACGGCAGGAGGCTGCTAGATTGTTGTGCAGCCCATGGGCTTGTAATTACCAACACGCTGTTCCGGCATTGGCACATTCACACAACATCATGGATGCATGCCGGGTCCAAGCAAGAACATCTGCTGGACTATGCAGTGACGGAACAGCAGATGCGGATCCATGTCTTTGACACCAGGACCTACCGTGGAGCTGATCTTCCCACTGACCTTCGACTTGTCATCTGTAAGATGTGCCACTCCGGTGGTGGGTGTACACCCAGGACCCCATTCAAACCCAAGGTGGCGTGGTCTTAGCTATCTGATGAAAGTTGCAAGCAAGAATTTCATCATCGCTTGTGGCTGGGGTTGGCATCGTCCCCCACTCCACCAGATGTCGAGGATTTATGGGCGAGGTTTAGGACTGTGGCTCATGCAGCTGCAATGGCTGCTTTGGGTACACGGTCCAGACCTCCCCAGAGACCCTGGATGACAGAGGAGGTGTTCAAGCTGGCTTAGAAAAAGCGACAGGCCCACTCTCATCGTCGACAGCAACCTACATCAGAGAATGAGGAGTCTTACCGCACCCTTCGCTTAGAGGTTCAGAGAGCCGTAAGGCGCTGCAAGGATGGGTCGTGGTCGCGGGTTGCTGAGGAGATGGAGTCTGCCTCAACGGCCCACGATCACAAATCACTATTTAACTCCATCAAAAAAGTAACCTGCAGCGCCACACCTATTACCATCATTAGGGGAAAAAACGGTGCTCTAATCTCCGACCCCCAGGAACAGGTTTGCAGATTTGCTGAGCATTGCTGTGAATTCCTGGAGGAAGGGAAATCTCTCGGCATGGAAAATAACGTGGAACAAAGTGGAGTTGACCCTGCTGAGGCTGCGGTGTCTCAAATATTGGTAGAAGTCACCCCCTGTGAGTGGCTTGGCTGAGGTGCCATCTTTTGAGGAAGTATTAAAATCTGAGACCAGGAAAGGCACCGGGCAGAGATGATCTCCCAAGCGAAATGCTGAGGGAGGGTAGCGTTTGTGCACAGACTGCCCTATATGACATCATAACAACAGTTTGGACCACTGGACGGTTTCCGCAGGACTGGAAGGATGCCCTGGTGGTCCACCTCTTTAAGAAGGGCGACCGCACAGACTGTAACAACTACAGTGGCATCTCACTCCTCAGTGTGCCGGGAAAGGTCCTGGCAATGATTATATTTTATTCAAGATCGCCTTGCCAGGCACTCTGAGGAGAGGCTTGTGGAGCCCCAATACGGTTTCAGGAAAGGGCGGTCCTGCACAAATGCCATATTTTCTGTCCGTCTGCTACAGCAGAAGTGTAGGGAATTCCAACAAGATCTACATCTCTGCTTTATTGACCTGGTCAAGGCCTATGATACCATCAGTAGGACTGGGCTCTGGGTTGTTTTTCGTGCTTTCGGAGTCCCTGACCCTCTGCTCACGATCATTAAGGACCTTCATTATGGTGAGCGGGCCCGGGTAAAACTATGTGGCCAGGATTCGGAGCCATTCCCCATTCCCTG